>NC_060215.1:46757500-47357500 GCF_021130785.1 Homalodisca vitripennis
GAGAAATTAAGGGAATTAAAGAGAAATTTCAAAGTTGAAAAGAAAGACTTAAAAATATTTAATAACGAAAAAAATTCATTCAATCGCTGAAAAACTTTCCATTGAAACAAACGATAAAACTAAGTCAGAAATCATCGAGCAAATAGGTGAAAACTCTTAACGAAAAACCTAAAAATGTCATTGATGTAGAAGTTTTATCCTCAATGCACGGTCTTTTCAAGCAATAGATTTTAACAAACTTGAACGACAATTTCATGTCAATTTACAAATATCTTTCAATTATGCGGCCAGAAATTAAAAGTTTAATCGAGAAATTTCAAGAAAATGTTAAAAATATGAAAGGATATCTCTCTTTGGAATGTGAATACGAAAGCACTTTAGTGAACGGTGAAACACAAACGTGCCCAATGTACTTTACTATAAAAGCAGATGAAATCTTTGACATAAACGACTCTATTACTAAGCAATTTAATAAATTAACACATCGAGAACAGACAAATCATCCAAATAGAGGTTCTGGATGGACATTTTAAAAGCTGCATACAACTAGTTTTGAGCCTGAACAAACACGAAATGATGAATGCCGGATCATATATCGATTTACCAAAGAAAATCAAAGATAAGAAAGCTTGTATAAATATAAAAAAATAAAGATGACTATTGCTTTATTTATTCTATCCGATGCGCTATTGAAAAACTCGAGACTCATGTTGAAAGATCAAAGCAATATGAAAAATTTGTAAATGACGAGATATTTTCGGGCTTTGAGTATCCAATGTCTTTGAAAGATATACAGTTATTTGAGAAACGAAGTTACAATTCCAAGTACAAATATCCAAAAATGTCTCTCAATGTCTACAGTTTTGATGAAAGTATTAAGGTTGTTCCGTTACAAATTTCAGAAAAATATGATGCAGAATTAAATATTGATCTACTGTATGTAAAACAAGAAGACAAGTCTCATTTTGTTTTGATAAACCGATTTAAGTAGGTTAGTGAGTTCTCAAACCTCCAAACATGGACATAAAAATTTTCTATGTAGAAGATGTTTAAGCCATTTCTACAAATCTGGAGATTTAACAGATCATTTAGAAATTTGCAAGCAACATGAAGTTTGTAAGCCAATTATGCCGTTTTCAGGTCAAACAACATCATTTACTAATTATCAAAAGAAGTTTAGCCATCCGTACGTTATTTATATGGATTTTGAGAGCATATTAGAAAAAATTCCGATATGCAAGAACAATCCACAAAAATCGACTACAACCAAGATTCAGAAGCACATTCCTTATGGTTTTACTCTATATTTAGTGTCGAATGTGACCAATCGAATGTATAAACCGATATGTTATCGAGCCAAAAATGAAGACGATTTGCCTAATGTTCCTGCAAAATTGTTTGAAGAGCTTAATAAATTATCGAAATACATAGCTAAAAAATATAATTCAAGGAACATGAAGCCTATGAAATTAACTGAAGAAGAAGAAATTTTCTATCAAAACTCAAAAGTTTGTCATATCTGTGAAACAGAAGGTTTTTGATGGTGAAAAAAGATTAAAAGTAAGAGATCATTGTCAGAGATCAGGTAAATTTCGAGGCGCAGCTCATTCATGTTGTAATCTGAATTTGAAATTTCCACAAAATATTCCAGTTTTCTGTCATAATATGTCAAATTACGATACTCATTTGTACATTAAAGAGATGGCTAAACAATATGGAAATGTTGATTTGATCGCAAACACAGATGGAAAATATATAAATTTTTCGGTAAATTCAGGATATGGCTATGAGTTTGACAATGATAAACCTATAAAATTTATCAAGTTTTCTTTCGTAGACACATTTAGATTCATGGCGTCATCTATTGAAAAGTTAGCTAAAAACCTCAAGAAAGAAGACTTCAAACATACAAATCATTTTATACAAGATGGACGAATATTGAACGCAATTCTAGAAAGACAACCAAATGACGAAGAAGAAATCTTTAAAATTCTATCTGGAAAAGGCATATTTCCTTACGAATTTATCGATAGTATTGAAAAACTTGATTACACAGAAGAGCTGAAAATTCAAGATTTCTATTTACTTTTGACAGATGAGAGGATATCTGTGAAAGATTTTCAACACTACTTGAGCGTTTGGAACAGATTAAAAGATAAAAATCTTGGAAATTACTCTGATTTGTACAATATCCAAGATGTACTATTGCTCGCTGATATATTCGAAAAACTTCAGAAACATTTGTCTAAATTGTTACAAACCTGATCCAGCACATTATCTAACTGCTCCAAGTCTTGCTTGGGATGCTATGTTTAAAATTAACGAAAATCGAGCTTTAACTGATACACGATTACGATATGTATTTATTGATTGAAAAAGGCATTCGTGGAGTCATTTCTCTACGTATTATACGATATGTTAAAGCAAATAACAAATATTTGAAAGATTTCGATAAGACAAAGCCCGAAAACTATTTACTTTATGTCGATGCAAACAACCTTTATGGTTATGGTCTTATGCAAAAAACTGCCGTTTAGTGATATCAAGTGGAGGAATCCTAAAACATATACAAAAGAAGAGTGGCAAGAAACAATTTTGGAACTCACTGGCGACGAAGATTATGGTTATATTCTCGAATTTGATCTAGGATATCCAACAAATTTACATGAACATCACAAGGATTTGCCTCTTGCTCCCGAACATTATAAAAACAAACTTTGCACAACTTTACTGGATAAAACTGAATACGTTGTTCATTCAAGAAATTTGAAATTTTACCTCGAACAAGGGATGGTGTTGAAACATGTGAATAGAGTTATAGCATTCGATCAGAAGACTTTTATGAAAAAAGTACATTGATTTTAACACAAACATGAGAACCAAAGCTACCAGTGACTTCGAAAAGGACTTTTATAAGCTCATGAACAACTCTGTTTTTGGAAAATCTATGGAAAATGTGCGAAATACATGTGATATAAAACTAGGAAATGAAGAATTTTCAATGAAACAGGCCAAGAAAACAAACTTCAAATGCTTTAATATCTTTGACGACAACTGTATAGCAAGTCACATGTACAAACAAAAGGTTAAATTTAACAAACCGATCTATATTTAATTTTCAGTTTCTTGACCTATCAAAATTGTTAATGTACGAGTTTTATTACGATAAATTAAAGAAGTTTCACCCAGATTTGAATCTGTGTTACATGGATACAGACAGTTATTTCCTAGAATTGAAACGAGATCCTTTTAAAATTATTAAAGAAAATATAGATGACTTTGATACAAGTGATTATCAAAAAGATCACGAATGTTTCACTACTAAAAATAAGAAGGTAATAGGGAAATTCAAAGATGAGTTATATAGCGAAGTTTTAGAAGAATTTTGTGGATTGAGATCGAAAATGTACTCATAAAAGTATTTCGACAAAAATCCAGTAAAATGTAAAGGAATTAAGAGAAGCTTAGTAAATAAAACAATAAATATCGAAAATTTGAAGAGATGTTTGTTGGAAGGTAAAGAAGAATTTAGAGAGATGACTTGCATTAGAAGTTATAAACATGAGTTGTACACAGTTACCATAAACAAGTTAGCACTGAGCGCTAAAGATGATAGGAGAATTATCCTAGAAAATAAGATCGATACAGTACCGTATGGCTATGAAGCGAAATCTAATATTTTAGAAGAGTTAAACAAAGTTGGAAACTTTGATATATAAATGGAAGATGATTTAATTCACTGCCCCAAATGTAAGAAAAAAACGATAAATATAGATTCTAAAATTGTTCAAACTCAAAACGGATTGTATAGAATTGCAGCAAAATGTTCAAAATGTAAGACAAATAATAGTAAATTTATAAAGAATCCTTATGAAAAACAAGTAAAGAAAGAATTGAAGAATAAAGAAGAAATAGAGATTGAAGCTAGAGAAATTCATGCACCAGTCCGAAAAAAGTTTAAAAAGAGAAAAATTATAACATTAGGAATTGACGATTTATGGGCAGCAGATTTAGTTATAATGTCTAACTATTCAGATCAAAATGATGGATTTAAGTATACATATACATAACATTAAATGTTATTGATACTTTCTCAAAATATGCTTGGTCAAGAGCTATCAAAAGAAAAAACGACAAGGATGTTTCAAAAGCTTTCGAAGATATAGTAAAAAATGCCATAAGGATCAATCACAAACCTCCAAACCTACTTCATACAGATAAGGGTTTAGAGTTCAAAAATAAAGAATTTAACGAAGTTTTTTTGAGGAAATACAACATTAAGATTTATCATACTGAAAACGAAGAGAAATCAAGTATTGTAGAAAGATATAACAGAACTCAAAATGAGAGAATGAAAGTAATTTTTGAGATTAATAAAAACTTTAAATGGATCGATATTCTTCAAAAAATCGTAAACAATTATAACGATACAGTTCACAGCACGATCAAAATGAAGCCCAAATACGTGGATAAGGATGCTGAAAAGGAGTTATCAGAGACGGTTTTTAAGTATGTTCCACCAGGAATTCACACGAAAACTAAATTTAAAGTCTATGATCATGTAAGAATTGTTAGTAAAAAACAAAAAATTTTCAAACAAATATAAGAACAAATGGTCAAGAGAAATCTTTGTGATTTTATCAAATTAATAACACAGATCCTGTAACTTATAGTATAAAAGATTTAAATAATGAAGAAATAACCGGAATGTTTTATGAATATGAATTGAGAAAGTCAAAGCTATAAATTTTTTTATATAAATGGAGTCTCAAAAGAAATGTACACAGTGTCAAGAATTTAAAGATTTTGAAGCTTTTTATAAAAATAAGAATAATAAAGAATGATTAGGGTCTATGTGTAAGGATTGTCGTAGTAAATATGAGAGAGAATTATACGAAAAAATAGAAAAAATTAACGTTAGAAGAGAAAAAATGTTGCGTTTGTAAATAAATTAAGAATATTTCAGAATTTCACAACTGGCATTATAGTAAAGATAAAAAACAAGCTTTTTGTAAGGATTGTGCTATAAGAATCTTCCGAGAAAGTCAAAAGAAACCGACTCATTGCGAATGTGGAAGAGTTCTTCAATGGTTACCTAGTTTATGCTAAACATTTACAAACAAAATATCATAAGTCAAGAGTTTTTAATAAAATTTAGTAACATTTTCATCGTGTAATAATGTTTTCTATATAAATGGAGTCTCAAAAGAAATGTACAAAGTGTCAAGAATTTTATAAGGAAGAGAATAGAAAAGACGGATTGTACTGTTATTGTAAGGATCATGATGAATTATATGATAAAATGGACAAATTAACTTTAGAAGAGAAAAAGTGTTACTTTTGTAAAGAAATTAAAGATATTTCTGAATTTAATAACTGGCAGTATAGTAAAGATAGAAAAAGATGCTTTTTGCAAAGATTGTGCTAAAAAAAATTCAGCGAAAGTTATAAAAACGAAACGCCTTGTGAATATGAAAAAAAAAATTCTACAATGGTTACCTAGTTATGCTAAACATTTACAAACAAAATATAATAAATCGAGAGTTTTTTAGTAAAATTTAGAAAACATTTTCATCGTGTAATTTAGATATTCTATAAATCAGTCGAGATTCTGCCATATTTGTAGTAAAATGATTTCCGTTGTATGAAATATTCAAAGATTCTTTCATTTGGTTGTAGAGATTCATACTATTTGGATCTCCATGTCTTAATAAAATTTCCATTTCTGGGTAATCAATTTCAAGTTCTTTCAATCTTTTCGGTATTTCTCTCTTTTGAGCTCTGATAACGTAATAAGGATATTCTCCCACATGTGATTCTTCTTAATTAATACAAAAACATGGTGTTTTTTTCTTATCAAAATCTTTACAAACAAGGTCTGGTTTCGTTAAGTCAATTTTTACACTTTGTTTAGCGATTATTTCCGTTTTTTATTTAATCTTTAATAACTTCGTCCTCTAAATATTTAATCTTGTTTTCAAGTTTGTACTCACCAAACTTACGAATACTTGGCAAAACTTCTTTTGTAACCCAATTTTTGAAGATTTTTGCCTCTTTTTATGTGATCTCAAAATTAAAGAATTAGGTCCAGATTCATTGATAAAAACAGTGTCAGGATGAAGATTGTTAAGGGGCCATTCGAATAGCCCCTTGTTTTTTAAGTAAAAATATTGAATTTTGTCATCATCATCAACATTTAATTTAATTGCGTTTTTTGTTTTTTTCATAATCTAATATTTCACAAACATCTTTAGCCGTAAACGAGTTTACATTGTTTTCGTCTACAATCTTTACAATGTCTTTATTATTGAATATAAGTTGATTATTGAGTAGGTCTACAACTGACTCCATTTAGATAGAAAAGAAATTTAACTAGTAATTTTTATTTTAAGTGTAAAGTCCAGATTCATTAATGAAAATAGAGTTTTTTTTATGTTTGAAGGTAAGCTATTCAATAGCTCCCCTTGATTCATGTCCGTTGCTTCATCATTCTTTCGACAATCTTAAATATATTGTTGTTTTACTCTCATTATTTAATAAATTTCCCTCAGAGTCTTGTATAGTTAGAACGATTTTTTGAATTATTTTAATATTTTTTCTAATTGGAATATAATCGATTTCATTCGGTTTTTCACTGATTTTTTATCCATAAGTAACATTTGGGAAAAATGTTTACAAAATTTCAGATTCTTTGTGTAAATGTTCGGTATGATTTTCAAAACTAGGTTCAACGAGATTGCAGTGCACTTCAATTACATCGAACGGTCTAAATTTTGGCATTTTATTTCCTAAATATACCTGATTTGGCTCAATAGTTTCTTGAACAAACCCTAACAAATCTAAAAATAATTGCTGAAAACATTATTCTTACTGGTGATTTTATTTGAATTTTATTAGAGGGATAATTTTTTTTGCATTTCAAACTTGTTTTCGTCAAAGTTTAAAGATTTATCTGATTGTTTGAATGCTTTCAGATAATTTTTAAGGGAAATCTTTTATTTGATCGAAGGTATAATATCCTTTGTTTAAACCATAATATTTTGTTATGTTCTTCTCACTAAATCCTATACAATAAGGAGAACTTTCACTAATATTTATTACAAAATTGTCAGAATAAAAACCGCTTAAACCGATAAAATAATTTGATTCTTTCTCTAAATGAATAGGATGTTCCAAGTTTAAAACTAATTTAGAGCTTTCTGAAGTCAACTTGAACAGCTTCATTTTCGCTATTTAAATGGAGAAATTTTTAAAGCAAAAAGATCAGATAAAACTTCAAACGTTTGAAGAAAACAAGAAAGATCAACCTATTAGATCAAGTGGATGTGGAAAAACAACTTTATTATTGAATTTTATCTACAATAGGTTGATTCCTTCTTCCAATTTGTATGTTTTTAGTAAATCTTTAGAACAAGACGCATACAAAAAATTACAACAAAGATTCAAAAATATTGAGAAGAACTTAAGCAAAGAAATATCACATTTTTATATTGCTTCTGAGGACATAGTTCCGTTCAGCGAATGTAAACCCAATTTGTTAATCGTTTTTGATGATTGTATTTTGGAAAATCAGGACGTTATTAAGGAATATTTCGTAATGTCTCGTCACAAAAACATATCTTGTATCTATCTTTCCCAATGCTTTTTCAAAAGTTGATAAAAAAGTTATTAGAAATAATTTGAATATGTTGTGTGTTTTAAAGCAAGACGATCACTATTCGAGAAAGATTTACAACAATTATGTGGGAACTGATATGAGTTTTAACCACTTTAATGAATTATGTGATAACATTTGGAAAGAAGACTATGGATTTTTAACTATTAATCTAACTTTGAAGCCTAAAAAATGGTAAATATTTGAATAAATTTTCTAATATAAACGTGTAATAATCTCGTACGTTATCACGTTCCACGTTCACGTTTTTACGTTCCACGTTCACGTTCACGTTTTTACGTTCCACGTTTCAAAAATTTTCTAATTAAATGGCGAACGTAACTTCTGAAGAAGGGAAAAAACTTGATCAAATCGAAAAGAAATTAATCAAAGAATTTTAAAGAATTGATGAAAAAGAACAAGAATTTATTCAAAAAATTAATCAACCTGTAACTTCTGCAATAAAAAATGTTGAAGTTAAAATTGAAAATGTTTTAAGCGATAATCAAAATTTGATGAATTTGGTTCCAGTTGTACGACAATTTGCTGATATTTCGAGTCCAGAATCAGAAGTAGAAGAATTTGAATTGCCAAAATTACCATCTTCTACACCATTTAGACCTCGAATCATTGAAGACTCTACCATAGTTGAACCAATAAGTCCTGGAACAACGGATATAATAATTGGTGAAATTGGTAAAAAATTCTTTCCTAGAGCAAAGGATGATAAATTTGGTTTGTATTGGGATAGAAAAAAGAAAAGCTTTATGATTGGAAATTTGCCCGTTAATTTTGAGCATAATGATATCATTATTAATGAAAAAACATATGAAGGAACTCAAGGTTTATGGAGATTATTAATAGACAATGACGCTCCAAAAGATAATTTATATTCTGAAGAAGATTTGTAAAAGTATACAGAAATTTTATGGGAATCTAACTCAATTTACAAAAATAATGATCCATCCACTAAAAAAACGTAAGTCAAGTAGAGGTAAAAAATATATGAAATTAATTAAACCAATTTGGGAAAAAACGAATCGAAGGATCAGGTGTAAGAAAATACAGTGATTATAAGATTGAGTACAGATATATCGACGATTTAACAAAACTTCATGGAATTATTAATTATATTTATGCTCAAGAAAAGGCTGGAAACACCAATGTTTTGAACGAAAAGAAAGCGATTAAAGATTTTATTTCGAACAAACTTGATGAAGTTGCTGATAAAATAAAAACATTGAAAAAAGAATTTGAAGATGGTGCAAAAAAAATACTTATTTAATGTATCATATCGAAAAAAGCTGATAAAATTACTGAAGCGATCAAAGTTGAAAAGAATTATGTTAGTTTGGCTAATAAAAAAAGAATTGTTGGTGTTCGACCTGGTATTGACAAACATGATGTTGTTGTTAAAGAACAAATTTTAAAACCTCTAAAATTATCAGAAAACATCGATATTGTTGATTTACATGATCCGAATGTTAAAAATGCCTTAGATTTTAAAGGAAAAAGACTTACCAGCGTTAGTAAGGGAATTTATCCGTTTGATGTTGCTGTAATGATTCAATTCGAAGATCATGTTTGATGAACTGAACCAAAATTATGAGAACCACAAACAACATGTTAAAGATTTTACAACAGAAGTCTATGAAAAACTTGAAGAAAGAAGTGAAAGATCAGTAGACGATGTTTGTGAAATTAATGAAAAAGTTATAAAACTTGCGCAAGACTTTAATACATATAAAAATAATGTTAATGAAGCATTTAGTGAAATTCTGGAAAATTTTTTTAATGAGAAAGTAAACTTTTTGGAAAATTTTTGTACACGTTTCAATGAGAAAGTAACACATAATAATGAATTACTTAAAAGAATAGATGATCGATACTCTTTATATATCGATAAAGTAAATAAACTAGAAGAAAACTTTAATACATTTAAAGAAGATGTTAATAAAACATTTGAAAATATTGATAACAGATTTAATGGATTAGGCGGCTATGATGACTAATTTTCCTTATATAAATGGCGCTCATATACTGTGTGAGATGTAAAGAAAAAACTGCAACAAATGATATAAAATACTATGCAAACATCAATGGAGTTACTAGAATATCTGGAAAATGTGCTGAATGTAGGTAACACTAATAAGAGCCAATTTATAAAAACTTGATTTTGAAATTTTTTCTTAATAAATAGAGATGGCGGGACATTACAGTGCTTTCGATCGTTTTATAATGCAACACGAAAGAGATTTGAAAAAAGAACATTGGGATGATATTTCTCAAAAATATGAATTATCCGAAGATATGATGAGAGTATACGTAAACAAATTGAATTGGTATAACATTGCTAAATATCAAACTTTATCATCAGAGTTCATTCAAGAAAATATACATTATCAATTAAAAGATCATATGTCTGTTATTTGTCTCTATCAACACTTGAGTATAAAGTTTTTGGATGAAAATAAAGATACAGTTGATTGGAACAATATTATAGATAGCGGTTACTATCCTGTGCAAATTTTATTGAAATATGTGACCGAGATCGCAAAATTTAAGGAAGAGAATCCTGAATATGACGAAGTAAATCATTAAAAAAATGACTAAAATCTTTTTTTATCGACTTATACATGATTAAAATTTTCGTAAAAAAATCTTGAAATTTTTTATATATAAATCGCGGACTACAGAAAGTATGCTAGTAATATTGAAAGGGCGGAGTTTAGAAATTTCTATCCAATTAGTAAACAACATTTGAATGAACCGAATAAAAGAACTGAGTTTAATATTGATTTTGGAGATAATTTTTGCTCGTTTAACTTCCAGTTTTATATTTCTGGAACAAAACAAGATGGTCAAGCATATCTTGGAACTGATAATGTTAGATTATTCGATAATTTTATACCGTTTTTATTTTCTAAGATTGAAGTAAGAAAACACAATAAATTAATAGAAGAAGTCGAAAACTGTGGCCAATTAAGCACAATTAAAGGAACTATTTCGTATTCAAAAAGTGATGTTATTTCTAAAACTTCTAATGGCTTTGAATCAGATTTTAAATTTGGTGTTTTTGAAGCAGCTGGAAATTTATCTCATTTTGGATTAGGATTTTTTTTAAATGTTACTATTCCGATCTATAAAGGAGGATTTTATCAAAGTTTTATAAGAGCAGAAGACGATGATGTAATTCTGAAGACTGCAACTGGAAATGTTATGCCTGTTGATGGAAAAATAACAATTACAGATTTTTTTATTAGAGTTCCAATGATTGATTATAAAACCACGAGTAAAATTAGGTTGATTGATGAAATTACAAAAAGTCAAAACATTATGTTTAATTTTCTAGACTGGCATTGTATTGAACAAAAAGGTATTACTGGAACAACTTATTTATAGAAATATTTTCAATCCCAAGTTCGTTATCATTGGTTTTCAAACGGATAGACAGAATAATCAAGAAAAAAATCCTTCAAAGTTTGATAGATTGAATGTAAAAAATATCAGAGTAAAATTGAACGGTTCTTATTATCCAGATGAATTACAAAACTTAAACATTTCCGGAGGTCTTTTCAGAATCATGTATCAGATGTATCAAGATTTTAAGAAAGTTTACTGTAATAATAAGGAAATGTATTACAATCCTAAAGACTTTTTAGCGAATAGACCTATTTATGTCACTGATACAACAAAGAGTTTGACAAATATTTCAGGTTCAAAGAACGATATACTTATCAATATAGATTTTCAAAATGCTGTTACAAACGCAATTTGTTATGTTGTTGTGGTTTCTGAGAAATTTTTAGCCTATGATGTGATTAAGAACGATATTAGAGAAATTCAGTAAAAATCGCGTTATTTTCACTATTATTCATTAGATAATTTTAGAACTTTACAGAATTGTTAAAAACATTGATAAAAGTATTCATTTTAAATTGCATTATAAAACTTTGAAAAATAGGGATGATATTAGGAAAAAACTATTTCAAGGTCATGGACCGGAAGTGATGATTTTAAAAAATATTTCAATATTTACTGAACGTATATACCAAATTTCATCAAAAAAGCTCCAATAGTTCTCGAGATATAAGAGTTTAAAGATAAGGGATGATTGGGGTAGATTTTGAAAATTTTGTTATTTTCATGAAAGTTTAAGTTGAACTCGCTTTTTTTGAAGTTTCAGATTTTTCCTGATAATTTTTTTTTATTTTTCTATGAATTTTAAGAAATAGGGGATGATTGATTTCACCCTCATCGATAAGTCAAGTCGAAAGAGTTAAGTATGAACTATATGTGTACCAAATTTCATTAAAATCGGTTGAGTGGTTTTTGAAATATAAAATTATTAATAAACTTGTAAACTAGCACTCCTAATTGTAAAAGTGAGAACACCTTATATAGCAGAGATATAGCTTATAACTTTCGAGACTCTCCGTAGCTCAGTTGGTAAGACGCTTGCCTTCAAAGCCTGAGGTTCTGGGTTCAAATCCCAGAGCTTCAGGCGCGCTTTTTATTGAGGAAGACATGGTTGTCGTCCAGTGGTTGGGGACAAGTCTTTACACGAGTGGCCATAGTGTAATGACTATAGAACAAGCCGAGTAATGACAACTGTGGTTGGCGCGCCATTTGCTTCCTCACCTTTCCACTTCATTCCTTAATTCCTTCTCTTCATTAATTCGTTCATTACATTCATCATTCACATCATTCATTAATACAACATTACACTTATAAAACACCCGACACAAATTCCCTAATTGCATCCCTCCATCAACTTCTATACAGTAGTTACCAAAGAAAATTGAGACTTGGGAACAAAAAAAATCCAGAGTATAAGACCCGAATTACAGCTCCTAGCCATTAACTTGGTTGGACAGTAGCAGTGCAGCGCCAAGTCTCTAAACAATAGACACCGTAGAAGTTGAGTGTGATGTGATTCCCCATAGCGCAAACACGCATACTAACAACACTACACCAAAGACACAATCATTCATTTTGTCTTTAACAATAATTGATGATGTTCATATTATTCTCTTTCATTCCTTCTAAAACTTCAAAAATATACTCTTTCGCTGATGGAAAATCTCGATTTCTTCCGGAATAGTCTTTGTAAATCATAGACAAAATATCCTAAATAGTTGAATAATAAAATAAAATCATTTCTGTTTATCTCTATTGTAGAAATGCAAACACAAATATTTGCGCTGAAAAATTTATATCTCGGCAGAGTTAGTTCCATAAACTCCATTTATAACAAAAAATCTTTTTGTTTAAATGGAAGAGTATATTGCCAACTGTTACAAGTGTTATAATAGAGGAGAAATTATTGATCAAAGATATTTAGTTTGTAGAGATTGTAATTTAATTTTGTACGAAAGACGTAAACCTAAGAAATTTCGAAATAGATTAACACATTTGAATAACCTGCTTAGAAAATTACAATATGGAGACAAGAAGCAAACACAATTTGTTACAGAATTTAGAAAACAGAATAAAAATTTTTACTTATCTCTTAGAACCATTGAAAAAATTATTTTCCTTTTCAAAGAATACATTAGGTTTGTGGGTATCGATACACACGTTTATTATGAAAAGATATTACCTGTATTTTTTCATTATCTGGATGTAAAATTTGTCTACGATTTTAAGCCAGAAATCCTCGATGATTTTATAGTACACTTGGAAAAGATAAATAATGAACCTCGTCAAACAATGAAGATGTTGGCAATTCCCTCGACTTCTCGAGTGATTGTTAGCAAATTTTATTTTTTCCGTCTTTAAATTTTTTCTATCTAAATGGAGTTCTTGAATGAGTTGAACGCGGTTGGTGAATTCAAGTTTAAAGGATACAAGAAGTTGAATGAATTAGAAAAAAATAAGAAATACAAAATTTTGAATTTGGAGAAAATAAAAGATAAATTTGGGTTTACAATAATTGCCGAGTTGGAAGATTATAAAGTACACTTACCGAACAGACTTTTGACTGTTTTGGTTGAAAAAAAGATTAGAGAATTGAATAAACATGATAAATTACACTTGGTTGTTACTGGAAAGAAGACTATTAAAGATAAAGACTGTGTTACTATCAATTTTGTAGAATAGAAGATTATCATTAGTTCCCCACTTCATAGTACTCTTTTGATAACCATAGTTTGTGTCCCTCTTCATAAGAATCACATGGAATATTATCTATAGTAATACCTTTTGTTTTCACACGCAAAATCTAGTGATATTTTATAAGAAAAATCTTATAGTGCTCTTTAATGAAGTTTGTTGATAAATCTTGATTCTCACAAAAAATCCTAAGGAATTCAACAATTAAGTCTTGATTGTATTCGAAAAAACGTACAGTATTTAAAAAAATTCATAAAATATCGATGAAAACTCTCTGTTTGTTTCTCTTTTAATTTCTTTTCAATATCTTTCGTAATTAAGTTAAATAAACAATCCAATACATTTCGTGCTTTATGATGAAAAAAACAACCCTCCATCACACGTTTTTTCTGCAAAAGAATTTACAAGTTCAATGAATTGTCGGAAACTTATCGGAAAGTGTCGAAGACGGTATCAAATGTTCTATAAAATGTTTTGGTAATTCGTTGAATTCATCTTTGTTGCACTTTTTTAAACGCTAGAAATTTTAAAGGGCTTAGTGAGTTCATGTTTGCTATTTAGAAGAACAGTTTTTTTTTTAAGTATGTTTTTATTAAAAAACTTTTAAATTGATTAAATTTTATTAACATTTCGAAGATTTTTCGTTTATTTGTAGCAGATTTGACAACATTTCCAATATATTTTACATTAAAAAAACAGCTTAAGAAAGTAGAAGCAAACAGCTATAGATTCGGTAATTTTTCATTCGTGGTTTACAGATTCGTTTATTGTCCTTTAAACAGTATTTTCCATTGATTTACTGTTGGCTCCAAAAACAGTGGTCTAGAAACGGCGTATTCATATCTACTTGTGTGTGTGTGTGTGTGTGTGTGTGTGTGTGTGTGTGTGTGTGTGTGTGCGCGTGCGTGTGTGTAATTAAAAGTATAAACATCTTAATAAAAATATTAGTGGTGTAGTATATTTGTTAAATGTGTATATGTAAGGTATTATTTATAGTCTAGCTCAGTTTATATCCCTCTGAAAAAGTCTTTTGTATTGATTTATATTATGTAAAAATATATCAACCTCCCCAGGCAAAGAATTATGCAATCTCATCATTGTATTCAAATGTGATGAAAAATGTGCCATTGTACGAGAAACATTAATGTGAAACAAATGTTGGGATCTATTATAAAATGATGGAGTGTAAAAATTAATTTTTGACAAGCAAAATAAATCCATTACTTCACCTCTCAGTAATTTAAAAAGAAAAAGTAATTTCGCAAATTTTCTACGTTTTTGAAGACTTTCCATTTCAAAAATGCTTAAAAGTTGATTATACGATATATCGAAGGTAAGGTGACCAGTTTCTTTAAAATATAAATATCGTAAAAAAAACCTTTTTTGTACCTTTTCAATTAAATTAATGCGATTAGCAAAATAAGGATTCCATGCTATATTGGCAAATTCTAAATTTGATCGGACAAGTGATATATACAATGTTTTTAAAGTTGAAATTGAATGAAAATTTGAAGACTGTCTAATAATAAATTCCAAATTTTTGTAGGCCTTATTTACAATAGATGAATATGAGGATTGAAAGTTAAAGTAGGATCCAAAATTACGCCTAAATCCTTAAATTTAAATACCCTCTCAATATTACTACCATTTATGGCATAGTTATTCGAAAATGATATCTTTTTCCTTGTGAATGATATTACTTTGCACTTACTAATATTAAAAAAGATCTTATATTTACTAGTCCAATCTACAATTGCATCCAAATCCCCCTGTAATGCGTTGGAATCCTGAGGGCTGTTGACTACTTTATAAAGTTTAAGGTCATCTGCATACAGTAAAATTTGTGAATTTTTTGTGCAGTTAACAATATCATTAATAAACAAATTAAGAAGTACTGGGCCCAAGTTTGACCCCTGAGGAACCCCTGAAGTTACTAAATATTGACTAGAATTGTGCCCCATATAAGAAACATATTGTAACCTATTAGAAAAGTAAAAAGAAAAAGAAATTTACCAACTTAGACGAGAAACCTAAATTATACATTTTACTTAAAATCAAACTGTGATCTACTTTATAAAACGCCTTAGTTTAATCTGTAAATATTACATCTACCTGAAAGTTATTATCCATTTGAAATAAGACATATTCCGTAAAATTTAACAAATATATTTATTTATATGTTGCATAGTACATATGACTTCACAAATGGGGTTATATTTTCTTATATCTTTACGGAATATGTAATGGAACAACAATAAATCTGCTTTATTATATAAGTGCTGCCGTATATTTATAGTGTTATATTGTAATATTGCTCATTATTAGAACTACTATAGTGTTCAATAGTTTTTAACATGATAGAGCTTTTTCTTAATTGACGTTGCATGTAAATTGGGCTTATATAAATACAAATGGATTTATATTTTCTTTGAGTTAATTGAATTAATTATTAATGTGTAATTTAATACTAAGCATATAAACAGTGGCGCATATATCAGTTTACCCCAACGAACTATACTACTGGAACGCGCGCTGGGCTACAGAACCGGGCCGAAATCCGGGGTTGCGTCTGACGTTTGCAGGCGCTCGGAGTGGGCAAGAACACGCTCCGCGTACAAGCAGGCTATGCAGTTTTGCTTTCGCGGCATTTTAAATCGCCCTGTAGCCTCTAATATGATTAAATTTTACAACATAATTTTCTAACATCTGTTGTTACACAGCGTTTTTTCTTAAGCATTTGAGGTGTATGTTAAATTACTATAAACAATAACCTGTAATCGTTATCAAATTACCGTAGGCTACGACAGTAACTAACACAACAGGAACCAGATATAGTCTAGGTAAAATAGTAGGCTACATGTTTTCTTATTACTTGTGGTATATTTCAATTCATGTCACAAACAATTCACAAACATGATAAACTTAGTCTAAGTGTTGGAAAACAAAATCATTTTATTAAGTTTTTGTCTTATGCCCAAGTTAGATTTCTTCGTCACATGCAAGGTTTTTTGTTTTGCAATGTGATGAGATATTATTTTCAAAAACAATTGAGTTACAGATTTTATTAACAATAATTCATGGCTTCCAGTAAATTCATCGTTACTTAAATGTCCTTTGAATACACTACCTGTTAAATGGTTACAAACTCTCATTGTTAAATTTACAGTAGTCAAATTAGTCTCAGATAGCTTGAGCAAATAGGCATATTTAACAACCTTTAATACATCCTCACTTGATCTGATTAATTTGCCCTTAGATTTAAAATCAGTAAGGCGTGTATATGTTCTAAGATCAGAATCATTAGCATGGAGTACATAACAACAATCTTTACATTTGATTTGTTTCTCCATTCGTCTAACAATGACTCCACAGATATAATACAAGATTTCATCCTTAAAACTAGAGTCATCATAATTTTCCATTACACATATGGCGCTCTCAATTTCACTCTCGTCATCTATGTCATCTACAACACATAAACCATGGCCTAACTCAAGAAGGCCTAAGTGTGAGTTGGGGTCAAACTCAAGACAGTTGGAATTTTCAGATGCCCTGACACTGTTCCTAAACATTAGTTGCCTTACTGCCCAAGTAAACTGTTTTGTATTAGGATTGTCATTATTCCCACCCCTACTTCTAATACAGGAGAAAAATAATTCCAGGTGGTCTTGACTAAATTTGTATGACAACAAGTATTTAAAATCCTCTAAAACTAACAATCTGTCTCTTAAAATACAAAAACTCTTAATATTACTTAGAAAACCTAAAGCGAACGTCTTCCTT
The DNA here is from genome assembly GCF_021130785.1 of Homalodisca vitripennis. Lineage (NCBI taxonomy): Eukaryota > Metazoa > Arthropoda > Insecta > Hemiptera > Cicadellidae > Homalodisca > Homalodisca vitripennis. The sequence continues at coordinate 46,775,052 of NC_060215.1, forward strand.
GCATGATTTAAAATTGATTGTCCTCCAATTTTAAGTTTTGACAAATAGTTGTCTGCTTTTTTAAGCATTAAATCATCATTTGCTTTGTTTTCTAGTTTCATCGGGCCCTTGTAGCCTCTTCCAAATGGATCCCTACTGTTCATAAAATCGAAAAGATTGTCAACTATTCTTAAAAATTCTACAGTTGCTAGACAATCTGAATCTGAGAACTGTGGATGTTCTTTAATGTTCAAATATTGTAAAGCGTCTGCTACGCTGGAACTAATAGTCTGTGCAGCTACCTTTACATTCATTTTTCTATTTTTGTAGAAAACATGTTTGTCTGATAATTTGTTACACATTTTCAGACCTAGCTTGTTCTGTAAATTATTAAGATCCTCTATATACTTAAAAACAAATTCTCCCTGACTCGGAGTCTATAACCTTTATGTCCGCTAGTGCATTTCTTGCTAGTTTTAACATGTGTGGAGGATCCAAAATGGCACAAATATCGTAATTCATAGTATCGAGTTTGAAAAATGGCGCTTCAGGGAACTTACAACCTAAATGTTTCAATGCGCTAAGATTCGTGCTGGTTCCGTCAAAGGTCACGCTCTGTACATTAACGCCCACTTCACTTAGTTTAACTATAGCCACTTTAATTAGCTGCGACAGAAAAACTGATGAAGTTTTATTTACATAAAAATACCCTACGATACATTTAAAGTGGCCTCTCAAAGAAACAATTTGAAATACTAAAGCTTCTGTAGCAATCTCCTCGTTGTTGTCTATTTTGAATCCTCCAACATCTACATATCCTACATTTTTCCCTAGTTGCTCGTCATAAACTATCTGCTTTCTAATGCTCATGGAATCGAATACCAAACTTACATTTCTTAGGTGCTCCTGTTCCTTAACATTATGTCTTAAATACATGAATACCTCCTCCAAAAACCCTGGACAACAATTAAATTTTGAAATCCATTTTCTTAATGTGGCAGGATGTGGTAAAATTAAATTTGAAGCCCGCAAGTATCTATAAGCTTTTGGTGAATAAAAATATAGTGTTAAGGCAAACTCCTTAACACTTTCTGTGAAAGTATGTTTGTTTTTACTTTTTCCTTTGTTTTTCAGGCTACTCAACAATAACTCGAAAGGCAACCCTGTAAAGTTGTTTTCTACAATTTCGATTAACGAATCTGGTGCTTTAAATTTGTTTTTCAAATTTGAAATCAATTCTTTCATTGACCTTAATTTACAGTCCCTTCTTTTTAATTTTTGCTTTAGAGCTTTAACCTTCCGGCGCAATACCACTTTTCTGGGAGATAGAGATGTGGATGGTGATGCAGTTTTCCGCTTATCCTAGAATCATTAGCATTGAATTAATTACAACAATTAAAATTATTGTAATTATCATTCGTGAATTTATTAAAATTATTAACCCAAACTTATTAAAAAAAACATTTGTATAAGAACCCCACTCCAATTCATGAGACATTTTTATCTAGCCGCATCCTCTAAAAAAAACCTTTTACGTGATGTCCGTGTCTATGTCTACCAACGAACTATACTACAGCTTACCGGTGTTTGATGTAGGCCAACTGTTGATTTTTGCTCGTTTGGTGTGGAAAACTGACTGGTCGTGTTCCAACGGCAGCAGCAGAACCTCAAAAAATACAACAAAAATGCTGTTAGATTAACCTGCGTTGAATATAGCCCTATCGCAGCAAAATTGCAGACAATAAAAACAATAGAACATTATAACTGAGGTTTGCGGCAACAAGGCTGGCTTAAAATTTGTTTATAGTTTTATATCAAATAAAAAATACTTACAATAGTATTAATAGAATAATAACAATTTAATATAATGATTTTATGTTTTTTAACACTGTGCAGGGGAGCAAAGTAGTTTTTACGTTCTTTTAAAAATTATGTTTATCATATTACACATTTGCTTTTTGATTCTGACAACACAAATAATTATGTTAAACTTACCGATGACATAGACGTGTTGGCTTCAAATCGAAGATCTGCACTAGGTGGCTGAATAGGTACGGGTAACTTCTTTTTGATGACAACCCTCCTCTGTTTTTTTGGCGGTGGTTGGATATTTGATGGAAAGTCAAACAATGTCGGAATTGCTTCATTTTTTAGTCTTTTCTTAGTTGTGTTTGGTAAAACTAAATGAAAATCGTCTTCTTTGAAATGTTTACCACACAGAACAGTATGTTTTGTTGGTTTGAATTTCTTTCTTTTCAATGCAATAATCCATTTTTTTAAAAGTTTGTCATCATCCAACGGAAAGCTAAAACATAAAAAGTCTGTATAATTTACTGAAAAAATCAAAACATAACAATAATTCTGAAGTACATAAAACAAATGTTTTAGTTTCGTACTGGATTGGAATTTGGTGCATAGTGTAAAAAGGCTAAAATCTACTTTAAGAATAGATAGGCTAACTTGGAACAACTCTCTTGAGTAATTGGATTTTTAAATTGTTTACAGAAATATCAAATTATAGTTTTAAAAATATAAAAAAATATATTTTTGACTAGCGGATAATCAGTCTTACACATAATTATTTATTTATATACCATCAACAGTCGTACTTACTGAACTATTTCTGTTAGGTCCTAATAATCTTGCAAGTTTATGAAACAAGTATAAAATACAACATATCATGTTACAATTTATAATTGCTAAATGTATTACTATGGTTAAAAATGTTAAGTCCTTACTTGTGAAAAGAAGTGTTGCAGCCTTTACTCCATCTCGAAGTACAGTTGTACGCAGCACAACTCTTTACCATTGTTAAAAAGCATCTCGAATATAAAACAAATTTGTAACTCTTAAACACCTATTAAAACGATTAAAATAATAATTGACTTTTAAAACGATTAAAAATAACAATTGACCTTCTCGTAGCAGACGTTGAGACAGACTGAAGTAAAGTATGTCCAATGATGAGTTCGTGTTGTGACATGAAAAGTTCATGTTGTGACATGTAAAAGCGGGTTACCTGTGTAGTCGATTAGTGCGGTTGAGTTCTTGCCCACTCCGAGCGCCTGCAAGTCTATGGATACTCCCGCAGCACACGGCTGTGTGTGCCGGAAAAACATAGTACAGGGCTTATGGACAGCGCGCGTTCCAGTAGTATAGTTCGTTGGTTTACCCAGAGGAGAAATTTAAAGGCGTTATAGGTTAATTGAATAAACACTTTTAGGCAAGAAACAAATTATATGAGATTACTTACATATTGCCATACAATGTTGCAACAGTTGTTCGAAATGTCCACCTTGATTTTGTTTACACTTCATACAATGAGTGAGAACAGAATCACAAATTGTGAGCAATAAAGTTTTATAGTTATTAACAAGTTCAAATGCATTTATAACTAATTATGTTTCTAATTTTTTCAAGATTTTGTGGTTTTAAAGCATACACAGCCTCCTTTATAATACTCCACAGTGAAAAATCACATGGGGTTAGGTCTGGCGAGCGCGTAGGCCAATCGATTGTACCACGTTGTCGCCGTGTAATCCATTCATTAAATGGGTTATTTAATAAATATTGAACGTGGTTACCAAAATGTTCTGGGTAAGTATCTTTCTGAGAGTTTCATGTTTCCTTGAAGAAAATAAGGACCAATCAGAGGAGTACTCGAAATACCTGCCCGTACCATAACACCGGGCACATGAGTTCTGCTTGGATAACGTTTTGAGGAATTATGTCCGATCAGTACACACATTTATGCCGACTAACGCGTCCATTTAGTTTGATACATGCCTCATCACACCAGAAGAAATTTGGATCAGCCTTTGAGCGGATAATTATTTGCTTACAGAATTACAATCGCATATCGCGACCATCCTAGTGAAGCACTTACAGTAAAGATGGACGGTATAGCTTTAAATTTTAATTGCTTTAACATTCTTTGCACGCATATGCCTTACGAGTCGATTTACGGGACTAACTACAAAAGCTTGAGCAAACTGTCTGCAGGTTTTATTCGTTGCAAATTGATCGTGGACAACCACACTTCAGGGCGTTTAAAACGCTTCCTGGTTTTTCAAATTGCATATGTAACCGCATATACTGTCGAGTGGGTATCGTGACACCTGGATATGTAAAACAAAATAATTCTATTATTATAGCAGTATTTTTATTATGCTTCAACCAAAACTGAAGGATGTAAACTCGTTGTTTGGGTTGTAAACATGTTTAAAAAACACATACAAACAAATAACAGATGCAAAGAGCGTCACTTTACACTAGCCACTGGAACAGATAACAATGAAATCATCCCGTGTTGCTACCAACTTAACATTTTTACCAAATCTACCGAAACAAAATATTCCAATCTATAGGGAAACTGACATATGCGCCATCCTGTACACATGTATACATAAATTAGGGAGATACATTAAACAAAAAAAGGAAACTGCATAAACATTTGTCAATTTCATCTTTCTACATAGATACTAAGGTAACATATAATACTATTTTAAGCTAATGGTATGAAATAATATACAATAACAATTGAATAGCTTTGATTCAAACTTTGCTAGGTAGAAAACAATGTTAGCTAGGCTTCTGAATTATGACTTAGCTAATTTTCAAACATGGACAATAATCTCGTATTTTCTTTATTTCCTAAATATTTGATATAAATTTATTACTGTAAATTTACGTATTAATTCGTTGCCGACCACTGCGGATATCAGCTGTGAAGCAACTATTTTGACCAATCATTTTTGTGCTATAAAAGTCTTTCCTCTCACAAACGTGTATTTACAAGGTTACTAGTCATGTGATATTGAATAATTTATTCGTCACACCTAATGGCCAATGTTAACAAAATTACATATACGAAGTAAGTCTGAACTATCAATGAAAACCATAAACGTTTCAAAATTCCCATCCACCCAAATCACAGTATGTTTGTTTGTTTTTTTTGTAAATTAAGTGTATAAAGTGTGGATAGCTGTAAGGTTGATCTCATTAACGGAATTTTGCTAAAGGTGCTCTTAAGCTTTGACATACTACTAAAACAAACTTACCGACAGCATAAGTCGTGCTGTAAGACTTGAACAAAGCCGGTTAGCTACATTTACGATATAAAATTTTAATATTCACAGTTTAACGATTATTATTATTATTATAATTAACTTAATGAAAGATGCAGTACTAACTGTTATGCGGATGACATAAAATGAAATGAAATGAAAAATGTCTTTATTTATAGAGGCTAAGCTAGTACTAAGAAGTCCTCTCTTCCACTTAACCTTTAAATTTTTAATCACTTAAACTATTGGACAATATACTTTAAAATAAAATTAGGATTTTCAAAATTTTTTATAAAACACTATAGTCTTGTAAGTTATGTTCAATTATGTCCTTTGTAGTACACCCACTGTTGCAGGAACTAGCCAGTCTATCCATCACCGCTCTCTACTATCATTATCGTGATTGTTCCTGTCTGTACTTCATTGTCCTTTTTTGTTGTCATATTTTTAATGTTCAATCCAACAATTGAGAATTGGAACATAATCCTAAATTTAAGATTCTTTAACGCAGTCATATTTTTTAATCCGTAATACATTCATCATTTTAGTGGCAATACATTTTTGAAATTGATTTAGTAAAACTTTATTATAATAAATATTTTATATTCAAATTATGAAGATTTTATTAGTAATAGGTGCCTTTCTTAATCTTTTAAAGATAAAACTAAATTCTTTTTTACGAGTATTTGAAATTAATTTATACTAACAAAACAAAATAAGTATATCGCAGATTATTTTTTACTTTAGATGTGTGCATTGTTAAAACCATGTAAAGATTTAAATAATAATATTACAATTATTGTAATATTTTGTTACTAATTTATACAGATTTATAGTAAGAGTATTTTGTATATTTTGAGTTAATCTAAGAGAAACGTGAATATTTTAATGAAGCTTTGTTCATAAAAGGATGTTCACCCTGTTTACTGATTAAGTGTCAGTTCCTATATAGGATACAGGAACTATTGTCGACTCTTTACCACTAATGTGTTTAGGTGTAAATATTTTCCGCTAAACCCATTAGGAAATTCTTGCTTCTTTCCATATTTCCAATTTTAAAGTTTTTTTTCTCTTCCACTATATTCGATTAATATTTAAACATTATTTACTATTATTACTTTTATACCGTCTTTTTATTTATTATTGGATTCCACATACTTCTTCTTTTAGTAAGTAAATGACTAACGTTTTTATTTTCTAAAAGACGAATCCTATAGAAATTTTATTGTACATTTATATTGTATTTCAATAATACGTACAGTACCTGGTATTAATTAAAAAACATAAATACAAAAGAACTTTTAAAACTGAAATTCCTGCACATGACAAAAATGAAAAAAGCATATGCGTTATGCATCATGAAACCGGACAGAACTGTTCGTGGTTTGACTTTTGCGGGTTAACTCTCCTTGACCTTTGAAAAAGTTTTAGATCGCAATCATCGAAACGTTGTATTCTATATATACAACAAACAAAGATAACCCATGTATAGTACTGAATACTTTAATTGACATTTTGTTACTTTTTCTTTGAAAAAGGCAAAACATATAGTCCAAAATTCTAGTTTGATTGGGAGATTTTGAGAAGAACATGCCTTTGATAATGAATGATCACTCTGTTAAAATTACATTTAGAGTAATGTTGTATCACTTGTATAATCACCATGTGCGGTATAATTCTTATATTAATTTAGGAATTTAAACCTAGCAGCTCATACATTCTCACACTACACTGCCAAACATTTTACATTTACGTTTTATATTCTAAATTTCTGAGTCGATTTAGGCATTGTATATAACGCCATTTTCATAAATCTTTTAAATAAATGGTTTAATAATTCCTTATTAATTATTTAAACCGCGAATAAAATATTATTCGTTTGGCTTTTACATAATTTTACATACTACAGTATATCAAGTTAAATAAAAATTCGTTCCTTATAACATACAGCGCGTCCGCTGATGAACTTATAGTATAATATAAGTGTAGTTATGACTTACCTCTATAATAAACATGCACAAGATTACTAAGTATAGAGACTACCAATGCAGTAATTAAAGTCTTCCGTGTTTATATCGACAGTCTATTATATTTTAGTAATCGACTCTACACTAGAATAACGGTTGTAACCATATTACATGAGTAAATGTTTGTCAACTCATATCCATTGATTTAATTGTAGACCAGGTTTGAGTGTTACAACTGTACACCATTTCATATACATTCCACTAAACCTAGTGATATTTAAATATAAAATTATAATCGAAAATACTAGTAACAAATATAGAAAGATGAAATGCTTGTTTAACTGGCATTGTTTAACTGTTAACCTGGATAACTGTTTAAAAGCATAAATGTTTGTGTTAGTATAGGATGTTTTAACATACATACAAGAGTAACCTTGATTTGTTACATGTTTGAGAAAAACATATATATATATATATATATATAGCAAAACATAACTACCCATAACGTAAATATTAAAATTCAGAAGGGTTAGGAAGAAAAAAATTACACTAAAACTGCAAAATTCGATGTGCATATAACTGTCCCTTTATAGAAGTCATAATAACAGTATATACCACAATTTTCCTTCAAAACCGTTTGGTTTCATTTTCCAATGTATATTAAATGCTTGATTTTTTATAAGTCAGAGACCTATGAATTGTTTTCCCCAGCTAGCGTAAGTTATAGGTGATGAAGCTGCGTCGGCACGTACTGGATCTCCGAAAACCCTACTGGCAGTACTTCCTTGTCAAATTTGGTAAGGATCTCAGGATTTCACAGAGGGGGGGGAAGGGAGAGAAATAGACGAGAACACCGATTTTAATATAAAACAGGACTTCTAATTTTTAATCCCAACGTAGTTTAAGGCATTATATTAGGCGTAACCAGGATCCTTAAGATTGCTATCGAATCCATTATCTACTGTGCCAGTGTTTTAGCCGCTCACATAATATTAATTAAAGACGTCGTCTGTTATTCCTGTACAAAATTGGGGGAATTAAGTTTATAACTAGATATCCGAGTGCAAAACGTGTAGTATAGTAGACACATATTCGATTATCCATTCATCCATCATCTAATCATAATGGGTCCCTAACTCATTTACATTTTAATTAACAAAGGCTGCCTTAATTCTCTACAGAGACCAAGCTGTAATCGCTGTGAAGGCCTTATCATTAGTATTCCATGTATTTAAAGTTTTTAATCCTGCATTATATATAAAGTTATTGAACTATAGTTAAGCGCATATTAATAATTATAACCCCTACATTAAAGTAAAGATTTGAAATATTTAGGTACATTTTTGATTGGATAACTAAAGATATTCAGGTCCTACACTAATACAGAAACATTAAATTGTAATCTATACCTATTTCCCAGTAAAATAATTTTCGGTGGTATGGAAATTCAGCTACAAATGAAACTCATAGTACCAATATCCAACAATTCTCGTTTCGTATATTCTGAAATAACTATTTTTTATTCAGTTTAAAAGATACATATAACAAGAAATATTATTATTAAAGTAATAAGAAATATTAAAACTTTTAGGTATGTTTATTATAAATGTTCTATATGTCCACCACCACAGCAGCACGAACAACATCCAGACTATAGCTAAATTCCTCATAAACCTTACACAGCGTATCTGTTCTTTAGTTCTTCGATGTCATGAGTTAGAGGGAAGGAACAAACACTTTTTCCTTCACATATCCCCACAAGAAAATGCCGCATGGGGTCAAGTCTGGTGATCTTGGAGGCCAAGAATGAAGGGCATTGTTTCGAGGTCCCGTGCGCCCTATCCAGCGGTGGGGCAGAGTGTTGTTGAGAAGCTGCCGAACATTGTTGTGCCAGTGAGGCGGAGCTCCATTCTGTTGGAAAATGAACCTAAAAACTTAAAGATTTTTGTGAGTATTTTGCAATAAATATTATTTTTGTAGTACATTTTTAGCAATAGATATTGAGTTTTAAAATCTCGGGTCATTCATTTTGATACACGCTGTATATATAGTTACATATAAATACAAATAATTATTAGTTTTGTTTTAAGGGTTGGTTAATGCATATTATTAGAGGGCATTAAGAATAATGTCATGGTCATTAACTGTTTCCGATTGAGCTCCGACCCCCAGAAAACACATATTTTAAGTTTTGAAGGCGTTTTTCCTCTGTCGCGAATTTTTCACGCGAAAACTTGTATCTATATGTGAGATTTCATGTGGGTTGTTTGTATATATACACCCGATAGCGTTAGCATTAACATAATTTTGCTACTTTCTTATAAAGTGTAAAAATATTTTTTTGGAATTAAGCTGTCAACAAGTCTACTACTGTTTATATTAACATGGTTGCTAAAGGAGGCATAATTGATACGATATTTTAATTATTTGATAATGTAAAAGGATTAACTCAAATTAAGTATATCATCTTTAATTTACAGAGATAACCAATATGTCCGACCAAGCAACCATACTATGGAACGGACGTTATTATTATATATATAATAAGGTTTGCTTGAATACAGATTATCATAGTTATTTTAGAATTGTATATTTATATATATATATATATAAATAATAATAAGGCTGCTTGAATACAGATTATCATAGTTATTTTAGAATTGTATATTTTATAAGTATATATATATATAAGAGTAGATAGTAATGTGGCGGTTTTGGCTCACTTTTGGGACAGACCGAAAATCAATATAATTACTGTTTAAAATATACGAGTAACAATTCTAAAATAACTATGATTATTCTGTATTCAAGCAACCTTTTCAAGGACAATGTGTGGAATTTTCCATGGAATTTATGTTGGCAATACTCGAGTGGGAATTAGAATGGCAGCACTGAACCAGATGACACACCATTTCTTTCTTCAGTCATTAGAGTGGACCGGACACATTCATTTTTTTACTCTATTATTTTCACTAAAAATTTCTTTAAAAAGTGTTAAAATTCTTTTCAAAAACTGTTTAAAAAACGCATTTTCCAATCTTTTCTTCAAAAACTATCCCCATCATCTTCAAGACTCAGTTGAAAATCATCTATTTATTCATTTTACAAAGTGACAAAATATTCTGTGCTTTTTATTCTACGAATTTAAACATATGGGTCTTCAGAAACTTTCTTCTACATCATCGACAGTGAAAACCATCATGGACCACTTCTACATTCAATCATCAAACGTCAATAGAAAATGTAAAATAGTATACTACAAAGCGTGAAGGTCAAAAAAGTTGTAATTGCTTATCATCCATTATCAAAACCGCTGCAACCACAGGAATTGCTTATCATCCGTTATCAAATCCGCTGCAACCACAGGCATCCTACTACGTCTGCTCATCTTCCATGAAGAATGAAGATAACAGATGAGTTTCTGAACAAGTTAAATTTAACTTTCAATTAAAAAGTTCAGCTTAAAATCCAAAATTTAGCTTACAATTACATTTCTGAACTTAATTTGAAAAACCTTTTTTAAAAAAAAAATGAAAAAATCCAAATTCAAAATTCAATCAGATGACAAAAATTGGCTTATCAAATGGCGTTTTAAAACTTCAATTAAAATTAGAAACAAATTGTTTAGACAAAAGAAACTTGAACATGCAAAATTGTATAAATCAAAACTCAAACATTATTGTAACATCTTAAAAGAAACGTACTATAAAGAACTGATTAAAAAGTCATCTGATACCAAAATAAAAATGGAATATTTTAAACAAAATCTAAAAAACCTTGTGGATACACTGGTGATATAAACAGAATGAACACATTTTTTTCAAATATTGGTTCAGAATTTGCTTCAAAGATTCCCCAGATCTAGAATATGAAAAAACTTAAAACAAATCCGAATTCTACATATCTCTCTCAAATTACCAAATTAGAAATTGAGAACAAAATCAAACTTTTGAAAAATTACAAAGCATCTGGATCAGATAAAATATCCAATCAAGCATAATTAAAACAGCCTTGTATATGTATTAAGTGAGCCACTAGCATAACATTTTTTACTTTAAGTATTCAAACTGGTATTTTTCCTGGTATAAACTAAAAATAGCAACAATCAGTCCAATTTATAAAAGTGGAAGGAATTTGATCAGATCCATCCAATTTTTCGACCAATCAGTTTATTACCAATAATTGGCAAGATATTTGAGAAATGTTTATATGAGAGATTATATAGTTTTTTTGGAAAAATACAACCTGTTATCAAGAAAAACAATTTGCTTTTAGGAATTAACAAAAATACAGAGAAGCAATAAATTTAGTTGTAAGCAGCATTGATCAAAATACATTAATTACATTTGTAGGACCTTAAGAAAGCCTTTGAAACTGTAGATTTTAAGATATTGCTATACAAATTCTAGAACAATTAGGAATTAGGGTAAATTTTTAGACTTATTTGCTAGTTATCTTGATAACAGGTTCTGCAATACAAGAATTGGTAACAAAATTCAAATTTAGAAAAAAATCACCTGTGGTTTGTACCTCCAAGGAAGTTGTTTTAGGCCTCTCTTGTTTTTTAATATACATCAATAGTATCACAAAATCTAAATTTACATGTTGAAACTAGTACTCTTTGCTGATGATACAGCCTTAATAGTCAAAGGTAATGAATTATATAAAAAAACAAACGAGGACCTGACAAAAATTAAAAATTGGTTACAACAAAATAAAAATTTACTTTAAAAGTACAAAAAACCGAATATATAGAAACTTCTCTAAATCAGAACGAAACAAGTAGATATTAAAAAAGTATGAATCGTATAAGTACTAAGGGCTGTATCATGTAGACTTAAATTTTAATAAACATATCTAGTGTATTGAAAAACAAATTTAAAAAAGCGGTTAAACCATTATATGTATGTAAGGAAGAAGACTTTAAAAAAATCTGTATTTTCAGCATTTGTCATGTCTTTTTCTAAATTTTTCAATAACCACTTGGGGTAATAAAAATATCTCAAACCTTTCTAAAATTCAAAAATATATTAAACTAGATTTTAAGATAAAAAATATTATATCTTTAGATTCCTTATATAATATAACATTATATAACATATAACAGGATAAAATTAGCCTCGTAAAAAATAAGTTAGATGTAAGTAGTTTAAGTAACCTAGAATTAGACGTTCTCAAAAAAAATTGTAAGTGATATAAAATTAAAAGCATACTTTAAATTATGCGAAAATATTATTCCAACAAAAAGTTATTTCAATCTTTAATTTCCAAAATAATATTAATCTGTATTCGAAATTAGGTTTAATTGAGAATTACTTGTCCATTACTTTAAAACAAAATTGACTGTAGAAAGTATGGTTTAGTTGGTCTCATTGTACCTCTCTATAATTTCATTTTCTTAATCACGTCATATTTTCAAGCAATTTTTTACAATTCAAAGACAACAACAACATAAACAATCGCGTTTGTAGCAGAAGATTTTGAAAAATCCATATTGATAATTATATCGTTCTTTTTGAATCAGATTAATATTTGTCAAACTCTTTGTTTTATCAATGACATAAATGGGTCTATTTGCTATAAATTCTTTGGGATTTTAATACATTTCCATATTTTTTTAGTAAACTTTCTTCAAATCTTGATACAATCTTGATACATCATTCTGAAAAGACTTTCGGAAATGTTTAAATTTTTTAATTCATCGGGATAATAAGAAACCATTCAATTTTACTCTGATAATTTTTTTTACATTCAAACTATCGAACTTTTGAAGGATTTTTTTCTTGATTATTCTGTCTAATCCTGTTTGAAAATCTATAAAACGAACTTTGGATTGAATATATTTCTATAAATTTTTTTTGTGTTCCAAAATACCTTTTTGTTCAATACATTGCCTATTAAAAATCATTACATTGAAAATTAAACATAATGTTTTGACTTTTTGTAATTTCATCAATCCACCTAATTTTTACTCGTGGTTTTATAATCAATCATCGGTAACTCTAATGAAAAACACGTTAATTGTAATTTTGCCATCAACTGGAATATCCATTTTCTAGTTTTTGTTTTTAATATCGCATTATCATCTTCAGCTCTTATGAAACTAATATAAAATCCAACTTTGTAGACTGTAAAATTGACATTTTTTTCAAAGAAACCTAATGGCCGAAATGTGCTAAATCATCGACCCGCTTCAAGTTGTACTAAATTTAAAAGTTGATTCAAAACTGTTTGAAAATTACATCACTTTTAAAATAAGATATGGTTCCTTTAAATAATACTTAATTGACCGCAATTTTCAATTTCTTCCATCAATTTATTGTGTTTATATTTACTTCAATTTTAGAGAATAAAAAATGGTATGAAATTATCAATCAATCTGACATCATTTGTTCCAAGATATGCTTGACCATCCTTATTTTTGTTAAAGTTCCAGAAATATAAAACTGGAAGTTAGACGAACAAAAATTATCCCTCCAAATTCAATATTAAACTTAGTTCTTTTTTAATCGGTTCAATTCAAATGTTGTTTACTAATTAGATAAAAACTTTTAAACTCTGGCTCTCTCAATATCATTTGCATACTTTCTGTAGTCAGCCATTTATATAGAAAAAAATATCAATTTTTTAATTATAAAATTATTCATAGATTAAAAGAAATGATACAAGTTATAATAAAATAATGCATAAAATTAAAAATTCAATATATGCCATTTTATTAGTGATCAATTTCATCATATTCAGGATTTCTCTTCCTTAAATTTTTGCAATTTCGGCCACATATTTCAATAAAATCTGCACAGGATAGTAACCACTATCTATAATATTATTCCAATCAACTGTATCTTTATTTTCATCCATAAACTTTATACTCAAGTGTTGAAAGAAGACAAAGAGCAGACATATGATCTTTTTACTGATAATGAATATTTTTCTTGAATGAACTCTGTTGATAAAGTTTGATATTTAGCAATGGTATACCAATTCAATTTGTTTACGTATAATCTCATCATATCTTCGGATCATTCATATCTTTTTGAGAAATATCATCCTAATGTTATCTTTTTTCAAATCTCTTTCGTGTTGCATTATATAAAAATCGAAAGCACTGTAATGTCCCGCCATCTCTATTATTAGGAAAAAAATTTCAAAATCATGTTTTTATAAATTGGCTCTTTTTAGTGTTACATTCGGCACATTTTACAGATATTCTCTTAACTCCATTGATATTTTGCGTAATATTTTATATCATTTGTTGCAGTTTATTCCTTACACCTCACCACAATATATGAGTGCCATTTATAAAGGAAAAAATTTAAAATTAATCATCATAACCATCTAATCTATTAAATCTGTTATCAATATTTTCAAAAGTTTTTATTAACATCATCTTTAAATTTATTAAAGTTTTCTTCTAGTTTATTTACATTTATCGAGATATAAAGAAATGTTTTATCATCTATTCTTTTCAAGTAATTCACCATTACAATTTTATATTCTCACGAACATTACGAAGATATTCTTGATATGTATGATAAAAATCTTCCTGAATTTTTATAATTGTTTCACTAACATTATTTTTATATGCATTATTAAAATCTTGCACAAGTTTTATAACTTTTTCATTAATATTTTCACCAACATCGTCTACTGTGATCTTCTATTTCTGGCTTCTAACTTTTCATAGACTTCTGTTGTAAAATCTTTAACATGTTGTTTATGATTCTCATAATTTTGGTTTCAGTTCATCTGTTGAACATTTTAACATGATCATCTAATTGCTCTTTTACGATAACATCAAACGGATAAATTCCCTTACTAACGCTGCTAAGTCTTTTTTCCTTTAAAATCTAAGGCATTTTTAAACATTCGGATCATTTAAATCAACAATATCGACGTTTTCTGATAATTTTAGAGGTTTTTAAAAATTTGTTCATTTGTAACCATAGTTCAAATTCATTTATGCTGAATCGCGGTAGGAAGTAGGCTCTTATTAACTAGACGCGGTGCGTGGACATTTTTTTTTGTTCAGTTGGACCGGCAATCAGCTGATCGGTCAGTGACGTATCGGTGATGCGTTCCTCCCGGCTCGCTGGTCAGTTCGAGTCTTGAAAGCCACGACGACAAGGTCCTGTTGAGAATCGCAGCTCTTCCTCTAACCCCTAATAGTGTGGGATTTAGAGAGTAATTCATTTTTTTATTTATCGTGTGTAAATTTAATTCAATGTTTTTTTTAATTTTTCTTCAGTGCGTATTAAATCCCTATCAGCCTCCGTAATCTCAAAGTAGTAAGTCCCGTACCAGCGTTTAGTTAATATCTTTGATTTTTTATACTGTTGTAATTAAAATTAATTTCTAAAGTTTTCCCATCTTTCAGAAGTCTGAGAATTAATTACCTTTTTTTTGAAGTATTGTGAATTAAATTTTGGTCATAAAGTTAATAATCAAGTTTTGTGTTATATTGATTTTGAGTATTTTGAGAAGAGAACTTTTATTTTATTTTGTTAATTTTAAACCATTTTTTGAGAAGTATAAATTTTTAGTTTTCATTTTAATTTTAATTCATTTTTAATCAGACTCTTAATTAGATTTGTTTGATTGTGTGAAGTTTTTGAAGAAAATCGATATCAAAAGTTTGGTACTATACTTTGTTAATTTTTTTGGTAAAACTTGAATTTCGGAAATAAACCAATATATTTCCGAAAAGTTGTTTAATTTATAAAGTATTAGCTCCATATAAATTTAAAATATGTGCTATAAAAATCGCGGTACACATTAACAACATCATGTTTGTCAATTACCAGGTTCGAACTCCGACAATTCTTTTTTTATTAGCCAAACTAACATAATTCTTTTCAACTTTGATCGCTTCAAGTAATTTTATCCAGCTTTTTTCGATATGAGACATTAAATGGTAAATATTTTTTTTTGCACCATCTTCAAATTCTTTTTTAAATTCTTTTATTTTTATCAGCTACTTCATTTGAACTTATGAAATTTGCAAGTTTGTTATCATATTCTTGCTTTAAAAATCTTCATTCTCGACAGCAAAACATATCTGAATCTGAAGGTTTTTGTAATACATTTTCTAACTTGTTATCAAACTCATTTCTCAAATATCAATATGCAAACTATTAAGCTACATTTTGAATACTTCCTGTTTTAATTTTTGTTCCAAATTACATCAAAAATATTTTGTGTTAGACTTGTATGAACTTGAACATTGTGTATCAACCTGCATAATTTTGTGTAGTGTGGTAAGACTGAGGACTTGGAATATTTGATTTATTTTAAGAAAATTATTTTAAAATAAAAATGGAGCTAGCGCATGTAGATCTGTTTGCTCAAAAAGGAAGTTTAATATTTGAAAAAAAAAAAATTTTAGGGACGGAAAGGCTTTTAAATACGACACCGTAATAATCTTAGGAAAATGTGAAGGTCCACTTTGAAATTTAATATTAGGGACAGTGCTTGTAATCTGAAAGTGGGTTAAACAATAAATAAAACTAATTATAGGGTATTGAAGAAAGGGTCAAGAACAATGAGGGCAGGAGAAAGGATTATTGTGAGGGTTTCCTGTGTAAATGTAACAAAGGTCCGGATGTTCCCAACACCGCAATAATTCAGCGCGTTGTAAAAAGTATTGGTTCAGAAAGAGTCCGTATCGTAAAAGTTTAATTACAAGTGAACCCGATAAGTGAAAGCGAAGTGACTCTGATAAGTGAAAACTAAGTGGGCCCGATAAGCGAAAGAGTTTATGACAACGCAAGTAAAGATATGACTGGGCAATATGATTGAATATTTTTCATGTGAAATGCTTATCAGAAAATAACAAGGAAATATTGATCCTGTAAAATGTGTTTTTGTTTTAAAATAAAGATAGTTTTGTTTTCTTGACTTTTATTTTTTGTAAAGGTGCATATCTTCAAATAAATTATAATTAAAATTTGAAAAGTGAAAGTTGAGAACTCAATAAACATTAGCTCGGGGCAAAGGTCAGTATGTTTTATTTTGGCTCAGGACAATTATATTGTCGAAAAGAATTGAAGATGGGTCTAAAAACAATAAATTGGCAATATAATTTATTTCTAAATAACTTCAAGAATTGATTATATAATTATGTATTTTAATTTTGGCCCAAAACACAAAACAAGTTAAGTATGAGAGTCCCCAGTAGTTTATTATAATAATACAAATAAATAATGGAAAATAAAAGGGTGATGTGACGACGTTTTTATTTCAGCACATTGTATGGCTAAGATGAGAAGTCACAATATACAAATGCCAGTGTAAGTGTGTAATAGAAGTGTTGTTGTAAACCATGTAATTTCAGGACAATGAATGGCATTAATGGTGGATAAAAGTAAATACACAGATGTATTATTCTGATGTATTGCGTGATTAAATATCATGAGGGTATATTTCTTCCCTGTTCCTTCAAATTATGTAGGAAGGACAGTAGAAGGACAGGGTAATTTTTGGTAATGTTGTGGTGTTGTTGTCCCCTGTTCCTTCCAATAGAGAAGGACAGGGTAATATTTTTTGGCGTATACCAATGAGTTGTATTAATAGTGATTATTTCTTCCCTGTTCCTTCAAATGTAGAAGGACAGGGTTAATATTGTTTTTTTTTTATCACTATATGAGGTTTTATTGTGTGTAACAAAAATTGATTATTGTGCCATTGTAATCCCTGTAAATTGATTGTATTGTAATTAACAACATCTGGTAATGGTTTACATTCGTGAACACTGGCGCAAGAGGCGTACAATAAGAACACCGTGGAAAGACTGACAGCCATACAATCATACGGAGGGAATATTTTGTAAAAAGGAATGTCCTCCAAGAGCTCAATGCCCCGCGGGCTGAAATTGTTTATTAGATTGGAGGAGCATGTAGCAGTGCTATTAGCGAACCAGAGCCAGCCAACCACGAGATCAACTAGGCCGCCGCACTGCACCGGCCGTACAATCATTGGAGAAGCTACCTGCCTCTCACTCCTCACCTACCACATCCCTCTGCGATGGCTACCTGGGGACCCACACTGGACGTCGGACACTCCTACCACATCACCCCTCGGACTACACATCACGAGCCTCCACGTAGTGATAAGTTGGACAAAAGGAATTGTTATTTAAAAGTGTGCATGTGGAGGGATATTATTGTACTTAGCCCGGGATGAGTGTTTAAAGTGTTTAGGTTCCTACCGAGATTGCAGCTTCGGGCTAGGAAAATAAGTACCATAGTTCAAATTCATTTATGCTGACATCGCGGAAGGAAGTAGGCTCTTATTAACTAGACAGCGGTGCGTGAGACAATTTTTTTTTGTTCAGTTGGACCGGCAATCAGCTGATCGGTCCAGTGACGTATCGGGTGATGCGTTCCTCCCGGCTCGCTGGTCAGTTCGGGAGGGAAAATCTTGAAGCCACGACGACAAGGTCCTGTTGATAATCGCAGCTCTTCCTCTAAACCCTATAGTGTGGGATTTAGAGTAATTCCATTTTTTTTTATCGTGTGTAAATTTAATTCAAGTTTTTTTAATTTTTCTTCAGTGCGTAATTAAAATCCCTATCAGCCTCCGTAATCTTCAAAGTAGTAAGTCCCGTACCAGCGTTTAGTTAATATCTTTGATTTTTTATACTGTTGTAATTAAAATTTTCTAAAGTTTAAATCCCATCTTTCAGAGTCTGAGAATTAATTACATTTTTTGAAGTATTGTGAATTAAAATTTTGGTCATAAAGTTAAATATCAAGTTTTGTGTTATGATTGATTTTGAGTATTTTGAGAAGAGAACTTTTATTTTATTTTGTTAATTTAAACCATTTTTTGAGAAGTATAAATTTTTAGTTTCATTTTAATTTTAATTCATTTTTAATCAGACTCTTAAATTAGATTTGTTTGATTGTGTGAAGTTTTGAAAGAAAATCGAATCAAAAGTTTGTAAACTTTGTTAATTTTTTTGGTAAACTTGAATTTCGGAATAAACCAAGTATTTCCGAAAAGTTTGTTTAATTTATAAAGTATTAGCTCCATATAAATTTAAAATATGTGCTATAAAAACGGTACACATTAACAACATCATGTTTTGTCAATACCAGGTCGAACTCCGACAATACTTTATTTTTATTAGCCAAACTAACATACAATTCTTTTCAACTTTGATCGCTTCAATAATTTTATCACTTTTTCGATATGAGACATTAAATTGGTAAATATTTTTTTTTGCACCATCTTCAAATTCTTTTTTAAATTCTTTTATTTTATCAGCTACTTCATTTTGAACTTATGAAATTTGCAAGTTTGTTATCATATTCTGCTTTAAAATCTTCAATCTCGACAGCAAACATATCTGAATCTGGAAGGTTATTGTAATACATTTTCTAACTTGTTATCAAACTCATTTCTCAAAATATCAATATGCAAACTATTATCTACATTTTGAATACTTCCTGTTTTAATTTTTGTTTCCAAATACATCAAAAATATTTTGTGAATCCATATTTATTAAGTAAATAATTTGTTAACAACTTCTTTAAAATCTTTACCATTAGTCAACTCATTCAAAACAAAAACACATAAAATGACCACAAATTGGTGGATCTTTATTAATCTTGAATCTGAGAATCATTGTAGTAGACGCTTGATTTTTTTCAAATATTAGATCAATTCTCTCGGTGATTTGTCCTCAATACTTCCATACGATTCAAAATAAAACGCAATCTTATCATTTTTATAATAGCAAATCCAATGCGTTCCACTTTCCATTATCGAGTCTAAATTCACAATTCCACACTCAAATTTCTTAACTTTTTCAGGTAATGTATCTCTCATGAAGATGGGGATCTTTATAGTCTTGAATTTGAGAATCATTATAATAAAGGTTTTGATTTTTTCAAATATTGGATCAATTCTCTCGGTGGTTTGTCCTCAATTCTTCTATACGAATCAAAATAATATGCAATCTTTATAATTTTTATAATAGCAAATCCAATACGTTCTATACTTCCCATAATCGAGTCTAAATTCACAATTCCACATTCAAATTTCTTAACTTTTGCAGGTATTGTATCTCTCGTGAAAATTCCTCTAAAATGTTTAATGTTTTTTTCAGATTCCTTCCAATTCCCTGAATGTTAATGGTTTGATTTCAAATTTTTTTTTAATGTTTGATTTCACGTATTTCAAAGTTTTTTCATCTAATCCAGATCCTGTAACATCTTCTAACTCTTTATCTAACCAATTTAAAATGTTTCAAACAATAGGAAATCACGTCTTTTTTACAATTGGAGCAGCTTTACAAACATAAGGAACAACATTTTTAACAACTGGAATATTTTCTCCAAAATCTAATAAATCTTTCAAAAGTCCACCATTTTAAAGTCTTTCAACTGATTATAAGAAAATTCTATTCTGGTTCATTTATTGATTTTTCTTATGTTTTTCGAGTTTATTGTATTGTCTATTTGTTAAAAATATCTTATCTTCGCCATTTTTTAGTTGATCTATTTTAAATTGAATACTAACAGGTATTTTCTTCTTCTTAAAAGCGGATTTTTATTTCTCTTTCTGAGTTTTACTGAAATTTACGTTCACCTCCATTTATATAGCTAAAATTTCAAGTTCTCTTCGATACCCATTCCAATTTTCTCTTCAAAAATATTGCTCCAGCTATTGAAAGTGCAACAAATCTTTCACCTAAAACTAGCATCTTTAGACAAAAATCTATCCATTGCTTTATCTTACAAAATTTTATCTGCTATATGTCTGGAATTTGTGTCTCTCATGATATGCATAAAATATATCGTGTTCCATTGCAGCCTTATCTAATTTAATAATAACAGAATCTCCTCTTCTTATTCTTTTAACAAGCTTCGCGCCTGGTCCCAGATATTGATAGCCTGGTACGTGTAATTCAAAAGGTAAATTGTTGATAAAATCATTCAAAAGTCCACTACCTTCAATCAAAATTGGAGAACTTATGTGTGGCAAAAATTAGTTTTTAAATATTTAATTCCATCAGGTTTTTTCAATCATTTCATCAAGTTTGTTCGAAATAAAATCTTTAATTAGCTTTCTTTTCGTTCAAAAAAATTGTTATTTTCAGCCTTTTCCTGAGCATAAAATATAATTAATAATTCCATCAAGATTTGTCAAATCGTCGATATATCTGTATTCAATCTTATTGTCACTGTATTTTCTCACACCTGATCCGTTCGATTTTATCTTTATTTTCCCAAATTCCTTAATAAAATTCATATATTTTTTTTTACCTCTGCTTGACTTAGGTTTTTTTAGTTGATGGAATCATTATTTTTATAAAATTGAATCAGATTTCCCATAAAGTTTCTGTATACTTTTTTCAAATCTTCTTCAGAATATAAATCATCTCGTGGAACATCATTGTCTGTTAATACGTTTTTTCATTATTAATTATATCATTATGTTCAAAATTCACAGGGAAATTTCCAATTCATAAAACTTTTCTTTTTTCTATCCCAATACAAACCAAATTTATCATCTTTTGCTCTAGGGAAGTAATTTTTGACCAATTTTTCACCAATTATTATATCCGTTGTCTCAGGACTTATTGGTTCAACTATTGTAGAATCTTCAATGATTCGGGATCTAAATGTGGTGTAGAAGATTGGTAGTTTTGGCCAATTCAAGCTCTTCAGATTCGGGAATTGAAATATCAGCAAATTGTCGTACAACTAAAACCAAATCCATCATATTTTTATTTAAAACATTTTCAATTTTACCTTCAAAATTTTTAATTGCAGAAGTTACAGGTTGATTAATTTTTTGAAGAAATTCTTGTTCTTTTTCTTTAATTCTAATCTGTTCTTTAAATTCTTTGATTAATTTCTTTTCGATTTGATCAAGTTTTTTCGCTTCTTCAGAAGTTACGTTCGCCATGTAATTAGAAACATTTTTAAACGTGAACGTGAACTTGGAACGTGAACGTGGAACGTAAAAACGTGAACGTGGGACGTGAAAACGTACGAGATTATTACACGTTTATATTAGAAAATTTATTCAAGTATTTACCACTTTTAGGCTTCAGAGTTAGATTAATTGTTAAAAATCCGTAGTCTTCTTTTAAAATTGTATCACATAACTCATTAAAGTGGTTAAAACTCATATCAAAACCAACATAATTATTGTAAATCTTTTTAGTGTAGTGATCATCTTGTTTAAAAATACAAATCATACTCAAATTATTTCTTATAACTTGTTTATCAACCTTTGAAAAGCATTGAGAAAGATAAATGCAAGATATATTTTTATGACGAGACATTACGAATATTCCTTAACAACGTCTTGATTTTCTAAAATACAATAATCGAAAACCATTAACGAATTTGGTTTACATTCGCTTAATGGAACTATGTCCTCAGAAGCATTATAAAAATGTGATGTTTTTTTGCTTAAGTTTTTCTCAATATTTTCAAATCTTTGTTGTAATTTTTTGTATGCATCTTGTTCTAAAGATTTACTAAAAACATATAAATTTGAATAGGGAATTAATCTATTGTAGATAATATTCAATAACAAAGTTGTCTTTCCACATCCACTTGAACCAACAATTAACAATCTAATAGGTTGATCTTTCTTATTTTCTTCAAACGTTTGTAGTTTTATTTGATCTTTGTGCTTTTAAAATTTCTCCATTTAAATATGGAAAATGAATCTGTTCAAGTTGACTTCAGAAAGCTCTAAATTAGTTTTAAACTTGGAACATCCTATTCATTTAGAAGAAGAATCAAATTATTTCATCGGTTTAAGCGGTTTTTATTCTGACAATTTTGTAATAAATATTAGTGAAAGTTCTCCTTATTGTATAGGATTTAGTGAGAAGAACATAACAAAATACTATGGTTTAAACAAAGGATATTATACCTTCGATCAAATAAAAATTTCTTTAAAAATTATCTGAAAACATTCAAACAATCAGATAAATCTTTAAACTTTGACGAAAACAAGTTTGAAATGCAAAAAAAATATCTCTTTAACAAAATTCAAAGAAAATCACCAGTAAGAATAATGTTTTCAGCAATTATAGTAGATTTATTAGGGTTTGTTCAAGAAACTATTGAGCCAAATCAGGTATATTTAGGAAATAAAACGCCAAAATTTAGAACGTTCGATGTAATTGAAGTACATTGTAATCTTGTTGAACCTAGTTTCGAAAATCATACCGAACATCTACACAAAGAATCGGAAATATTGTACACAATTTACCAAATGTTGCTTATAGGATAAAAAATAAGTGAAAAAACCGAATGAAATCGATTATATTCCAATTAGAAAAAATATTAAAAGAATTCAAAAAATCATTCTAACTATTCAAGACTCTGAAGTAAATTTATTGAATAATGAGTGTAAAACAACAATTTATTTAAGATTGATGAAGAGAGGCAAGCTATTATAAATAATGTCAATAATGATGATAAAACATTTTTTGAATGTATAAATCAAACTTTCAAAAAACACTATTTTCGTTAAAGAATCTGGATTATATTCTTCAATTTTGAGATCACAAAAGATGTTGCAGAAATTTTAGAATATGAAAATACAAAGCAAGCAATCAGAATAAATGTCGACAATGATGATAAAATATCATATTTTCAACTAAACAAAAAAGGGCCTATAAATAGCCTCTTAAAAATCTTCATCCTGTCAATATTTTCGTTAATGAATCTGGACTTTATTCTCAAAATAAAAATTATTAGTTAAATTTCTTTTCTATCTAAATAGAGTCAGTTGTGGATCTGCTCAATAATCAACTTAGATTTGATAACAAACATATCTTTACGATTGTTGACGAAAAATAATGAATTTTAGTTTAAGGCGAAAGATATTGCAGAAATATTGGAATTTAAAAATACGATGAAAGCGATTAGAGATCATGTTATAGAAAAATATAAAAAAAGCTTCGAAAACATAGATTCAGAAGGGGGAAACGAATCGTTCTTACCTTCAAACTTTCAAAAAAACACTATTTTCATTAATGAACCGGGCATATATTCTTTAATACTGAAATCAAAAACGAAGATAGCAGAAATGTTTCAAGATTGGGTTTTAGAAGAGGTTTTACCAAGCATTCGTAAATTTGGTGAGTACAAACTTGAAAACAAGATTTAATATTTAGAGGACGAAGTTAAACACTTGCAAATTAAAGATGAAATAAAAACGGAAATAATCGCTAAACAAAGTGTAAAAATTGACTTAATGAAACTAGACCTTTTTTGTAAAGATTTTGATAAGAAAAAACACCATGTTTTTGTATTAATTATGAAGAATTACATGTGGGAATACCCTTATTATGTTATCAGAGCTCAAAAAAGAGAAATACCAAAAAGATTGAAAGAACTTGAAATTGATTACCCAGAAATGGAAATTTTATTAAGACATGGTGATCCAAATAGTATAAATCTTTATAATCAAATGAAAGAATCTTTAAATATTTTATACAACGGAAATCATTTTACCACAAATATGACAGAATCTCGCCTGATTTATAAGATATCTAAATTGCACGATGAAAATGTTAATACATTTTATTAAACTCTCGAATTATGATATTTTGTCTGTAAATGTTTTTGAAGATAAGGTAACCATTGAATGATTCGTCCATACTCGCAGAGTCGGTTTCTTTTGGCTTTTTTGAATAATTCTTATAGCACGATCTTTACAATATGCATGTTTTTTATCTTTACTATAATGCCAATCGTAAAATTTTGAAATATCCTTAATTTCTTTACAAACGCAACATTTTTTCTCTTCTAACGTTAATTTTTCTATTTTATCGTATAATTCTCTCTCATATTTACTACGACAATCTTTACACACAGACCCTATTCCTCTTTTTTAGTCTTATTTTTATGAAATTCTTCAAAATATTTATATTCTTGACGAATTGTACACTTCTTTTGAGCCTCCATTTATACAGAAAAAATTACAGCTTTGACTTTCTCAATTCATATTCATAGAAATTTCCGGTTATTTGTTCATTATTCAGATCTTTTATGCTACAAGTTACAGGATCTGTGTTATTAATTTGATAAATCACAAAGATTTCTCTTGGCCAGTTGTTCTTATATTTGTTCGAAAATGTTTGTTTTTTACTAACAATACTTACATGATCATTGACTTTAAATTTAGTTTTCGTGTGAATTTCTGGTGGAATATACTTGAAAAACTGTCTCAAATAACTCCTTTTCTGCATCTTTATCTACATCTTTAGGCTTCATTTTAATTGTGCTATGAACAGTATTATTATAATTTAAAACTATTTTTTGAAGAATATCGATCCATTTAAAGTTTTTATTAATCTCAAAAATTACTTTCATTCTTCCATTTTGAGTTCTGTTATATCTCTCTACAATACTTGATTTCTTTTCGTTTTCAGTATGATAAATCTTAATGTTATATTCCCTCAAAACATCGTTAAATTCTTTATTTTTAAACTCTAAACCCTTATCTGTATGAAGTAGATTTGGAGGTTTATGATTGATCTTTATCGCATCTTTTACTATATCTTCGAAAGCTTTTGAAACATCCTTGCCGTTTTTTCTTTTAATCGCTCTTGACCAAGCATATTTTGAGAAAGTATCAATAACATTTAACATATACTTAAATCCATCATTTTGATCCGAATAATTAGACATTATAACTAAATCTGCTGCCCATAAATCATCAATTCCTAATGTTATAATTTTTCTCTTTATAAATTTCTTCCTAACAGGTGCATGAATTTCTTTAGCTTCAATCTCAATTTCTTTTTTATCTTTTAATTCTTTTTTAACTATAACTGGTTTTTCCTCAGGATTTTTTATAAATTTACTTTTATTAGTTTTGCATTTTGAACATTTTGCTGCAATTCTATATAATCCATTTTGAGTTTGAACAATTTTAGAATATATATTTTTAGTTTTTTTTCTTACATTTGTGACAATGTATTAAATCATCTTCCATTTATATATCAAAGTTTTCAAATTTGTTTAACTCTTCTAAAATATCTGTTTTAATTTCACCTTTATATCCATACGGTACTGTATCGATCTTATTTACTAGGACAATTCTCTTATCATCTTTAGCGCTAAGTGCCAACTTGTTTATAGTAACGGTGTATAACTCATGTTTGTAGCTTTTGATTACTGTCATCTCCCTAAATTCTTCTTTATCTTCGAACAAACATCTCTTCAAGTTTTCGATATTTATTGTTTTATTTACAACGCTTCTCTGAATTCCTTTACATCTTACTGGATTTTTGTCTAGATATTTGTACGGGTACATTTTCGATCCCAATCCACAAAATTCTTCTAAAATTTCGCTATTTAACTCATCTTTGAATTTCCCTATTACCTTCTTATTTTTAGTAGTGAAACATTCGTGATCTTTTGGATAATCGCTCGTATCAAAGTCATCAATATTTTCTTTAATAATCTTATAAGGATCTCGTTTCATTTCTAGGAAATAGCTGTCTGTATCCATGTAACACAGATTCAAATCTGGATCATATTTCTTAAGTTTGTCGTAATAAAACTCGTACATTAACAATTTTGAAAGGTCAAGAACTGAAAAACCTATGTAGATCGGTTTGTTAAATTTCACCTTTTGTTTATACATGTGACTCGCAATACAGTTTTCACCAAAGATATTAAAAAATTTGAAATTTGTTTTCTTAGAAATTTTTATGCACATTTTCCATACTTTTTTCCAAAAACTGAGTTGTTCATCAGCTTATAAAAGTCCTTCTCAAAGTCACTTGTAGCTTTGGTTCTCATGTTTGTGTTGAAATCAATGTATTCTTTCATAAAAGGCTTCTGATCAAATGCAATAACTCTATTCACATATTTTAACACAATTCCTTGTTCCAGATAGAATTTCAAATTTCTGGAATGAATAACATATTCAGTTTTTATCTAGTAAAGTTGTGCAAAGTTTCTTGTTAAAATGTTCAAGAGCAAGAGGCAAATCCTTGTGATTTTCATGTAAATTCATTGGATATCCTAGATCAACTTCGAGAATATAGCCATAATCTTCTTCACCAGTAAGTTCTAAAATTGTTTCTTTCCATTCTGCAGTTGTGTAAGTTTTAGGATCCATCCACTTAATATCGCCATTCGGTAAATTTTGTGAAAGAGCCCAACCATAAAGGCTGTTTGCATCGACGTACAACAGATAATTTTCAGGTTTTGTCTTATCGAAATCTGTCAAATATTTGTTATTTGCTTTAACATATCGTTTAATACATTGAGAAATGCCTCCACGAATACCTTTTTCAATCATTAAATACATATTATAATCACTAATATATTGTAATTCTATTTTCGTTAATTTTAACATAGCATCCCATGCAAGGCTTGGAGCTGTTAGATAATGTGCTGGATCAAGTTTGTAACAATTTAGACAAATGTTTCTGAAATTTTCAAATATATCAGCGAGCAATAGTACATCTTGGATATTGTACAAATCAGAGTAATTTCCTAGATTTTTCATTTTTAATGTGTTCCATACATTTAAATAGTGTTGAAAATCTTTCTCAGATATGCTCTCATCTGTCAAAAGTGAATAGAAATCTTCAATTTTCAGCTCTTCTGTGTAATCAAGTTTTTCAATACTATCGATAAATTCGTAAGGGAATATGCCTTTTCCAGACAATATTTTAAAAATCTCGTCATCGTCATTTGGCTGTCTTTCTATAATTTCATTCAATATTCTTCCATCTTGTATAAAATGATTTGTATGCTTGTATCACCTTTCTTGAGGTTTTTAGCTAACTTTTCAATAGACGATGCCATGAATCTAAATGTGTCTACGAACGAAAACTTAATAAATTTTCTAGGCTTATCATTGTCAAAACTCATAGCCATATCCAGAATTTACAGAGTAATTGATATATTTTTCATCTGTGTTTGCGATCAAATCAACTTTTCTATATTGTTTAGCCAATTCTTTTATGTACAAATGAGTATCGTAATTTGACATTTTATGACAGAAAACTGAAATATTTTGTGGAAATTTCAAATTCAGATTGCAACATGAATGAGCTGCGCCTCGAAATTTGCCGGTTAAATGACAATGATCTCTCACTTTATTATAAATCTTATCTTTCCAACTATCAGGAGTAAAACCATACTGAATTGACCCAACATTATAAGCAGACCATTCACAGATATGACAAAGATTTGAATTTAGATATGAAATTTCTTCTTCTTCAGTTAATTTCATAGGCTTCATGTTCCTTGAATTATATTTTTTAGCTTTGTATTTCGATAATTTATTAAGCTCTTCAAACAATTTTGCAGGAACATTAGGCAAATCGTCTTCATTTTTGGCTCGATAACATATAGGTTTATACGTGCGATTGGTTACATTCGATACTAAATATAGAGTAAAACCGTAAGGAATATGCTTCTGAATCTTGATTGTAGTAGATTTTTGTGGATTATTCTTACATGTTGTAATTTTTTCGAATATGCTTTCAAAATCCATATAAATAACGTACGGATGGTTAAACTTCTTTTGATAATTAGTAAATGATGTTGTTTGACCTGGAAATGGCATAATTGGTTTACAAACTTCATGTTGCTTGCAAATTTCTAAATGATCAGCTAAAGCACTATATTTGTAGAAATGACTTAAACATCTTCTACATAGCAGTTTTTTATGTTCGTGTGTAGATAACTGAGAACACACTAATCTATTTAAATCTGTTATCAACACATAATGAGATTTTTTCATCTTGTTTAACATACAATAAATCGATTTCTAACTCGGCATCATAAACTTCTGAAATTTGTAACGGAACTATGTGTAATTTTTCATCATAACTATACACATTTATAGACATTTTCGGATACTTGTACTTAGAATTGTAGCTTCGTTTTTCAAATAATTGTATATCTTTTAAAGACATTGGATACTCGAAACCTGAAAATATTTCGTCATTAACGAATTTTTCGTATTGTTTTGCTCTTTCAGCATTCTTTTCGGGTTTTCCAGTAACACATCTAATTGAGTAAATAAAACAGAAATCATCTTTGTTTTTGATATTCACACATGCTTTTTTTACCATTATTTCTTGTAGTAAATCGATATATGATCCCGCATTCAGTATTTCGTGTTTTTTAAGGTTTAAAACTAATTGATTACAACTTTTAAATGTCAATCCAGAACCTTTATTTGGATGATTTGTCTGTTCGCGATGCGTTAATTTATTAAATTGCTTAGTAATAAAGTCATTTACGTTAAAGATTTCGTCTGATTTTATAGTAAAATACATTGGGCAAGTCTGTGATTCACCGTTCACTAAAGTTCGTTCGTATTCGCATTCTAAAGATAGATATCCTTTACTATTTTTCACAGTGTCTTGGAATTTTTCGATTAAAACTTTAATTTCTGGCCGCATAATAGAAAGATATTTGTAAATCGACATGAAATTTTCGTTTAAATTCGTTAAAATGTATTGCTTGAAAAGACCATGGATAGAGGATAAAACTTCAACATTAATGACATTTTCGGTGGGTTTGTCGTTAAAAGTTTTATCTATTTGATCAATAATTTCAGACTTAGTTTTATCGTTTGTTTCAATGGACAATTTTTCAGCGATTGAATGAATCTTTTCATCATTAAATAGATCTAAATTTTTCTTTTTAACTTTGAAATTTTTCTTTAATTCCCTTAATTTTTCTATATTATACATCTTTTCGTGATCAGCAAATTGATTTTCTTATTATTTTCTTTCTCATAAATGACTTTGTTTTTTAGATGGATTTTAGAATTATAATGTCGGGTATAATGATGTTCAAAAACTTCTTTTTTACAAAACGGGCATGAGATTTTTTTTCTCTCAATTTAAAGAAGAAAAATTTTAATTCAAGATTTTCTAAATTTCAATTTTCTAATGAATTTTTGAGAAATTTCATTCAAATTATCAAATTTAAGTTTAAGATTCGCAATAATTATAGATAATTCAGTAGATTTTTCAGGATTTTTCAAAAAACTCTAATGTGAATGCACCTTAAGAGCCGTGATTTTGGGTCAAACCCCTGGTTTTTGTGTATTTTAGAAGTAAAATGTCGATTTTTTCATCTTAATTTAACTAATTATTTTTGTAGAAGTATACATTTTCTTCTTACTAAATGGAGTTCTTGAGTATTTTTCCATGGAAAATTCCACACATTGTCCTTGAAAGGTTGCTTGAATACAGATTATCATAGATATTTTAGAATTGTATGGTAAATTGTTTATTCAAATTTATTGTTAAAACTGTAATTATTTCCTCATATTTAATGTTAGAACTGTATTATAAATTGTTTTGTCTTTTAAACAGTAATTATATTGATTTTCGGTCTGTCCCAAAAGTGAGCCAGAACCGCCACATTACTATCTACTTATAAGAAAATACTATTATATAATAACATAGAATATTACTTTTTCAGCATGCGTTATTAAAAAAATATTATAATACAATGCTATAAATGGTAAGGAAAATGTCTGGAAACACATCGATTTTTTTTAATATAACAGATAATACCCAAAACACTCTGCCCATTTTTATAATGCAACCAATTTTAACAGCTTTTTTACAAAAAGTAGCAACACACGCACGCATTGGGTAAAGGAGGCGTCATGGAAATGTTAAATATCCATGTTATTTTAAAGATGTTTATTATTAGTATACTGTATAATGCCGCAAACTTCATTTCATAAGACTTATTCACTATAAAATGGTGTTAGTTCATGAAATATTACACGCATTGAACCGCATTTAAACTGCTGCACACTTCCGTAAGATTTGTTTTTATGTTTATTAAATTGTTGTATTAATATAAATACACATTTTTTTTAGTTTTGTGTAAATTTTTTCGTATAACTCTATCAGAGAACATTTTACTTTGAATACGTACTGAAGGTACTATAATTTCTTATACCTTCACATCACTGTGCCATGTTTGCAGGTTTTTCATAGTACGGTAACCAAATATTTGGGTGTTTCCAAATACCCTAATATTTCATACAACCTTTATAATGCACTATGCAGATTGTTTCATTAGATAAATATTGGAAAACAAATAGAATTCTTTTGCGTGCCCGAAATGACATTTTTGGGGAAACATGGCTTAGTTTCTTTTTTAATTCGAATGTTCATTTTGAGGGTACGCATACCCTGATTATACTATCATCAAAATTGTCCTTTTACGGTTAGTCGTATGTAGAAAGTATATTAAATGCTTAATTACAGTTTTTGTAATTAAATTTATTGGCACTAATATTGCGTAAATTTTAGAGCAAAATATTTAGTAAAGAACACTAACGTCATCCGTTTTTTAACTATTATAAGTGTAGGCACTTTTATTCCCCTTATCAAAGTAAAGAAAACAATGTTAACGGTAACCCATTAAATTGGTTAATTAAACATATTTAGTATTAACCTATATGTTTGAACATGTAGTTAACAATGAAAAACTAATAATAACAATAAAATGTTCGCAAATTTATAATATTTTCCTGTTACGGAGAGGAATGTTGTGCATCTTCTGAAATTATTCAATTTGAAATTTTAAGTTAATAGATCCCATGATTAGTAAATAAGTTTACAATTTTTCAAAACTATACACATTTAGCTTCCCCACAAACATGCTTTTAGCAAAAGCTGTAGACCCCTTCCATATGGTATTACCTTGTTTGAAGAATTCAGACCAAGTAGGGAGAATTCTTCAATAATTTCTTTGTTCATTTCCTACCCAAGGCAAAGCCAACAATGTAAATTTACTGTGACAGGTGAGAGATCGTTTGAAGTTGTCAAGAAGTGACTGAAAGAAGCCTGAGAAAAAAGCTGTATTCTAAAATTGTACGTTTGAATCACCTTTCGTAATAAAATTGCACTGGAAGTTACAGAAAATTTTAATCAGACGTTCATCATAAGGTAATAGTGATTTTAGTATTTTAATAATTTATTGTAGAATAGTTTATATTGTACGTTACAATAGACTATCAAAAAATCTACAAGAAATAGCTTACTATTAATAATATAACCACATAGAGGTCGAACACGACAATCAATATTTTTAAACATGTCTAAGGACTGTGTCTGTCTGCGAAATATGACAGAACGTTGAAGATTAAAATAAAGAGTCAGGGTATTCACCGTTTAATATTCAGGGAGCCTTCCCTGAGGAACCTTTACAGAGTGCTACTTTATGTTAACTTCACAACCAACAGTTTATTTTAGCTGTAGGTGTAAGCCTGCAGCCTGTCACTGAAGTTTGAATAAAGTGTTTGAAGATTTATTTGGTTATTTAATAGGAACGGAGTTTTACTTGATGCACCCAGCATATTCTTTTTAGAGCAGTACTTCTTGTTTAAAAGCGTTTCCTTTACCTGTTTCTCTGTGAAATTCGTAACAAGAAATAATATACATTTAATAGAACATGGACCATTGTTTAGGTTAACCATAACACTTTTATAATGTGTTATAATTTTTTTTGTACTTGTACTTTTACAATTGTTTTTTTAAGGAATGTGCAGTGTAATAGGGCCAAGTCTAGTATTGCGTGAGCTTCTGCCAATCTGACACTCAAAACTATGTGAAAGTGCTAAATAAATAAGTGATACCATTATCTCCATAAATACATGATAAAAACCTAACTCACTGATCACGTAATTTCAAATTTTGTAATATCCCAAAAAGTTGAAATTCTCACACGTATCCATCATGAATTACATAGAAAAACAATAGCATTTTCGTAAATACTTAATATATATATAAAGGTTGAATGGTGCTGCAACCTCTGGAACAATATATTACCTTTCGTAACTTCTCCATGTTCTACAAATATGAAATTAGACACACTCGTCTTATGTTCTCAAAAACAAATAAAAGATTTTTACAAAGATTAACCTCACTTAGGTGATAAAATCGGGTTGCAACTCTTAAAAGAACTCTATATTTCCAATTTTATAATTTGGAGTTAAATATTTCTGAACATT
This sequence comes from Homalodisca vitripennis, assembly GCF_021130785.1. Taxonomy (NCBI): domain Eukaryota; kingdom Metazoa; phylum Arthropoda; class Insecta; order Hemiptera; family Cicadellidae; genus Homalodisca; species Homalodisca vitripennis. The sequence goes on from NC_060215.1 coordinate 46,808,065, forward strand.
AAGTGGCCACTTTTTTCGAAACTTTATTTTGGTACACCTTATTATCAATACATATGCTATTTGTTATGGTTTGAAAATCTCCATGCCTTTTCCATTAGGACTCTAAAGTTGAAAAAAACTAGCTGAAATTGTTAGTCATATGGTTCTAAGCTATCACTTATATATTCCAGAAAGTTAAAAATAATAATCCACCCCTAGCGATTGACAAAAACACTTTTATCCCCGGTATAATTGCTTACTAATGGTATATACCAGGGTGAATATTAACCATGATCATCATAGTTTTATCACGTACACAAACAAATATGTTATTAACGTCAATTTTGCAATGTGAATATTGTAATAGATATAAGACGTTTGTGAATAAAGTGTAGACTTTTAGTTGAGAGAGGGACATTAGGTTACATTTACATAGTTACTCCCCTAAACAGGGAATAATAATTTGGGTCATCAGAGTTAGGTAAAACTATCCGTCGTACATAGTAGGAGGTAAATCAATTAGTTTCATTTACTGACTTTATATTAAACAATTTAAAAGACCTCTATAAATATAAATATATTCAGTTTGTTTACCTTTATCTTCATGTTACTGCATTTTTCCCACTTAACAAACTTTTGGTCCACACTTTCCACACGTGATGTTTAGTTAATAATACAATATTACAAAAATATGTGATGGATCCACTCCATTGGTACGATCGGTTGCAGGTTATGGAATGCAATCGAGACAGCTCTGCCACAACGTTTCTGACAGTAGGGTGATTCCATCATCAATGAACTGAAAAGTGTATTAGACTAAACAATAGGTACTTTGAAAACCCTCTGGGATGCAATGTTGACTTTTGTTTAATCGTTAATGTTATTAATGTAATTTAATATTTTTAAGTTTATGAATTAAGTAACTTTATGTCATGTTTAAAATGTATTAAAGAAAATATTAAAGGAAGGACTATATTATTATATGTTGATTATAAAAGGAAAGTTACATTGAGTTATAATGTTAGTTCCACATCCCTTCTGTTCAAATTTACAAACTTCACACATACATTTTATTTATTAACTTATTTCCGTGCGTAATGTATAGCTTACTTCTATGGCCCAATATAAAAGTATTCTATTGTATAGCGATGTTATATGAACGCCTTCACAAGAAAGATTTAACTTTATTAAAAAAAACCTTTACAGTATCATTGCTCGGTCACGATAATCTCCATTCACCGAAATAACGATAGGGAAGTGACATTTTTGCATTTAACTTTAATGTTAGTGCTCACCAAACAGTACTAAACAACTCATCATACGTTATCAGTATAAACGTCTCCATGTGACTATTGATAATTTGACATTAATTTAGTTTGATAAGATCATTGTTTACCATTGCTACGACGAAATTAGTGGTATTTTGTATTATTTAAATCTAGCCTACAAAAGAAATTTTCTGTGGCACAAATGTCTCCAAAAACGAGTGTCTGTCCATGGGTATAAGCTTAGAAATATCTTTTTCAGGTTTGCACATTCCGTTAGAAGACAGGCAAAATCGGTCAAATGTGTTATGTAAGTATGTATATGTGTTTTAATACGTTTTTTTTCTTTCAATTAAATAGTAAACCATTACTTTTATCTAGTGAACAATACATCAACACCATTTCACAAAAACTTTCACAACAGAGGGTTGATAAGTCGCTACATAATTGTTATTATATCAATATTATTGTTCAATCGATGTTGATATATTCTTGGATAAAACGAACTTTATTATTTAAATTATATTAAATAGAAATTTAGTAAAAAGTTCAGTATTTTTGCGAATGTTTGGTTGGTTTGAACAAATTTTTGTCTTTTAAGAACTGTCAACTATATATCTAAGAGCAAATACAAATAAGTTTATTTTATTTATTTTCTAGCTATTTACTCGCTATAACCAAAATTTGAGTTCCTAATTCCATTATATCTTATTAAGGTCTCGAATTCTAGTGGTAAACCGAAATATTAAACATGAAATAAAGTCCTTATTGATATTGATAATTAAAGCCATATAATAAAAGCCATCGGCAGTAAACTGAATAACCATTCAATAATGAATGTTTCCATATAGTTGGTGGGGCTTAAACTAAGAGCATGCAAGTAAAAATTAAAGTTGTATGGGATTTTGGCTGTTTAGATAGGCTCCACACACTTGCCATATACATTTTGCCTTTATTGTTCAAGATTAAGTCAAGTATTGGAATAGTTTTTCAGATCCTTGAATAACAATTTTTATTCTATATGAAATTCAATATAAACTGTGAAATTATTTATTTATTTTTATAAAGTGAGCCCATGTATTGATAACTTATGAATGTAGGATGTTAATTACACATTAAATAAAACTCCATTTGCTCCGAAGCACGAAGAGAACCCACGTGAAAAGCTGTTTATTATGGTGACAAAAGCTAGTGAGAAAAAACAACCTGGGCAACTTCGGTTTTAGCGCCAACCTAATGTTTGTTGTTTACAAAATGCTGCGGGCTTTGTTTAAATACATGACGTGTGGTTCGTTGCCAAACATACTTTTCAGCAGGTCCTTTCCATGAAGCTGAATTTTTTACTTGATGTAAATAATCATGTCAATTCATACATTATAAAAACAGCTAAATAGAATTTTATGACGTAATAGAATCAATTACATAAACAATAGTTAATGTAGGCCTAGTTAATAGTTAGGCCTATCTGTGGACTGGTAAAATACATGTGTGTACGAAAGCGTGCTTGTCAGTTAAACCACCTTATGATATCAAAACGTAACATATGTTCGAGTAGCAAACGTTGTTGTATACGTTAATGTTAAATAAGTTAATATTTATGGATTAGTATGGTGATTCGAATAACAGAATATGAGTACAAAGAATTTTAAAGTTAGCAATAAGTGTTCCAGGAATCGTATGTTTCCTTGAAATTCAATTTGAACTAAAGTAGCGATTAAAATGTTAAGGTACAGTAGTTTGATTGGTATAAAATAAGAAACATATTTACCTAACGGCACACATGCGTAATTGCATACAACAAAAACAGGCAACACTTTCAATCGTAGTCCCTTTTTACGGTGAATAATGAGTAATAATATAATCTAAATTGCTCGATTTGGGGCCTTCAATTTCAACTTTTTCAATTGATCGAACTTCCCACGTTACTTGTTATCGTGTTCTTTTAAAGTAGTGTTGTCGATTTTCCATGACAAAAAATATTTCTCGGATTGTTAGAACACTGTCCGTTTTGTACATACATTGTTATTACGCTACAAATTTGTAGTGATCTTTAATACAGTTCTAAGTTTTTTACATTTATTGTTGTAGTTGCCTGTGAGCCAATAGATTTTTTTTTGTTTGTTTTTGAGGATGGAAAGTTTAAAAGGATGCTAGGATTTTGGACTCTTGCCTTCATTGTATGTTACATAAAAGTATAACAATATATTTTGAGGATTGAAATCCATCCTCTTTTTTTAGTGAAAATTATTTATTAGAAGGTTGCCCCTGATAAAAGGATAGATTTCAACCCTCTAAACGTACTTTTACATGATTTTATAACATATAACGATGCCAATTGTAAGAAGTCCAATTATCTAATAAATTTGTAATATATCTAGTTATGAATGTATAAAGACCAATAAAGGGCATTATCATTTTTATAGCCAACACAGTTGTTATACTGCAGGAACGCCATATAACTTAGTGTATCGCATAACTTCAGATCACACTTCAAAGTAACTGTACTAGTTAAAATAAAATGTGTTTTATCACTTTTAAATTATTGATCATTATTTGGTAATTTTTAGACTATTATGGTTCTATAGATGAAGGACTTCAATATACTAAAAGTAGTATTATTTACACCAGTAAACTGTATGATATGCTTTATCGTACATATCCTGCTCTTAGACACGAAGTTTGACATAGGAAATCCATACAATGCCAGTATTTGATAATTAATCTTTTGGCGGCTACATCAGTATCTTTGAATAAATAAAAATATCTAAATTCTGTGTAGTACGTTCTGTTTGATAGTAAAAGCAAACCTTTGAAATAATCGAGTAACATTTTTCATAATCGGAAATACAACTAATTTTTTAATAGAGCTATATTTCCAGTTTGTGTATTGACCGCATTCAGAGAACGTTCCTTGTCAATATAGAAAATATAACAAAAGAAGATATAGTTTGGGGACAGTTGGGGTACAGATACAATATATAAATTCCACTTCAATCAAAAGTGTAAATTAAGAGCAAGCAATATACACTACGGGTAATGAAATTGAAACTCTATTGTCAAATTGGTATAGAAGCATATCAATAAAATGTTGGCTTGCTCATTCGCAATCGTTGTGAAATAAGCCTATATATATTGAAAAGAATGAATTTTGGTTATGAGAACCGTGAGATAATATTTTAGAGGCTCGATTAAGAAGGACCACTTCACACTAGGCAGTGAAGACGCCGAACACACTGATTTTAACAAGAGTTCACTAGGTTACACATAATGAGTTTATGAACAGTGCATATTCAAATAAAGTTTAGAAATTAAACAGTTACCTTTGTTTTCATGAGAGGTACCTAACCGTAGTCTGCTGTTGTTGAGGGCCAGGTTGTGATCAGTAAGTGTGGAAATAGGCTGCTGTCTTGTCGGCAGGCGTGAAGACGGAAGATGTCCTTCACGGATTCACTCACGCACAATACGACCGCAAACGAATAGTTCATAACACTGTGGCCAGTCCTGTAGAGCACGGTAGACGCGGGTGTCCGGGAGCAGAGACGTTCTGGTAGAGATTGCCAATCCAGAGCACTGACTTTAACGTTAATGTAAATGTACAACAAATAGAAATAAACTAATATTTTAAGTGAGAGAGTAACACATGGGGGAGAGAGTAAGTATGGTCAGCAGTGGCTAGAGAGTACATAAGTGCCCCAGGCGGGATCGAGAGTATAACGAGCAAGCGTGCCGTCGCTTGCAAGGTAGGCAATTGATAAGTCAACCGTTGTGATTGGTTGGTGAGTTTACAGTAAACAGCTGATTCGGGAAACAATGGTTCATTGGTCTGTCACTGTACGTGAATATTTTAATCCAGTAATGAATGGTATTGTAGGCACTAGGCCGCAGAAAGAGATATGGAATTAATGTAGTATATACAGTTTAGTAAATAAAGGCAAATATAGAGTATAAGTTGCACAAAAAATATATACATAATTATTATTCAATAAAAGTAGCCTTTTCATATTAGGCAATAAAAAACAAGTTATTTAATGCAATAAATACTTAACATACCGGCCGCCTTGAATCACCTTGGGATTCAATGAGAGAAAGAGCAACATAGGCTCAAATTACAAAGGTTATAGGCGGTGGTAGAGAGACAGTTAATTAATTGTAGAGGTGAGGTAAGAGAAACACCTTCACTGCTGGACGAGTGAGAGTTCCACTTGAGGTCTTGAGATGTACCACTCGAACTGTACCATCTTGTCCTGGAGTGACATCAGTGACCCGTGCAAGGGGCCAAGAGAGAGCGGGAGTATCCTGATGCACCAGGACGAGGTCTCCAGGTTGGAGGTTGCGGGAAGGAGTGCTCCACTTGAGGCGCTGCTGAAGAGTCTGGAGATATTCTCGCTGCCAACGCTTCCAGATACGTTGGTGCAGCGCTTGAACCAGCTGCCAGTGAGAAAGGCGGTTCGTGGGTACGTCCAGCAAGTTCTCTTCAGGCACGGAAACCAGAGGAGAGCCGATCAAGAAGTGTCCAGGCGTCAGTGGGAGAAGGTCGTTGGGATCACTGGAGAGAGCGGTGAGCGGGCGGGAGTTGAGCATCGCTTCAACCTGACTTGTGAGCGTCATGAATTGAGACAAAGTTAGTATGTTGAGTCCCATGACCCGTTTTAAATGGTGTTTAGCACTCTTGATGGCACTTTCCCAAATTCCACCTTGTTGGGGAGCATCAGGAGGGTTGAAGTGGAATCGAATTGAACGGTCAGCAGCAAATTCTTGGACTTTGCGCTGGTCAGCCGTGAGGATTTTGTGTAGGGCATTTTTAGCACCTACGAAGTTTGTGCCACAGTCACTATAAAGGTCTGTGCACAGGCCACGACGAGAAACGAAGCGAGTGAGAGCACCAAGGAAAGCTTCGGTGGACAGGTCCGTCACCACCTCAATGTGAACGGCCTTCGTAACCATACAAACAAAAATACAAATATAGGCCTTAATAATGCGGACAGAGCGTAAATTATGGACCTTGAGCGAAAAGGGGCCACCATAGTCCATGCCGGTGGAGAGAAAAGCTCGGGCTGGAGTAATGCGAGCTTTGGGGAGGTCGCCCATGAGAGGGGCGTTATTTTTAGGCCGATTCTTAAAACATGTGAGGCATCTAAAAATGCGAGATCTCACCACGCTGCGTGCAGAGAGGATCCAGACTTGCTGGGAGAGCAGAGAGAGAGTAAGCTGCGCGCCAGCGTGGAGATGTTTGACATGGACATGGTCAATGAGGAGGTCCACGACAGGGTGCTTCTTGGGCAGGATGCACGGGTGAGACATGTTCGGCGGGAGGTCAGCGTGGCGCAGTCTGCCGCCGACGCGGAGAAGTCCATCCGGACCCTGGAATGGGGCGAGGCGTTGAAGTCTGGTAGAACACGTCTTTCGGTCCCGCAGTAGAGCCAGATCTTCAGTGAAAGCTTCCTCTTGCACGGTCTTGAAAATTCGCAGCTGGGCGGAGTTCCGTTCTGTCTTGGAGAGAGGTCCGAAGTGGCGGTTTGGTGAACGACAGTTGTGGATAAAACGCAAGACGTAGGCCATCACGTGCAACAATTTCCTCCAGGAAGAGTACTGGATGAGGAGGTCCCACGTAGGCGGTGCTGTGGCCAAGGCAATAACAGGAGTGGAATGCTTCAGCTCCCCTAGCTCCTCCAGAGAGACCGAGTCCAGGCTGGAATCAGTATCTGGCCAGGCCGAGGAGGGGAGACGCAACCATTCGGGTCCATGCCACCAAAGGGGATGATCCACCAATTGAGAGGGAAGGATCCCACGGGAGGCGCAGTCAGCAGGATTGGAAGCACTGGGTATGTAGCGCCAGCACTCCACAGCCACAAGCTTTTGAGTTTGCGCCACACGATTAGCCACATAGGTTTTGAGGCGATAAGAAGGTGTTTTGATCCACGCGAGGGTCACAGTAGAGTCGCACCAGCAAACAATAGAACCAAACTTGCGGGTGGGAGCTAATTGAGTAAAACAATATTTTACAAGTTGGGCCAGGAGATGAGCTGCGCATAGCTCCAGTCGGGGCAGCGTCACTCTTTTGAGAGGAGCGACGCGAGTTTTAGCCATAACTTGGCTTACGTGCACCGTGTCATTGGAGGTAGAGCGGATGTAGACTACAGCAGCATAGCCTAGTTCTGAGGCGTCAGAGAAACCGTGCAAGTCCCAGTGAGTAGCAGCAGAGTAGGGGATAGCACGAGGAATTGTAATAGTGGCAACGTGCTTAAGTTCAAATAAAAAGGCGTGCCATTTTTGGTATATTTCTGGAGGGAGCGGATCATCCCAATCTATGCCAGAAATCCATACGAGTTGCATGATATTTTTGCGAGCATTATACAAGGCGCCAAAAAACCACAGGGGTCATAGACTTGAGAAATGAGACTTAACACTTTACGCTTAGTGGGGTTTTCACTAGAAAAATTAAAATTAAACGTAAAAGTGTCAGTCAGAGGGGTCCATTTTAGGCCCAAAATAGAGAAATGAGGCTCCTGAGAGGGTTGCAGAAAAACTGGGATTTCCCGATGATCTTCAGGAAGGTGTTGCAGAAGTCTCGGAGAGTTCGAGACCCACTTCCGCAGCTCAAAGCCACGGAGCCGAAGGAGTTTGATGAGTTGATCTTGAAGTTCAGCGGCGAGTTCTTCAGTCTCAGCTCCGCAGATCAGGTCGTCGACGTAGCTCTGGTGCTTGAGAATCTCAGCAGCATGGGGGTAGCGGTGACCTTCGTCTTCTGCCAATTGATGTAGCGTTTTGATGGCCAAGTAGGGTGAACAGTTCAGGCCGTAGGTAACTGTCGTGAGCTTGAACGTGGACATCAAGTCGGTGGGGTGATCACGCCATAAGATCAGTTGGAAATGTTGATCGTCAGGATGCACCTTGATTTGGCGGTACATCTGTCTGATGTCACAAGAGAATACTACGTTCTGAAGACGGAAGCGCAGAAGAATGTCACAAATATTATTTTGCAGTTTAGGTCCGGTCAACAGAGTGTCGTTGAGAGAGAGTCCGGAACTGGTTTTGGCACTGGCGTCAAAAACGACGCGTAGTTTGGTGGTGCTACTTTGTGCCTTAAAAACACCGTGGTGTGGCAGAAAGTAGTGGGGAGTGCTTAAGTCAGGAGTAGGGCAGCCCTGCATATGGCCTAGAGAGAGATATTCATGTATAAAATCAGAATATAAATTATAATACTCCACATTAGTGGGAGCGTGGAGCTTGCGCTCGAGTGAATAGAGTCTACTTTCAGCATGAACTTTGGAACTTCCCAGATGAGTACTGGTGCCCTTGAAAGGGAGGCGGACCATATATCGACCCTCACGGTCCCTGGAGTGCGTGGTAGAAAAATATTCATCGCACTGAGTTTCCTCTGCAGACCTTTTACTGGGAACAGGCAGTTCCTCTTGTGTCCAGAAACGCTGCAGAGAGGCGTGGAGGTCCACCTCAGCAATCGAGAGAAGAGAGACAGCCATAGTAGAGACGGACTGCGTCAGTGGTGTGCAGGGAGCCGTCCCCATCAGCACGAAACCAAAACAGGTGCCCAGGGCGTGAGGTAAATTGAGACCAAGAGAGTAGGTCTCGTGAGTAAGAATATGTGGAAATAGCGCTCCACCAATAAGCACGTCAATGCCACCAGGGAGGTGGAAGGTTGGATCAGCCAGTATAATATTTTTAACCTTATTCATGACCTCCTGAGATATTTGCACTCGTGGGAGGTCTACAGTGATTTGGGGCAATATGTGGAACGAGTGTGGGGCGGCAACTGGGTGGCCAGCAAGAGTTTCCACGCCCAGAGTTAAAAATCCGCGTGTGTGAGCAGAGGTTTGAGAAAGGCCGGCGACATTAATAGTGGCCGGACGGCGCTGTGTACCCAACAGTTGGGAGGCTTTCTCGCTAATAAAATTTAGCATGCTTCCTGAATCAATTAACGCACGAAAGACATAAGCTTGTCCGTTAGAGGCGGTGAGCTTGACAAGAGAAGTACCCAGAAGAACCGTGGTACTAGGGGCGAGGTCTTGATGCAGTGTGCCATGAGCGTGTAGTGTGGTGTGTTCGGCCGGGCTAGGAGGTGAGAGCGCTGTGGTCGCAGGCGAGGGGCGGACAGCAGGTGTAGGTGTTGCACTGCTCTGTGCAGGCCGGCCGCCGTCACGGCCGTTCTCCACAACGGGACGAACGCGGTCCGACGTACTAACACTGGACCGTGTTGGCCGATCAGTGAAGTGTAGCAAGGTATGATGACGACCACGACATGTTCGACACGTGAATTTAGACTGACATTCACTTAATCTGTGCGTCCCCAAACAAGAAGAACAGCGGTTGTGCTGTTTAATAATCCCGTGCCGTTCTTGAGGTGTCTTTTGGCCGAAGCTGGGACAGCCATAAATTTTATGACCGCTCTGATGGCAATAAAAACATGATGGGCCTTGTTTATAGGCCGAGGAGGGTGGAGAGGAAGCCGCTAACAAGCTCACGTTTTTAAGAGACGATTTGGGTTTATCAAATCTGGGTTTTGACCCAAAATAAGAACTTGACGCGTTCTTGGGGTCCACAATATTGTCATGTAGACTACTGTCCTCAATGTGGCTGCATTCCAGGTTGAGAAACTCAATTATTTGTTCAACCGAGGGCAAAGTATGAAGCTCTTCCTTTTTTCGAAACTGTTCTAGGCGGGTGACCATCCGATTATCAATCTTGCGTAATAACAAGGCTGAGAGAAGTGGGTTGTTACTAGTGATGTCATTGTTTAACGCTTTAAGTGATTGCGTATGTTCGTGAAAAAGATTAAGGAAAGCACGGATATTCTTCACAGATGTGCTGGAGATGACAGGAAGGTCTAGTATTTGATTTAAATGTAGTGTGAGTAGACGCCTAGTATTATGGTAGCGATCCTTCAGCAGCTGATAAGCGATTGCATAATTTTGCTCAGTTATATTTAGCGACTTTATCAGAGAGAGTGGTTCGCCTGAAAGCACGCTCAAGAGATATTGAAATTTCATTACATCGCTTAAGTGCGCATTGTTGTGTACGGCTTGTTCATAAACGTTGATGAACGTACAGAAGTCCAAGGCAGCTCCGTCAAAAGTTTTTAATTCCAATTTCGGTAGCCGGACGTTCACTTGAGGGGAGGCAGGCGGAATAGTTTCGCTTTTATTAGCTTTAGCTTGTCTCTTGGTCTCAATCATAAGCACGTTAGCAGAAACGTAATCAACTAACTCGTCCACGCTCGCTAATGCGGAATAGTTAGGTGTATAGTCGGCATCTACTTTTAATTCCAACTCGTGGCACAAGTCTAATATTGCTGAAAATTCCTGTCTAAGTCTCTGAATAGATTTAACTCTGACAAGCAACTGCTGAAGTATATTTGGATCGGAAGTCTTCTTAATTAAATCATAGATACTTTGTATCTGAGAAAAGAGGTGTTCTCGCTTTGCATTGGAGACCACTTTAAGAGACATCGCCATGTTGAAAGTGTTTGTAGAAAATCAATCAATTTGAGTAAAACTTCAAAGGTGAAAAGTAAACAAAATATTGTCCTCTTGAATTGAGACAGTGATAAAAATAGAAACTAAATTATTTTCCTCTGAAGTATTTTCCCCAAGAAATAAGAAGCATCTAAACAATATAATACAATGAAACACAAGTTAAAAATATTGTTTAGTTTTTTGAGGTAAAAACTCAATAATAATGCAATAAGTAGAGTAGGCTCGTATAGGCCAATAATATAGTTTTGTTTTGAGAAAATAAAATACACTGTTATTATGGAAAAACGTAAACAAGACAAGTTGTTATTAAAATAATAAACAACAATTAAGGTTACTGTTGAGCTAAATTCAGCTATAACGTAGCAGAGGCTCTGGAAACAGTACGCGCACGTACTACATGTAAACTGTCAGTATGGTAGTGTTCTGACAGTAACCATAAACCATGCATACATATGCGTGAGCAATGTTGAAATAGAAATTATAATAAACAATTATGAGCAGTAAGTAGCTTTTTTTCTTTTTAAGCTGAGACTAGAATATAGTGTTGACAAAATAAACACTTAATTTTGCAATAAGGGTGCTCGTACGTATAGAGTCCTGCTCAAGGTAAAGTGTCAATAACCAAGATTGTTTTATATTTAACCTACTTAGAATAATGAGTATTACAAGTAGGGCTGATAACCAACAAGTATTGAGAAGCGGTAACCATTAAACACAGTAATCAGTTCACCTGTGCTGTAACAGTCTGAAAGCTTGTTTGTCAACAAAACAATGCAGTCGACAGAGCACCACAGCTGATATGATCAGATGTCACAGCTGATATGATCAAGCTGATATGACTGGAGAGGGGACTGGAAAATCGATATGCACGGACTTTGCAATCGTGAAAGAACCTGAAACTACACTTTGAAATATGCACTGTATATAGCTTTATAAGAGTTGAGATTGCACTGATATTCACCAATGGACTAAAGTTCTTATTATCCGGCTCGCTAAGGACCATGAAAAGAATGAATTTTGGTTATGAGAACCGTGAGATAATATTTTAGAGGCTCGATTAAGAAGGACCACTTCACACTAGGCAGTGAAGACGCCGAACACACTGATTTTAACAAGAGTTCACTAGGTTACACATAATGAGTTTATGAACAGTGCATATTCAAATAAAGTTTAGAAATTAAACAGTTACCTTTGTTTTCATGAGAGGTACCTAACCGTAGTCTGCTGTTGTTGAGGGCCAGGTTGTGATCAGTAAGTGTGGAAATAGGCTGCTGTCTTGTCGGCAGGCGTGAAGACGGAAGATGTCCTTCACGGATTCACTCACGCACAATACGACCGCAAACGAATAGTTCATAACACTGTGGCCAGTCCTGTAGAGCACGGTAGACGCGGGTGTCCGGGAGCAGAGACGTTCTGGTAGAGATTGCCAATCCAGAGCACTGACTTTAACGTTAATGTAAATGTACAACAAATAGAAATAAACTAATATTTTAAGTGAGAGAGTAACACATGGGGGAGAGAGTAAGTATGGTCAGCAGTGGCTAGAGAGTACATAAGTGCCCCAGGCGGGATCGAGAGTATAACGAGCAAGCGTGCCGTCGCTTGCAAGGTAGGCAATTGATAAGTCAACCGTTGTGATTGGTTGGTGAGTTTACAGTAAACAGCTGATTCGGGAAACAATGGTTCATTGGTCTGTCACTGTACGTGAATATTTTAATCCAGTAATGAATGGTATTGTAGGCACTAGGCCGCAGAAAGAGATATGGAATTAATGTAGTATATACAGTTTAGTAAATAAAGGCAAATATAGAGTATAAGTTGCACACAAAATATATACATAATTATTATTCAATAAAAGTAGCCTTTTCATATTAGGCAATAAAAAACAAGTTATTTAATGCAATAAATACTTAACATTATATATATATATATATGTGTGTGTGTGTGTGTGTGTGTGTGTGTGTGCGTGTGCGTGCGCGTGCGCGTGCGCGTGCGCGTGCGCGTGCGCGTGCGTGCGTGCGTGCGTGCGTGCGTGCGTGCGTGCGTGCGTGCGTGCGTGCGTGCGTGCGTGCGTGCGTGCGTGCGTGCGTGCGTGCGTGCGTGCGTGCGTGCGTGCGTGCGTGCGTGCGTGCGTGCGTGCGTGCGTGCGTGCGTGCGTGCGTGCGTGCGTGCGTGCGTGCGTGCGTGCGTGCGTGCGTGCGTGCGTGCGTGCGTGCGTGCGTGCGTGCGTGCGTGCGTGCGTGCGTGCGTGCGTGCGTGCGTGCGTGCGTGCGTGCGTGCGTGCGTGCGTGCGTGCGTGCGTGCGTGCGTGCGTGCGTGCGTGCGTGCGTGCGTGCGTGCGTGCGTGCGTGCGTGCGTGCGTGCGTGCGTGCTGCGTGCGTGCGTGCGTGCGTGCGTGCGTGCGTGCGTGCGTGCGTGCTGTGCGTGCGTGCGTGCGTGCGTGCGTGCGTGCGTGCGTGCGTGCGTGCGTGCGTGCGTGCGTGCGTGCGTGCGGTGCGTGCGTGCGTGCGTGCGTGCGTGCGTGCGTGCGTGCGTGCGTGCGTGCGTGCGTGCGTGCGTGCGTGCGTGCGTGCGTGCGTGCGTGCGTGCGTGCGTGCGTGCGTGCGTGCGTGCGTGCGTGCGTGCGTGCGTGCGTGCGTGCGTGCGTGCGTGCGTGCGTGCGTGCGTGCGTGCGTGCGTGCGTGCGTGCGTGCGTGCGTGCGTGCGTGCGTGCGTGCGTGCGTGCGTGCGTGCGTGCGTGCGTGCGTGCGTGCGTGCGTGCGTGCGTGCGTGCGTGCGTGCGTGCGTGCGTGCGTGCGTGCGTGCGTGCGTGCGTGCGTGCGTGCGTGCGTTGCGTGTGTGTGCGTGTGTGTGTGTGGTGTGTGTGTGTGTGTGTGTGTGTGTGTGTGTGTGTGTGTGTGTGTGTGTGTGTGTGTGTGTGTGTGTGTGTGTGTGTGTGTGTGTGTAGAATAAAATGTTTTTATGAGATGATCCTCTAGACCTGCAGTCGCTACGTGTGTGAGTAGGGTGGATTGGTTCAGTATTTTAGCACTTGTCTGACTTATTAGTTATACTTGTTGAAATTTCCATTTTATCTCCATAAGAACAATTTTACGTTTTAAACTATTTTAGAATATATTTTTAATCGTTGATTTATAAGGTTTTTATGTAAATTGTAAAAAAGTTGTTAATCTCTTTAGGTACATACGATAATTTTAATTCTAAAAATCATCTGGTTGTGAATCGTGCAGTTTAAGTGATATATTACACATAAATATACAAATAAAAAAGGGCTTAAAAGTGTATGAGACACTGTTCTTTCGTGTTTAAACTAAAGGTCGTTTCACTAGAGCATACCATTCAATCTGCATGGAACCTCTTTAAAAAGTTTTTAGGTTTGTTATAGGTATTTATATCATTTTCAAATATATTTAAGTTTTTTTGTAAACAGTTCAAGATTGAATGCGTTTACATGTAAGTTCCACAAATGTAACTAACTAAATTTGTTTTGGAACAATTGTTTAATTAGATTTCAAATTTATGTGAGACTTAAATCTAAAAAAAAATATTGTTTCAGAGTATTAAACTAGATTATTTACGCATTCTCAACAAATAATAATTTAAACACTAAAATCTAACAAGATTTAGAAAGGGAAGTTAACTAGAAAATATCGTGTTCAGTTACTGACATTTAGGCAGTTAAGTGGTGACCATGTTCTTGGAACTACAATAACATAAATTTTATAAATCTTTTACTTAATTTACAATGATGTATATTCTCAATAAATAAGGATATATTTTGTTCATTATTTCATTTATATGGACTCCGGCGAAGTAATTACTTGTCTCCAGCACATTGTCATGTTTGAATTTAAGCTTAGAGTAAAACCTTACAAAACATTTATTTGGTAAATATCTATTACTTTTATGTTGCTGTATTTTGTGGCATAAATCTTTCCTACAAAATTAAGGAACAATAAATTTAGTAATGATATGAATACATTTATTGAGAGGTAAGTCAAACTTTTAAACTCATTTTCTCCACTTTATACCTCCCGTTTTGATGCACAGGGCTCACATTGCCACAACGGAAACTGAGTGTTCTAGTAAACAATATATAATGTCAGATTCAATACTGAATGAACCGAAAACTATTCCCATGATTGTTTACTTATAGTTGGGTTAGAAGTGCAAAGAGCGCCAATACTACATTCACCAAAAAACCGATATGTTACTTATATATGCAATTGCAGTAGTGTTCATGATACACTACTAACTAAAAATGTGATATTTAGGTAAAAAAAGGCAGCACGATAGGCCTAGTATAGTTTTGAGGTTTTAAACATGTTTTAAGAGTGGGATTATTGTCTTCCTAAACCCCAGTCATCCCTGCCTATTTTTTCTGGTGAAGGAAGGAACAAAGCTAGCCTCCCCTTAGATAAAAAAAATTAAATTATCATGTTACATGAGTGAGATAATGCCAATTATCTCTGTCCATGGGATGTTACCGAAATACAGTGCCTAACCTCATCCTTATCTATTCTGAAATTCCTTGCTTCAGAATTAGCGCAAATTAGTTCTATCACTAAGTGCAGTAAGTGTAAACATATAACTCAAACAAGTAGAGCAATAGCTTTAACGAAATAATATTATCTTATTCATGTATTTATAATATTTAATATCGGGTTCGCGCCAGTTCCAGGATGTGCCATGATATAGGGTCAAGACGGCATGAAGGGGAACTGAAAATATATTGAAATAAAAGCAATTTAATAATTTAAATTGCTTTTCGCAAAATCCAATTTAATAATATCTATTTAGTGATAATTTTTAAACATTGCTCATCTTATTACATCATGAAAATTATTTAGCGTGGTAAAATGCATAGTTACGGACAATATAAATATATATATATATAATATATATATATATATATATATATATATATATATATATATAAATACGAAACACACACTTCACATTTCCTGAACGATTTTGTCTCTGTTTTCTACTTGTCCATGTGGTGGTCTTGGCCGTCAGTTCTCGTTCACTCCCTTGTCTGAGGATTACGGATCTGAGTGGTCAGGATCTATTTTCTTTGAATGCCGGTTACGAATTGGTTTTTCATTTAGGGAACTAGAAGATGACTTTTGAAGTGTTAAATAACATTTTTGACAGTGTGTACTTCGAGTGTAGAAATGTGATAAAGCGTTGTATATAGCTTCTTCTGACATTTTGTGTGTTTCTTCCATAACTCGTTGCCTCAGGTCATCTAAGTCACGAGGTTGTGTTTTGTAAACATTATTTTTCAAATGCCACCAAAGGAAATAGTCCATTGAGGACAAATTAGGAGATCTTGGAGGCCATTCAACGGTCCCCCTTCGACCAATCCATTTTGAGGGAATATTTCATTAGAGTACTGTCGTATTTATATTCAAAAGTGAGGAGTTGCTCAGTCCTTCTGAAACCAGACGGTAAGAAAGTTTAGCCAAAGATTCTCATTATCAGGGAGTATTTGATTCTGGAGCATATTTAAGTAGGTCTCTGAGTTCAAATTACCATTGATAAAAGGTGTAAATTCTTTTCTTCCATCGTGACAACAAACAGCATTAATAGCAAGCTAATTATAAACAGTATTAAAAATAAGAAGTGAATAAAAAATTAAGTTACATAATATTCTTAGACTAACATGGTTAGATCTTTTAAGTTAGCCTTACTTTTTAAGATATAACATTTCAAACATACTGCGATTTTCTACTAAGGGCAGTATAACGCACTATGTAATCCTTGTATTTGTTTATTTTAATTTATCAATAACAATAAACAATTCAGCTTTGTAAAGGTTTTGGCATTCTTCGCAAATTGACTCTAAGTAAAACAAGAGTTATAAAGTAGATAGAAATGAGCAGTATTAATGCCTTGAACACATAAAAATTTAACCTAATAATATTAAATTAGGCTCCTTTAGCCCTAAAAGTGTCTAACTCTAGGACCACGTTCATCTAAATCGTTAGCGAGTTAGTATCATGTTAGTATTCTATGGCACGGATTCAAACATAGTCTAGACTTTGTATATTCAGTGTACCCGTAAACACCTGAATATATAAATCGACACCGATTTATTCAGCTAGTGGTAGAGACTTCAGATACCCCTTCCAATATATCACCGAACCTATTATTATGAACCGTAAAAATAAATAATTTAAAACACTAGTTGTGTACAGAAGGTAAAATTTAACTCTGAGCGAAGCAGTAAGAATCAATTATACTGATTTTATTGATCCACATCAGAAGCAGAGACTCTGGTAAACAAACAGTAAGTTGACAACAGAAACACAGTCAGCTCGTTTGTTGTTGTCACAGTTTTCCATGTTTCCCAATGTTGGGTAAATTTAGACTCTCTCTATTTTTTAAACTTTACACTTAAGACAAATGTATTGTTCTACGAACTTTGACACTGCATTATAAGATATATCAATAGTTTTCAATATACAGTTACAAATACATAAATGATTTCTCTGAAGTTCCTCGATAGTGTTGTCTTACTTCAACATTATTAAATCAATTGTTTGTGATACTTGAATTCACATGTCATAACTTTTCTCTGAACGTGTCCTTTATATTCAAACACAAAAAACATACTTAACAAATAAGTTTTATTAGTTTAACCATGCTTTAGAGTAACTGAAATACGATTTATAGTATAATAATTTCTATTGTGTAACCTTATTGTTCAGGTTTTTCGTTCAAATATTTAAAATTAATTGAATTATTTTCTCATTCTTTCATTCACAGGATATATAAACTTATAATATAAATCTCCTGAGTAGTATTGAATTATTTACGAACAACCACATCCGAACTAAGATTGGCTATTTAAAAAATGGCTACTAACTAACTGATATATCATAATATTTAAATTCTGAGTATTTTTTATTGCATAAGGTAAAAACAATACACCGCAATAAATTTTAATTAAATCCTAATCTTAAAATCACAGTGCTATCAGCAGAGTCACAATTCACAGCATCCACAAAGAAAAATGCAAATAAGAAAATATTCGTATACATTCACAATTTAAAACCCACTGCCAGAGATAAATTTATTAAAATTATAGAATTCCTAAACTATTATGTACCTCCTATGGTTCTTTTTTTAAATTGTTTCCTTACAGACATCTTTCAAATTTTCAGGGACAGCATTGTAAAAAGTGACCCGCGTGCATTACCCTAACAGCTCGTCTTGCCGACCATACGTAGGAGAAACATTACCTCCAGTAAGTAGATAACAGAGTGCGTGCGCCAATCTCTGTGAGTGACAACGGGACATCGTGTACGAAGAACTGAAATTGCCTTAAGAAGTTATATCATTGCTATTGCTCAGTGATTATTTACTCACCTCCCAGTGAAGGCCGGTTCAAGCGTTAGTACTTTACGTGCATGGTGTGATAATGTACGTTCAGAGTTCTCCTTATGGACGAATACGCTGTACTGCATGCAATTATTAAATTTATTAAGATACCATCTTTACTGGTAATATTATTGTAGGACAGGCCTACCAACCCCCGATATAACATTCTAATATAACTCATATTATATCTGGAATCATTGATAAAAAAGTAAGATTAAGCTGCTCTATTTTTTTTATTTTCAGCTCAGGTAAATAAATAATTAACTTTTACTTAAAATTAACTCTACGTTACTTTTGCTTTTTACTGATATCAGTTTTTGGTACATATTAGTTAAACACAATATAAATTAAAATTATATCTTATTTATAACACGAACATACATAATTATTAATTTTTGAATAATTATTGTCTAATTACAGTTCACTTAGCTTTCTAAACAGGTTATGTATGAATGCAACTTACATAAAAAGTAAAAAGAAGCACTGAAAAGCGTGAGGCCTTACATTTTGGGGATACTGGGCATGCGCCGACTTGCAGCTAACTATTTTTATCGTCTTATATATTCGTTTAATTTATATAATTTTATGTGTAAGAAATATTTCGTTTTAGTGTTGCATAGTGTATTATAACATTGAAATAGCTGTAAACTGTATACACTGGTGCATGAACGTGAGTTTACTCGTATGACATCTAATTTGCTCATAACATCTACTTGATCTAACAAAAGCAGCAAAACAGTGTGCTAGGTCCCTCGCTTCCGTTATCTATGGGCCGTTTAACTCGTGTTTTGGTACCTAGGCCTCACTAGCAGGGCACCCTTAAACTAATGGTCAAAGTATTATTTATTTATTCTTACTATGCAATTTTTATTTGTATTGTGACTTAAAGGTAATACTATTTACCGTATAAGTTACAATTAAGAGAAATCCGTTTGTTATCACTCAATACGGTAGCCTAAATACATTGAAGGCTATTATTCTTAGTCTAATGAGTCCATTGTTTGTAAAAAGCTAAAAGAACAGTTAGTAAGGATAGGGCAAAGCGGGCCATACATTGTTATTTTGAGATCCCAGACATCTCTAAGATGTGCAGTGCCATCGGCCTAGTCAGTTAGCTCGTCTGTGCCCACCTCGACCCCACCACTAGTGTCACAACCATTGGAAAAGAAAAGAATGTGTATACTGTGGAAGTGCAGAATAACTACAACAATCTAGAGCAAATACCATATTTTCTCGAATATAAAAACTAACCAAGAACCAACCTGCGCATTTTGACCACGTCCAACTCATAAATAAAGATATATAACAGGATTTTTGCGGACATTTACCATCGTTCAGTGAAAAAAATCAGTAACACTACGTTTTGAGATCTTCAATATGATCTCTTCTTCAAGTAAATAACTAACCTAATGCATAATTACAAACTAGGTTAAAATAAGCAAATCATACCAAAGCGTTGTAGCACGCCTAATTCAGGAATCACAACCACCATGTTGTGTGTCAACTTCACTAACTCTAACACATTTATTTTATTTCGTTTTATTTGCATGCTTTATAACAGTATTAACCATTTACAATAAACACACATTTACACCATTACCACACCATGCACACCATTTACATGCACTTTATAAAATCTATACACAACACTAATCATTAAAAATGAACCACAGATTACAGGTCAAAATACGTCTGCATACCAACCTCCTACGACTTTTGAGCTTATAACATGGCAATGTTTCGTACGTTACTGAATTTTTGTTTCACTGAACGATGGCAAATTTCCAGAAAAATCCTGTTTCCTTCACAATCCTTCCATCGTCAAAAATAAACTTTCAACAAAGGAAAGAAGTTAGGGCATTGAAAGGACAAAACATTCTTCTAAACCGACTAGCGATGCTTACACGTCTACGGACTCGTCCTATACCATTCTTGACTCATCTGTTGTTGCCTATAAGTAAGTTCGAGACTCCGCAATCTAGACAAGTTCTGTTGGCACCAGACCCCTGCGAGATACCTTGAAACGGTGGGAGACACAAGAGTGACGATGGCGAGTTTTAGTTCAGTACTAACGTTATATAGTAATTTGTTTCTGTTGGACATCAGACTAACTCTCAAAAGAAGTTTTAAAGTTGTGTATTTTCTGCTAGGTATTGACAAGGACTGGTCTTGTACAAATTATGTTACCCCAGATCTAAGCCTGTTTATGAATCACTCAACAAAGATTCAATTTGAAGATTTCATTTTAATTAAGTCCACCCCTATGCTTTTTTAAATATTAGTTAAAATTTTGCACCAAAATTTTAAGATTAGTATTATAGTTACAATAAAAGAACCGATGTCTGTGTATTTGCATACAAAATTAAGCTTTAAAAAATTAGAAGTTCATAATTTGAGAAGATATGAATGCTGTATAATTATATAAATTGTTATTATTTACAGTGATATATTGTCGAGCTTATAACATGGCAATGTTTCGTACGTTAATATAAATCATTTTGGGATGTCGAATCAATCCGGTCTTGATAAATGTATTTGTTCTCAAGGTAACTGATTTAAGCAAGCGGGTTATGTATAGCACAACAGAATATCTTGTAAAGATGTTTAATTGAAAACATAATTTTTATTTATGACTAACGGGAGGTTGTGTGTAGGTAAGCAGGACCCGTGAACTGCGTTTAAATTTGTGGCTATTTTATATCCTGATCGTACATGCGGGTTCCAGGTTCAATTGGGAAGGCACCGACATCTTTCAAAACACAATCCACATCTTGAAGTTTGATGGGATCAGGTAGGAGTAGTATTATATGAGTTAATGCTTGTTTGCCAAATTGTAATAATCATTTTATTAATTTCAAATGTTTGGATCGTCCTATTGCAAGATAAAAGACAGAGTAGTAATTGAAGTAAAATTAGTATAATTCTATATTTCACATCACAGAGTTCATCCCTCTAGTACTTATTTTCTTTCCTAAACTGTTTTAATTCTTAAAGTATATTACTGCATAGTACTAGTAGACACAGCTCAAGTGAAGGCTTTTTATATCGATTACTGGAATTATCTTTATAAGGTTTTCGATTTATAATGTCACTAAATACTACCTCATCTTTCTCAAGGCTGATCGGAATCTTCATTCCTTGTGCATGTAGCGCCGGCACATCTACTTTAACGAGAAAAAAATAAACTGGAACTTTCCAGGATTAGGGTTTAATAATGCGTTCATCAAAATAATATAACAACAACCGAGATAACATAACCTACAATAAGCATAGTCACTGTCGGGAAGTAGGCTATCTTTATACTTGCAACATTTTAAACTGCCCAAATACTTTTATATATATGACTTGAACTGATTCCTCTGCTTCCATAGGCTCACATAGTGGTTGTCCGTTCCCATCTTCTTCTACATCAAGACGTCCTTGTGCCGTAGAAAGCACCTCTTTGTAGAAGGTCAAGGCTCCATTTTTTCTGCCAATCGCTTCCGTAGTGAACATTCAGTAAATTTTCAACATCTTTTTAGTTTAGCTGAGCTTACCTTGTCCAAGTTCCCTTTTTCTACCAAATCTGGACTGATCTTTGAAGCTTTAATGTCAGATTTTGTGATTAATTTTGACAAACCGGAATCAGATCTATAATTGACCTCCCCACGCACAAGCACATTTTTGGGGCCCTTCTTTGATCTAGTTAAAATCATCCTTTTTATTTGGGTAATTCGAAAGTGCCAGTATTTAGTATTTTTTCAAACGATTTTTCGGCTGCTGTATGCCAGTCGTAATCAAGTGCATCATTGCTTCCCACTTTAGGCAAAGTTGTTGAACCCTCTATTACACTGTAATATTGATCTGTATTTTCTATTATTTCATGCTTTCTAAACTGTTTTTCGAGATTCCCAAAGACTCTGTCGGGGGGCAAAAACGAGTGCCCTTGGACAGGGAAGTACAAATCGAAAGCCTTTATATTTTTGGGTGCATCTTTTGCGAGCCATTTCATACACATTGTCAGAAATATCTTACTTTTATTTTGACCTGTGCAGCCATCAGACATAAGTCGAAAATTTTTGAATTGTGACATTACAGTGTTTTTCAACCTGTGGTACAGAGCTGAGGCTACCTGGTTTGAACCTTTGGGATACATATCTTCTGTCCATTTGTAGCTGAAACAGTTCTCAGAGTTTAATTTACTCTTGGAATGTCCCTGCACTATTTCAAAGTTGTGCAAGTACAGCTGCCGACT
The DNA here is from genome assembly GCF_021130785.1 of Homalodisca vitripennis. Classification (NCBI taxonomy): domain Eukaryota; kingdom Metazoa; phylum Arthropoda; class Insecta; order Hemiptera; family Cicadellidae; genus Homalodisca; species Homalodisca vitripennis. The sequence goes on from NC_060215.1 coordinate 46,830,423, forward strand.
GTAGTACGCCTGCTGATCTGCCACTTTTTGCAGAACTAGATTCTTTTTGTAAGTCAAAAGATAAAATCAGTAATTCTGGGTTATTGTTCTTCAGGGCATCAAAAAAAGCTTTAACCCGAAGTTTGTGAACTCGTTTAGCAGTAATGAGTTGATTCTTCTCCCTAATATCAGTTCCGCTTTGATTTGTTCAGAAAGTGAAATGAAAGTTGAAAAAATGTCAGTTCAAAGACCACCAAAACCAAGATTAAATTTTTTATTGAAATGTTATCGAAATAATGACTTTTTAACCTTAAAATTTTCAGGGCCTTGTTGGTTGTACATTTTTCCAAAGCTTTGTGATATTTAAATGGCTTCATAAATACGTCCTCAAACCTTTACCTCTGCAGTAGCGTGATTCCACACATTTTAGTCCCGATATAAATATATTAACTCCTTCTTTGCGATCTTTATACAATGCCTGTTTTCGATCACCGCCTCTCTTTACACAAACGCTCTCTCCAGTAGCAGCAAACCTTTTTTCGCCACATATTCAACTCTGGTTCTCGTTTACGTTAAAGATTTTCTAAAAACGCCTTCTGACAAACCGGAATGTCTTTTCCATCGGAGTTTTTGACACAATACCTGATTTGAAACTGTTTGCGATGATGTTGACTATTTTTCGGTCGTCTTCTTCGTTTTACTGGAGACACTGTCATATTTCTCAAAATAATGTTATCCTGCTCAATTTTATCCTTCTTAGAATAAAACTGTTTGTGTACTCTCATGAGATCTACCATTCGTAGTGTTGCACACTTCAAAGATGATGTGTTGTGTCCGCAGGAGGGAAACTCTGGAAGCGCCTTTGGCGAGTATCTGCAAATAACGAAAATGTATCAACTTACTTTAGAAAATGTAATACATTTATTTAATTACAAAACATGAGGCAGTTTTATTTATATTTACTTCATTTAATAATAATTTAAAACTTCTATGTCTAGGCTAGGAGTCTAAACTTCGTAGGCCAAGGCTAGAATGTTATGTTCGTAGGTCTATACTTACTTTAGTTGCTTTGCGACATTTATTTTCCACTTCTGGGGTTCTCTAATCCGTTTTATAGCCTTCGTTGGAGTTACTGGACTAACTGACGTATTAGATGATAAGGAAGTATCCATTTTCACTTACTAAATAAAGAAAAGTTTTAGTTTCTTTTATAGAACAAACTAACACAACCAAAATGAACAGTAAATGAACAGATAAACAAGTTATGCGCAATGCATCATGGGAAGCCCTGTAACCACCTGTAATTGGCTCAGCTGGATATTGCTGATTTTGAAACCTCAACATGCGTGGATTGCTGACTTTTGATATTGACACCATATTTTACTATTAAAAAAAGACAGGATATTACCTATTTTTGAAATTAACGTTTTCTGCTCTTTGTACAACTGAACAAATAGATTAATAATCATCCAAAACTTCAAAACCGAAAAAAATTGGAGATTACTGACTTTGATACTAGGCGTCTCATATACGAGTATAGTAGCGGAAAGGTAAAATTTAGTGTAAGAAATAACTTGAGTCTATACACCGAGCTCCTTAAGCCTCCTTCAGTCAGCTCTGAGCTCCTAACATATCTACTTGGACGATTACCAAGTACGTTTAAGTGGAGTCGATATCAATAACATTAAGTGCTAACTGAAAGATTTAATGCAAATCCACACATTTAATTTACCGCATCACATATATCAAATCTTTTTAGGATGTCTTAATAACATATATTTAGCGTTTATAATCTCGTGATTAGGTTAATATAACATTTTCGCAACTAAATTTCTGAATTATATATTGACTTATTTTTTATTTAAATCATTATTTTGATACAATAAAATTTGCGGTTTTATACATAAGCCTTTGCTTTAGTAAATTGTCGTGCACTAACAATTAATACTCGTATTAAGAATATTTGATCCCTTGATCTCCAATTTTCTAAACCTAAAGTGATAGCACTGTACTTGTATATATTGCTGTTGTATATTATTGTATTGTAACATATTGTATATTAAGTTTCACGGGAAATTAATCAATTATCCGTATTTCAAGTAATTTTACTATTTGAACATAGGTATTAGGGCAATACTGATATTCATGACCACCATGCTTCCAGAATTCATCAATATAATTTACTGTATACGACGTCCTTGTTTTCGGTTTTTCAGATATAATCCTACACATTCACTAAATAATATTCTTCATCTAATTTTCCTACTTATTCTCTATTTTATCTCACTTAAAATCGTTATTAATTTTGAGGATCATGCATAGCACACTGTATTTTTACGTATCTTAGTTTTATTATAATTTTTAGTTTTAATATTTAACATACAGTAATATCCTTTTATATACGAGTTGTTATTCATATCCTGACTTGTACACACACGCGAAATGAGCACGCATACTCTGGCATAACATTGATGACATATTCATACTTATACAAACCTTCCTCATTGTTAAATTATATCATAGCTGTTTGAACGCAATATCTTACGTAGATTCATTTATTTCCTTTATTTTAATAACTAAGCTAGTGAGTTAAGTCACAGATCTGAATATTTGTTGTTTCTATATTTTTTTCTTAATACTTGTAGCACACTGTTAAAGCAAAAAACTCATGTATTATGTTAAATTGCAATAAAAACCATTTGTAGAAATAAAAATATTTTACTAAATGCTAACGGGAACGTTGTGGCCAGTAACAAAACCAAGCAAATGTTTATTAGCTAGTTGTGCTCTGTGGTAGGTACACGTTATATTTATTGCTACAGCCAACATGGAAAGGGAAAAAGAACATCAAACTCAGACAAAATACCAGATAGATTCGTTAACAATATCATATAAACTCTTTGGTTTTATAAATAACTTTATCTCAATGCATGTTGGTCTATTCCGTTTTTCATGTGTTATAAATCCAAATTATGGTACCGTTTTCTTGGAAATTTATATCACTAAAAACTATTATAAATAAATTATTACACAATATTACAATAATATGAATGATTTTTTAAGCCAGACGACCATACGTTAGCTTTGATAGAAATGTGTATTTCCGTTGTTAATCATAACTTATTTATATATTTAACGTATAAGATCTTTGAAATTTTTGAGTTTTATGATTTACATCGTAATATTTTATGGAAAGCGTCCTTGGATACAATATAGCTGCACAAAAATTGAGTATGACGATAAGTTTTGGTTCGGGATATAACATATTACTTCTATTACCAGCAGAAAAACTAAGGTTTTTTTTTGTAGTGAAGTGTTGTAAAAATATCACGGTATTGCATAAAACCTCCTGTTAAACAAGTTTTTCATAGAAACACAGATTTTCCATAGAATATATTTGGACCATGGGAAAAACATCCCCACCCCCCCCCCCCCCCACCCCCCCCCCCCCCCACCCCCCCCCCCCCCCACCCCCCCCCCCCCCCACCCCCCCCCCCCCCCACCCCCCCCCCCCCCATGAATCATTAAAACTGTTGTAATTACTCGTAACGTAGCTATACGTCACTATGGTAGGAAAGGTTGATTTAATTTGAATGTTGAATTTAGTTCCAGTTCATTTTCCTTTTATTACAGAGTCTGGTATCTGACGCTGTCTCAAACTTGACTCCTGAAATCTGGAGTAATTTTCGTCTGAAGACATCCAAAGGAAGTCGGCGACGAAGAAGCTCAAAACGAACTGTTACATCGTTTCGACATCAGAGACACCTAATGTGTCTGTAAGATAATTAAGATAAATCTTCAAAAAATTAATTCTAATTTAATCTAAGTACAAGATTCAAATATCATATATGTATGTATCTGCATCAATAATATATTAATTAAAATAATAATTAGACATAAAATTTAAAAATTTATGTGTGGAATATAAATCTACACAAGAGTATAATTTATGTACTCATATAATGTCTCTTTGACGCATCTTAAGATAAAATTTGTAAAATAGGTTCTATAATTATATTATATTCATATAAAGGATACGATGATTGTTGATGTCACTCTCAAGGAAAGATGTTCATCCAATTTTCTCTCCCAAGTATCGTTGTCTTTCAAATTAGATTTAAGTTCGTTACATATACTCGTGTGTAACGTACTGAAACAATAGAATAACTTTAAAATATACACTACAATAACCTTTTAGCACTAAAAGTTACTTATTTGATAAATGTTCGGACTAATGTCGATGTAAAAGAAGGTGGGAAATCAAATTTGATAGTAAAATTTTTATTTCAGTAGTGTCCTTCACAAACTCTACTTCCTCTACGCTTTTATCAGCATGTTACCCTTTAAGGTTTCAAGAAATAGGTATGTTATGGCTAAAACATTATTATAATTATTACGTATATACATCAGTATGTGTTTCTATGTTTGTTTGTGAGACTGTGTGTTTCTGTTTGTTTAAAGTGTTGCAATAATATAATCTCTATACTAATACTAATAAGGTATAAAAGTACTAATTACGCCAATCATGCATTTACGTTCAATCATAACAAAATGGGTAAAAAAGTACTAACTCTTTATTAAGAATTCAAATATTAATGGTCTAAAATGTCTAAGAAAATAAAGAATGATTTTAATATAACTAAATTTAATTTTGTGGTATCACCGAATAGGAACCTAGTGGATGGGAAGTCTCCTTGGGAAAAGGGTTTTGAGGATATCCATACGCTTTCATATGCCTCATCATATCACTTATCATTTATTAGATTATGTTATCATGATCACTCCTCAAGCTCACTAAAATAAAACCTTAGTGACACAAAGGAATATTTGAATAACATCATAAATATGCACATTATTGATCACCTGAAAAGAAAATGGCCTGCAGGATGCCTGATTTAAAGATGTGTTAATATAACCTCTCATTCGTATAAACCACATTGTTACCAAAATAATATTAAGTTAGCGAACAATACCATTAACGATGTTTTAATCCTTTAAGCAGAGTTTGCTAAAATGAGATAATGAGCATAAAAACGCAAAGATCGGTGCAGGAATAATGCTATTATTAGGAAATTATTGGTGACACATAATAAATTCTAACAAAACACTGAGAGTGTTCTTCAGACCGTAACAATAGTTTCTTTTCAAGAAAAGATTTTGTCAACATTCTGTAAGTTTCTCCAAGTGTAACCTAATGAATTTTTACAATTTTATTATGTACTCATCTGAAATAAAAGTTCTCTTCTTTACGTAACCGTAAATGTGTTAAAATAATTGATTTTCTTACACCTGAAAAGTCTATAAAAACCTTAAAAAATAGTTTTAAACGTTCATGAATATTCATCGTGGCATCGTTTGTATTAAAGTACCCGAGGGTTGTTTGCAGATTGATGTGGTTATACATTGTATTCTGCTACTGATTGTTTACTCGGTGGCTTGTTTGTCTACGTAAACCCCAACGGCTATAATTTCTGGTCATTGCAATCAATAAGTGCATCAATCTTATGATGCATCCATGAGTGTGGCAGTGAATAAGATTGCTCAAGTTAATAATTCACTATAAATTACAAATTGGCTCCAGATCGGTTTTTAGAAATTATTGGAAGTTGAATATGAGACGGCTCCAAAGTAACAGGATCACTTGAGGGGCCAAAGCATGTGTGAATGAAAGACACACAGGATCAAGGAGATGGGTATTGACTCTAACAACATATTTGGTTCACAAAGGTAGATAGGATCGTTTTCACACTCTTGTATAGGTATAGGTATTTTCAGCTTTAAACGTTACTTGGCAGTACAATGTACAGAACAATACTATACACAACAATACAGTAACAATATATTATGAGCTCAATTACAAAATTAATTAATTGTACAGTTAGTTGTTGCTTCAACCACAGAAATAGAACTAAATGTAAAATATACATATACATACACTTATGAATATACTCTTAATTTGTGGTTCAACTACGTATTCTTGTGAATGACTCGGCATAAAATAATATCTTCTTCCTTTTGTATGAGGCTAAGGATAGACTTTATTTTATTCAGACCGGTTATTCGACAAGTTTTTGGTTTCGATCTAGATAGGGCGTTATGGGCCTTACGTTTTTCCTTGTAAGAGTGGTACATTCTGAACATATTTTGAGCTGGAGTGTGGAGAAGAAATGCATGGACTATGATTCTCGATCCGTCACGTTATTATTAAATGGATTCTCAGACAATGGAGCATATATATATATATATGTGTGTAGTCTGTAGTGCGACTATGAAAATACTTGTTCGTTGTTGTAAACAAATAAACATGTAAAAAGAACGACAGAGAGGAAATCTTATGATTTTAGTATTTAAATTTTTCAATCAATCCTATAGAATTTTAATTTATGTCCTTTTTAGTATACTTTGAATTTTATTTCTAAAGTTTTATTTTTAATGTTGCAGTCATTATCGACCACGTAGTTATCAATACATTAATGAGCTTATAACGTCTGAATGATCTATTCTTTGTTTCTTAACTTACTGTCTTTGTAGGTATTGGTAAAATTTTAAATATTCTATATTTTCTTGCCAAGGGCTGGGTCAAATACAAAATAATATAATAGATAGAAAATTGAGTGTATTATGAATATCACTTTTAGACAAAATTTTAATTTTCGTACTTCATGAAATAAAAAATTGAACATCATACAGTGCTGTGCCGACATTGCTATAAACAATATCTCAGGATACAGATTCTATGGTGTGGCAAAAAATGTTAAACAGGACATATATAACGTATGGATTATCCATAAAAGCAGTTGAATAATATCTTCTTCCTTGTGTATAACGCTAAGGATAGTCTTACATTTTATTCAGCCCAGTTATTCAACAATTTCCTGGTTTACGATCTAGACTGGCTTTACGGACCCACCTTTTCTTCCTTGAAAGAGTGGGATCTTTTGAACAGATTGGAGTGAGTGGAGTGGATTTGAGTGACTGGAGTGTGCAGAAGCAATACATGGAATACCAGACGGCATATGACTTTCGATCCGTCATGTCATTTTTAATGAATTCTCTTCTCTGACAATGGAGCACATTGCCAATAATTGTGCCTTCTTCCGAGGGGTTTAGATGGTTAAGATCTTGGCTGCATTATTGGCTTCGTGGTTAGGATTCCGTCACAGTAGATTAATAACTTAATTTCCTTTGATTGTTTTATTCATTTTAACAAAAGCACTTTTAACTTCAGTATGAAAGATAAATCTACGATGGTTAACAAATTATATACCTTATTCTTCCATACCACACATACAAATATACATAAATATTAACGTGAAGAAACAACATGAGATACAACCTAATCTCCTTCAGCTACTTCAGTCAGCTGTAAGCCCCTTAAACATTTAATTGGACGATTAACAAGAACGTTTTATCAAGACTTTTAGACAATTTTTATATTATTATATTATTATTTTCTTTTCTGTTTGTAATGTACATATTGTCATTATATGTTAGTATTAAAGTAATAAGATTCTTTAAACTACGAATATTTTATTTAAATTCAGTTCAATTTCTAAACCGTTTGGAAAGGTGTGCTATTCAGCACTATATATGTTTAACATTAAAAATGGAATTTACCATATTTTATTAAGGATAACAAAAATCATACTTTTAATTAGCTTAGTAAAAAGCTTGTTACTTTTGGCCTAATACGACGGATTCGGGTTCAAGTTGTGTATGTGACCGTTGTACTTCTTATCAGTTCCGTTTGCCTTGTACCAACTCAAGTCCTCATTTATCTGATAACGTCCTCCCACAGGCCAGTCGGCCATGATGATGGACAGAAAAAATATTAAAATGGGATTAATAAAAACGTATCGTTACCAAACTATCTTAAAAATATAAATGAGGTCACTTATTTAGCATCTTCCAAGATATTCGATAAAGATTTCGTAAAATTCGTTTGTTTTAAAAGCTAACTTCAATATAGTATAAAGTTAAGAAATCTAAACAAATTTTAACACCGTTGCTTTTTTAGAGGAAAACAAGTTTCCTGGAGTTGACATTATCGGATTTAAGACGCTACACTTTGCGGAAGATGTAACGGAGCCTAAATCGTGTAAACAAGCTATGCGTGAGATATATGAGCTATACGAATTCAATAGGATGGAGGTGAAATTTACAACAAGAAACATCTTGAACCACACAATAATATCTAAATTATATTAGTGTATGTTTCAAGACCTTCATTGTAAGTCACCGCTGAGTCTCTCTTAAAGACTTTCAAAGTATGTTTTAATTACTTTAGGCCAATGAAAATGATATCAACTTTAACATTTGCCGATATCGTTAACAGAATATACACATCCGACAATTTAGCTACGTTATTAGTCACCCGTCCTGTCTCCTCACAATGCATTCCGTCACCAGTTATTTTACATTGTCTACAGAATGAAGTTCTTGTATGAACGGAAAAGAAGTATACCGAGGTACTCTATTTGGCCGCTCTCACAGATTTTCCAGTTCCAAGATGCCATTGTCCCATTTAACACTGGATAATAATGTTTGAATATTTCCTCTCTGTTATCTCGTCCACTCCTAATTATGTCAGTCTTCAACACGACCGTATCTTATGCAGTTGATGCAGGTCTACTTTCTTTCTTACTTTACTCCGTGTAACCATTATAATGTATTTTCACGCACTATGAGAAAATCATACTTCTTACTGTTCCAGTATCTTTCTCTATGTAGAAGCTACTGATTGTCATCTTCCTCGTAAATAATACACGAGTGAAACATTTTTGCGAAGTAAAATATTTAAATTTTCCAATATCTTTGTTATTTTAATTTGATTTCAGTATTGAAAAATATCAAAGATGAAGATTAAGGCAACTATTAAAAAAAGCACAAAGAATTTTTTCTTGTTTCCAAATAATGATAAAAAACTATTTATAAGATTGCATTTATAATAACATTTCTTCCTGCATAGTTTTAAAAATCATAATCTACAACATGAAATACGCGAAACTGCGGGGATTTGACGATAACCAGATTAGTGACCACACAACACAGTCTGTGCATGAATATTTGTTGGTGTGTCAGTATAAATAATGAGCTGTGTTACGCGTTCAGTGCTAAAGTCAACCGCTGTAATCAGGACAATATTTCACGATTTTAAAACATTGCGTAGATCATTCCAAAACGGAAAACTGATAGTATTTTAATACGTCATAACCTATTACTCTCCCACTCTATAATGTTTGTAACATTTTTTAAGTGTTATGTAACATCGAGGATTAAATTTTCATAATTGGTATTAAAATAATATGCTGTACCTAATAAACGTTTAAATAAATGCCTATAATAAACGTTTATATAAATGGCTTATTTTTTATTGACATAGCTATTTGTTTCGTGATTGTATAAATAATTCTGGTGAAGATATTGCAATTAAAATTGTAATTATTTATTATATATTCTTGCTAGAATTTATTTTTATGCGTAATGGAAGTAGGTTTTATACTTTATTGAACCTTATCAATCACCTAACTTGTTCCGAAACACATACAAGCCTACATGTACCGCAAAAAAAACCGTTTGTCAGAAAAAACAATCTAAGAAACTTCGGTACAAGTGCCCACTTACCGTTTGTCGTTTACGCATTGCTTTGAACCTTATTTAAGTACATATCAAGTTGTTTTTTTGTTTTTTCCAAATATACTTTTATAAGATAATTTTTGCTCCTAAGTAAAATTTAACACTTATACAAATGTAAAGACATAAGATTATCAAGCCTATCTACGGATAGTTAAAAATAAAAGTGTATATAAGGCTTTATACTTTAGTGTAACGACGTCCTTGTAGTGAGTTCTCATTGCAAGTTAGATAAGTACATATTCTAGCAGCAAAACTATTGATTGAAATTGTCCTAGCTATGGTGATGTTTATAGTTTAGTCTGATTCGGTAAAAAACACCTAAAATTTAAAAAGCGTGAGATACAGCAATACATGTGATATGTATTTATAAAAAATACATCAAATATTTATAAGAACCAAAAAAATTATAAGAAATTCGAGTAGGAATGAAATGAATATAATGCTAACTTTACTGTAATTGATTATTTTTTAAACATTGCACATGATACCTATATACGTGCAATAAAAATATATTACATTTCATATGTTCAATCAAATAAATTTCCCTACACCTCTTTCTATCCAAGTTGCGTAAGGAAGGATTTATTTCAATCTAAACCTCTGGTTCTGGATCTCTCCATTTCAACTTTATCAATTTACTTTTCACGTTTCGTATTGTGAAACCCCAATTCAGAAAAGTGGGTTGTAAACTTTCCATTACGTGTGTATTTTATAGACAGTTAAATTATAGCTTATTTGTATCAAGATATTATAATTGTTTTTAGTGCTATTTCTGTTGTATAAAACCTGTCCATGCTAATTTTCTACAAATTTAGTTTGGAAATCATCAACCCTCATAATAGGGTTGGTTTTTATTATAGTATTTCATGTGTAAACAATAATATGAATTTAGTTACGTTTCAACACTAAAAAAGCGGCAAAATCTATTTGAATGCAATTATAACAAAGTTACTTTCCTTGCTTTGGGCCCATCCATATGGATTATATTATTCTGATAGTCTTTCTATGTATAAATTTACTAAGCTTAAATTAAATGTTTGAAAGTAAATACAATGGTGGTATCCAAATCAAGACCAAGTTTATTTTGAGAGAGGCAAATGATGTTCAATTAAAATTATGGATGGTCCATGTATTTGATTTCTAAAAAACGGCTAATTGAAACAATCAATAAACACTTAATAAAGAAGACTATGTCAAGACCTGAAAGTGGGATTTCAGAGATAGCTGTTACTTTTAAACTTTACTCTATATTTTTGTCATAAACTCTCATACTCTCTTCTTGGACTGTCGTGTTTTATAAAGTAGATAATGCCCATAGTTCTGATGAGATGTTCTCTACTCTCACTTTTACTTCTACTACTATTGCTATCCTCATAAAGCACCTTTAAAAGTATATTGCAGCACAAGCTATACCATCTTCTTCATATCGAATCGTAATGATTTTAAAGACTGTTACATTTTGAAGACTCCTTAATTACAAAGTTATAGTATTCTCTCCAGGTCCTTCCTTAATGTTAACCAATGTAGTTGGTATTGCGATGGATAACACAAGCCATGGAAAGTACGAGTCATTCAATGCAGTAAAACATCAGATTTCTTAAACCTCCATAAACCTAAAGATTCTTCAAATTCAATACTGTAAATTGAGGCACGGCACAAAGTTGAGCACTCGGACTATCATCTGTGGAGTGAGAGATCAGGTAGCAAATATATGAAAGGTAACAATGAACAATACATGGCGAAGCCCTTGCGGCGGACCTCAGTCTCTAAGTGCAATAATTCTCCGGATCATAGCACCCCACGTTCGTATGAATGATTAATCTCCTGTGTACCTAATACAATGAAAGGTACTATACTTTTACGTTGAATTAGTAAAATAATCCCTTTTAAAGTTTATGTAATAAAAAATTTGAAATGTATTTATTTAGTTTTGAAATAATTATTAGTTAAAATCTCTTACCTTTAATAATAATTTTACTTTTCATGACCTTATTTAAAAAAAGATGTATGTGCACTTAAATTACCTTGTCGCTCTAAAAGAGACGATTTCTTCAACGAGGTTCTAATTGTGTTTTAACGTGATTTTCAAACTAACACTTTTTGTAGAAATAGACTTTTTGTAAATGTGGACTAATATCAAATATGTTACACAAAAAAGTAGATATCATATTGTTTGGAAAAGCCTAATATTTTCAAATAAAATGGTTGAATAGAATTTTCTTACAACTAAGTGCGACGCAGATAAGACGTTTCAAACAAGGATCATGCCATCTTATAATATTCCATTGATATCGAAACAACTTATCATTTTCTAATTGTAAAAATATGAAGCAAATCTCACGACATAATTCTGTGCACTTACATGCTACCAAGTAATTTAAACATGAATTGTAAAAGAAATAAAAAAATATTTTATTAAAAAAATTAACATGAAATCCTTTTAAACATTTCTAAGTAATGACATGTACAGGTAATATCAAACTTATTGAAGATCAACAGTTATAAGTTACTATAAAAAACAATGTATCTTATAAATTTACTGTTCTACCAAAGCTCACTGAGGCTGCCAATCTTGGTAATGTATATTGACTTTAAATCTCTCTGACTGAACTTGGCTTTTCTCCAGTAAACATGTGCATTTAAATACCAATATTACTTTGAATCATTTACTCTCACAAATAGCTTCTGCCGTAAATTTATATACCGTTTACCAAAAGTGTTATATTAAGTATATAAAGTGAAAAATATTCTGTCATAGCACAAAACTTACATTAAAAGACAAAATTATTACTACTTATAATCTGTAATGGAAGGTATATAATAGTTATAATAATTTAATATAAACAATTAATTTGTGACTGCTTAAAAAAATTTACTTTATCACTTTCTGACCATTATATGACACATTCACCTCCTCAGACAAATTACTAGGTTAAATGCGAATGTGTACGCATGTATGTGTTTGCTCATAAACAGACTCACACGTACATACGAAAGTATTTATATACCAAGTTTAGCTATTTTATTAGGTACAAGTTTAATGAATGATGCTTTATCGACCAAGTGTATAATTTCTCTATCTCGTTTTATGGTACTTATGCACTATACGGACCCCACCTATTTTTTTACAAATTGGGTAAAGTAAGGTTATTTTATGTTATGCTAAATTACTATCATATCATAATATAACCTAACCTAGGTCCTAGGTCAGGAGACTAGATAGTGGACAATCAGAGCGGGCGCGTGAGTCACTGTTACTGTCTGACACATACTGCGCAGCGACAGTACATTGCCGTTGCGGTCGCTATGCTGATTTGGGATCTGCCGTCTACAGAAGAAGAAGCCGTGGTTTTTTTCAAATAACGAGATCTGCTGCCAGTGACGAAATTATGCGAAGGAAGACATGCCATGGAGTATTTCGGCGAACAATACCCTTTTTGGAAGTGCAATGTTAAACCGTGCAAGAAGAAAGTGGGGTTTCTTGTCGGTACGTGGTTTGAACACAGTAGGTTACCTTTTGTAACAACATTGCGTTTGGTGTATTGTTGGTGCGAGGAACTAGTTCAGTTAAGTGGTGTGGACGACAGTTGGGAATGTCTACTCACACAACAGTGGACTGGAACAATTACATAAGAGAGGTATGTGTTGAATCTCTTATAAAAAAGAATGTTCGGAAAATTGGTGGTGAAAATAAAATATTTGATATGGACGAGAGCTTGTTTACCAGACGTAAGAACAATGTTGGTCGTGTTTTGCCTGACAATGGGTGTTTGGCGGACTCTGCAGGGAAACCAATGCTAGATTTTTGGTTAAGGTACCGAACCGTTGTGCAGCTACACTTATGGCTGCTATTCTGAAGCATATTGAACCAGGTAGTACGATTATGTATGACGGCTGGAAATGATTAAAAAAACCGGTAAACTGAAAAGTGCTGGATTTGAACATTTCTCGTACAACCACAGCTACAACTTCGTAGATCTCGAAACTGGGGCCAACACGCAGCAAAGGGGAACTGCTCGGCATCATCTGGATACCTACTTGGCGGAATACATGTGGCGGTCGGCAGTAGCGGAGACCGGACGGAGGCATAGGTTTGATGCGTTGCTAGCGGACATCGTGGCCTTCTGGGATAGCGCCAATACACAGTAATAATTTTTTTTCTCTCTCTTCATTGTTGTAAATATATTCATATTCATGCTACACATGTTTTTTCCTCCTAACTGTGCCCAATTTGTAGAAAAATAGGGGGGGGGGGGGGGTCCGTATAGTGCATAAGTACCATTAACGTATATGTTGTTGTTAGGAAAATAAACATCAAATTCAGTATAAAAATATTATACCCTGCGACTAATTACCTTCTTTTTGACGAGTTTTATTGTATGTTGTATGGGTAGGCCTACATAAAGCATACAATAAACAATATTTTATTTCTACATACATCGTTTTATTTGTGTATAGGATGGTTAGCTTAACGAAATAAACTATCTAAAATATAAGTATTTACAAGCTAAAAATTATTTATTTTTATCTTGTTAATATTTTGTCCCACTTGGATGTGCATCCAATTTACCTAAATTAGAATTGTTTTCACTCTGCATCTGTACTTTGTTCTGTTTAATTTTATACATATTATATACTGAGTTATTACTGTGTTTTGGAACGATTTTTATTATTATTATTTTAAATACATATCGATGGTTCTCTGTGTTAGTTTCCAATTGCTAGTTACTTTGAATGTTAAGACTATCAAATTGTATTAATAAATTAAACAGGTTAACACACGACTAATTCTTATATTATTATTATTATAGATATATATATAATATATATATATATATATATATATATATTATTGTACTAAATTTAATATACATACATTATAATTAAATTTTAATTTATTTTTATATTCTGATTTACGCATTTATTAGTAGATTCAGCACAATTTATTTATAGAAATGGTCTTATTTTAAAAATGTGTAACTAAAGGTCATAATTAAATTGATGTTTAGTTTTCTTTTGTGAGTTACTCTTTTATTAGTAGATCCTGGAGAAATTATTTAACTTATAGAAATTTTCTTATTTAAAAAAATATATAACTAAATTGGTTATTAAAATGGGTGGTTTCATCTGATAACAATTTCTAAACTGCGGTTTTAATAAACTTCAGTAAAGTAATGTCGGAGAGCTGTTGCCATGGTTACTGTTTAGTTATTGGATGAGTCGCACATGTTCTTCTTCCTTATCGATCCGAGAACGTTAACTGAACCTATTTTATCTTAATACCTCAAATCTTAACGCACACTCTCACACGCGCACTCAATGGCCCTAATGGACTGTATGGACCCTTTCAATCATGGTCTGTATTCCGATTACCAGTATTTTAGTCCTTATTGATTTTAGTTCAATTTATCACAAGTGTGATTTTCTTACCATTTTCTATAAAATGCATTTTAATACGAAGTACTTTTGTTGGCTGAGCGTAGAAGGACTAGAAACATTTCATTTATAGCTGTCAATTTGTCGGCACGATATCTCAAAATCGAAATGATCTATAGATTTTAGATTTCACATGAAGCTACACTTTCATAATAAGCAACATTGAGTTCGATGACGGTACATGTCACAACATTTGTGACAACATTTTATTTTAGCAAATCTTTGTGTTTTATTACCCTCCATTGCTCGCTCGAACTTCTATTATTTGAACACTACTATAAACCCTAGCTAAATGATCAAAAATGTTAATTTATCATATGTAAGTATATCTTGAGAAATATTATATGTGTAGGCTTTAAATTTTACATGAACTCTACATAGCAAAAAGCAAGCCGTAATAGAGTATGATTAAGCGAAAAAATTTGGAAAATTTAATTGAAGTCTATCACTCAGTAGGTAGACACCATTTCTCTTTTGTCTGCTGGGGGATGCAAACATTTCTTTTCTTAGTGATTATATGTCTGTCTATCTGTTCTCAAAACATATCTAGAATGTAATGAGCTATAGCTTTGAAACCTTACATACAACCTCAGCTATGCATGACACGCAGATTATTCAACAATACAAAAGTACTCGCAATAATTTATATGACTATTTCAGGATAGCAATAGAAATCTTTGAAGTTATGAAGAAAGATAATAACTTTAATGGAATATATTGACAAATTGTCGAAAAGCTTACGGCTAATAATAAAGTACATTACTCTTGATAATATTGGTCGTTCGTTAGTTCAGCTTTAGCCAAATTATAATAACACTTATCGTAACTCTTTTGTACAGACGGATACGGGTTATTAGTGTACATTGGAGATACGTGGCTATTGGTGTTAATTTTAGGAGGTTACTGATGCTAAATCCTATGGTTTTAAAATACGGATAAGAAATTACAAATTGTTGTTAGTTTTAATTAGTATGATAATATGTTAAATATCTAAAAGGTCATATATTAGTGTTTATTTGTTCAAATACTTTAGCAGAGCCCTAATGTCTTAGTCACTTAATTTAGCCGCCAGGTCACTTAATCAGATTTAAGACAGATGTCGTACTGTGTGCTTGAATCTCTAACTTGTACTGCGTTTTTAAGCGCTTAGTAAAGAGTTATCTGGACTAAACAGTCAAATGTTAAAACTGCCAGAGACCATTTCCATGTGTCACAATAGGAGCTTCCTTCAACTAGCCACAATTTGTGGCTCAACTCGACATATTGAAGCATACCTAATTGGCATTTCCCTACCATAAGATAACAATATTAATTTTTAAGTTAAGAGTTGAGTATTGGTGCTTTTCGTTGGTGTCAAGTAATATTAGTAAGGAGAAAATATATTAGATGAATTATGAATAAGAAATAAAATTGTTTGCGAACATCTTAAATTATGTAGAAGTACGAGTATAAAAACTGAATCACTTAGCATACGAATTTGGCTGCGTGCATTAACGACGTATCTTATTGTGCAAGGTAATATTGTTTGAAATAGTCGCAAAGATTCCGTTTTTTATGTTAAAAATCTTATTCTTCAATAATTTCAAATTATAACATTTTTTACTTAAACTCATACACAGATTAGCGAAAATATTACAAAACTTATTGTAGCCTGCATAAATTAATGACAATATGTTTTCAGAGAGAAATTAATTCTTTGATATATTTATTTTTGAATATATTGATATAATTGGTTAAGCCTGCAAACAAATATTATTTCTGGTTATTCTACTTCAACTATACCTTTAATCTTTAGTATTTTTTTAAATTTAATAAATCGGTTGCTTTATTCTAATTCCTCAGTAAAATTACAATTCTTCTAATGTCTAAACTCAATTTGTGTGGTGACAACTGATTTAGGTCCAAAGATTCTAAAAAATATGTCGGAACTGCATAAACTCCCTGCACCTTCAAATATAACCTATTTTAACTAATAAGTTCTTTATATTTTTCAGTTTCTAATGTTATCAATGTTCCATTAACTTAACACCTAGAGCACATTAATATATGTATACGTCTGATTTAAAATATATTATTATAGCTGGGCACTTTTTACAATTAATATATACGTTTCTTAAATTACTCTTGTTAATATCTTGAACAAATCATAAACAAAGAATTTAATAATTTATTACATGTATTAGGCAAATAAATTTAAACTATCCTTTCGAAAGTAAATTGCTTTTAAAAAATGGGTGCATTTTTGGCACTTTCATAAACGAATTATGAATGTTGATGCCTTATTCATATGTTGATTCAATGAAATATATGATGTTATATTTATTGTTTATTTTTTGCAATCAAGCAACAGAATGAATTAAAAAATAATATAATGATATAAATGTCCCAAGAGTTATTTATTATCTAAACAAAAGATTTGAATGTTGAATGTTAAGTATCTTTAAAGTATTATGGGTTGTTTTAAGGTTTTGCACCATTCAGTAACACACGAAACCACTGTATCTTTAGTAAATACAGTTCAGTATATATTAATTAGCGTTTCAGTTATTAAATAGGTATCTTAGACATAATGTGCTAGAATTAGCAATAAAAATGTTTTATGTGCTTCCTGTCATTTGCGTGTCATAACGCTCTGGTATGATTCGTTTATTAAACGTGGAGTTTTGTTGTATTCGCTTAGTTGCTGACCTAAAGAAGAGATCAGATTTAAAATCGTTCTATATCTGGTTTACTAGTATCGCTGAACAATGTAAAATATCATAAATAAATCATGTTACCTTCACTAATAGCTCATAGTCAAAAACAAATTGTTATAAAGAATATTTGGCATATTTGATCAAGGTATCGAACATACCACCTAGGATTGTGAAATATAGAAGAAATTTTCACTATCAATTGAACAATGATTATAATAAATAACAGGATTTTAAACCTTTCTTGAAGATTCATAGAAATTCTTTGGAATAATATCATAATAACATAATATTGTTATTCTACGTTACAAACGCCAATTATATAAGAAATTAAATTTTATCAAGAACATTGACAATGAAAATCCTACTATTTTGTGAATAAATTGTAGCTGTTATAAGTTTTCATTCATATAAGTACATCCACGCAGGAATTTATTGAATAAGGAGTAACTTTACGTACGTAACTGTTGAAAACTCCTCAGTTTTCATAATTTGCACATTATGATTCTCTATCTTTGTTAAGGTTGTTATTTTGCTAAACAATGGATCTAATCTTTTCCAATACGCGTTCTTATGCAGGAATTGTATAAAAGTAATTTAATATTTTACCAAAAAGCACAGCACGATTCTGACTAAACTAGTTCAAATTTGTGAAAGAAGTTGTTCGTCTGTATAAAAGCTGATAAAATAATACCCTCTAAGACTCATTTGAAACCAAGTCACGTAAGGGGACCTGTCAGTGAAAAAACAAATTTAAAACAAAAATTTTTTTTTACTTATTTTAATTCAGTTGCTTTTCCTGAATACATTGATACCAAAAACATGTTATTCTGTGCACTTATTCACATTAAAAATTAGTTTTTTATTACTAAGAGTACACGAAGCCGAAAATGACATATGTTGGCCACTTCATATAGTATACAGTGTTATGGATGAAATCTACATAAAGCATTTTTTGGATCATTGTAATCAGCTGTTTTTATTTCAGCTACAATCCAGTTAGCAAACATAACCTCAAAATTGTAAGTCAAATTGTTGTTGGTTTTGAATAATATTTACTGTTTATTGTCTTAGTGTTTTGAGAAAAAGGCGTAATATTTCAAAAACTAAAACAAATAGTAGTGTTTGAAAATAATAGTGTAAATAGTAGTGTTGTAAATAATAGTGTAAATAGTTGTTTCTTCTTCAAATAATGTAAGTAGCTCTACTAGCAGTGAATCTTTTCATAGCAATAGGCCTATGCCTGTCAATGAAGGTAGGCCTAGTATACCAAGTTCTTCAGCAAAGAAGCTCAAGAATATAAAACTATGTGCAGAAGAGCCTGAGTATTATGGACATAATTTCAAGGATGGTAATGTTTTTAGTAAATATTTCAATACTAAACAAACAACTGTCAAAATTTGCGTTGTAATCAGTGTTTCTCTGAACTTTCATTAGAACTGTTTGAACAACATCCAGAAAAAACGGAAAGGAATAGTGTCTAGATTATCACTCATATGCAATAACTGTGATGCTAATGTAGATTTTATGACTTCTGAAAAAACTGAAAGTGGTTGTTTTGAAAACAACATTAGGTTAGTGTATGCGATGAGAAGTATCGGCAAAGGACGTTCAGCGGCACAGACATTTTTGTTCGGTAATGAACTTACCCCCAACCCCCCTTGAGATTTTGATAGTTACAATAAAGAACTGAGTAAATGTATTTCTGAAGTAGCTAAAGAAAAGCATGCAAATTGCAAAAAGAGAAGCTGTAAATGAAAATGACGATAACAGTGATCTTAGCGTAATATTCGACGGAACCTGGCAGAAGAGAGGTCACTCATCATTGAATGGTGTGGTCACCGTGACAATGTAGATACGAGTAAGGTACTTGATGTTGAGTGTAATGTCTAAGTATTGCAATATTTGTAAGGGTAAGCAAGTTCTTAGCCATGAAGGATGTCTTGCTAGGAACCAGTGGAGGGATGGAAATAAATGGTGTTGTCAAAATATATGAGCGCTCTGACAAAGGTAATATTCCTACACGTTATGTGAATTACTTAGGCGACGGAGACAGTAAAGCCTTTGAGGTTGTAAACAATAGTAAAAACCGTATGGACCTGATTATTACAATACAGAAACTTGAAATGTATTGGACATATCCAGAAACGTATGGTGGTAGGCTCCGAAGACTGAAGGAAAAGTACAAGGGTGTAACATTACCCGATGGCAAGCCTTTATCAGGAAAAGGAAGGTTGACTGATAATATAATAACAGAGCTACAAACTTATTATGGAACAGCCAATTAGACAGAACTGTGATGATGTAGATAAGATGAAACAAGCAGTATGGGCTACTTTTTTTTCATAAGTTGTCTACTGCAGACAAAACCTCAGCACGGCCTATGCCCAGCAGGCACAACTTTCGTGGTGTAAGTATAATCGAAGTAAAGAATTGAATGTTGAACCACCATTACCAAAGAACAATATACCATCTACAATCATGGAAGTAATCAAGCCCATCTATCAAGACTTAGCTAATCCTACCTGGCTAAAAAAATGTCTCCATGGAAAAACACAAAATCATAATGAATCATTCAATAATATGATTTGGACGCGGAGTTTCAAAAAATAATTTTGTTGGATTAGAAACATTGAAAAATGGAGTGTATGATGCTGTTATATGTTATAATGAGGGAGTTTTAGGAAAGGCAAAAGTTATGGAAAAGGTATGTGGAAAATCTGGTGCAAAACTGTATTGTGGGACTAAAACGTCAAGATTTGAAACGGGTTCTAACGAAGCTGAACAGGCTATGAAAGAAATTGAAAAAAAGGGCTCGTGCGGCAAGACTAAATGTAAAAAGAAAGACTTTCAAGACAATGAACAAGTATCCGATGATCCAGACTATGGATATGTGCCATTAGTGGATATAAGTGCGATTATTGTGAGTTATAATCAATAATTTTTTTTATTTTTGAATTTCCGAAAGTTGTGTATTTTATACTTAGGTACCAATATTTCCTAAAGTATTTATTGGTTTTTTATGAAACTTTCACAAGTTATTTATAGTATTATTCGCAACAATAATAAGCTTTTTCTAGAAGATTTGAATAAATATGAAGTTTTTATAAGAGTTTTCAATTTAATTGTATTGATTTATTTATTTGATATAAAATACATGACATTAAAAAAAACCCATGCTACCAAAACTATTTATATTCCTTATTATTATTTTTAAAGAACTATATACGACATCAGGTTAAAATTTCAATGAGGTTTTATGCATTAGTTGCTGAGAAAAAGTGTACCCACAATATGTGTAATTTTAACACATGGGCGAGATAGGCACTGACAGGTCCCCGTAAGTACCGAATAACATATAAAATCGACACATTACACATTAGTGCACTGAGATTGTCAATATATATATATATATATATGGCAAATTAAATTAGAAGGCAAGGTTATTAATGTTAACCTAATTAAGCTCTACTCAACTAAAAAGAATTAAACACTAAAAATTATTTAATTATTTATGATTTGGCAGAATAGGTACACTATAGATAGAGGGTGAGTGTTTTATTTTCTCAGGCTGCTGACTTATAAATATTTACTCTGCCCCTCAGTAGCAAAGGAAGTAAAATAATAATATAATTAAACTTTTAGGTGAAAAACTGATATTGGTGTTTAATTGGCATACAAATCTTACTAATTTATTTTCAAATATTTATAATGTTTCCCGTAAATTTGTAGCATTATCCTTTTCGTAGACATAAACAGTATTTACGTTCGGCAAATTTGTATGTAT
Organism: Homalodisca vitripennis; assembly: GCF_021130785.1. Classification (NCBI taxonomy): domain Eukaryota; kingdom Metazoa; phylum Arthropoda; class Insecta; order Hemiptera; family Cicadellidae; genus Homalodisca; species Homalodisca vitripennis. The sequence goes on from NC_060215.1 coordinate 46,851,954, forward strand.
ATGTATTTTTCCATGGAGAAGGTTAACATGCTATGCCCACTGATATAACTCGCAACCAAAAGATGTGTTTTCAAAGCGCCTGCACACTACAAACTGCAATTTACTAAACAGTTACGTGTATTATAAATCCAAACACTATTTGAAGGCGTTAAGTTATGATGTATATTTGTTTTTAAGATAAATTTCTGGTTGAACTTAAATCTTGAGTGTTAGACCACTTTATAATAAAGTACATGCGCATGTACAGTAGCTATAAACATACAGAAATGTTCTTGTACGTGGCAACAAGGCAAACTCTACATCGTCGTTGGAAATAATTCACTTGAACCTAAAGTGCACATACACAGGCAAAGCTTCCGAAAAGCTTGTGGACCCGCGGGAAACAGCTAGTTGTATAATAAAACGATGTACAGCTCTGAGGTTGAAAATAACAGCCCCATGATGAACCTACTAAACTTCCTCATTAAATTATTAGGACACAGATTCGTTTTGTATTACACTCATTATAAGAGCTGATTATGAATCGGATTTTTTTCAAGTATATTAATATTAAGTTCATCTTAGAACAATTATTTGTCTTTTATTAACTGCTAAAGATAAAACACAATGTAACTGCAACAATACGAGGTAGTAAGGGCGTACTTACATCTTGTGTCATACAATGTTTACCTGTACATCTATAGCCATTGTTATTTGGGACAAACCTTAGATTGTTCTAGACAATGTCTCTACCAGACCGGTTGTAAACAACAACTCGTATAGTGATCAAATCACTGGTGGTCGTACCTGCCAAATAATCTATTTCATGTTGATATATTTAATTATATATGAACTCTATATCCATATAGATGTTTAAGATTATGATTTCATTTCCTACAAAATATAAAAACTACATAATATACTTCTATTTTCAAATTTTATATACAAAACTTCAAAATTTGTAGGAATATATTTCTAATATATTTGCTTGTTTTCCTTATTTCCTAATATCCTTATTTTCCTACTGGGTATTCAAATTCTTTTTAGTTTTATCAAATATTTTGAAAAATCCCCAGTGATTATTTCAGTATATATTAAAATTTTTATATCACACATCAATACTTACATAAAGGTTATTTATTCGTGCAACCTTGTAACCAGCCATGGAAAGTAGTAGAGTTTATCTCAGGCCATTGGCAGCCATGGGGTATAGACAGTTAATGATACAAAATGTTTGGTTTTTATTTAAAAGTATATTGTAAGTGCATTTCCTTGTTTTATTACTGAGTATTCAAATTCTCTTTAGTCTAAAACAAAATATTTTTAAAATCACTATTGAAAATATTTGGTATATAGATTTATATTAATATGTATATTTTTATATTATATTTATATAGATATATATATATATATATATATATATATATATATATATATATATGTAACCTTGAGTGGTAAATCCATAATAATTCTATACGTAAGGTATGCGTCTAGCAAGGGTTTTTCATTCTTAGAAATTGTGTGACATTGTATTAGTCATAGTATAATTTTTTTTTTTACTGCCATGTGACCTAGAGAGTTTTGCTTTTTTTTAAAATCCTCAGAGGTTAAGCGTTTTTTGTGGCAACAAAACGTAGCGAGATGCATAAATGAACCCCATTTTGTTTTTTGGTATTTGATATTTTATCATGGAGCTCGATGTTTGTAAAGTTCAAGATGTTGAGTTTGGCATGCAGTTAGATTTACTATTGTGTAAACTATGACAAGGAAACCCTCATTAATACAAGTATTTACCGCAGTCAAAACTCACGTAACAGTGATAAAATATACAGTTTCTATGTAACCCAAAAAGAGCGCATAATCTTAACAACAGATTAGCCTAATAATGTTATGTTCATGGACTATCTGATACATCCCAGTATGTAAACACATTTTCAGTATTTAGAAACCGCCCGCTGAAAAGGATATTGAAAAATCGCTTTTTATGGAAATAGTAAATAAAATTATGAACAATAATTTGATAATATTTTTTTTTAGGTGACGATAAATAAAAATTGTGATTACTAACATAATTGTAAATAGAGCTCACCTCTTCTGATTTGAGGAAATTTAATGTATTTCAGTATATAATAAAATTTGTATATCACACATCCAAACTTAAATAAAGATTATTTATTCGTTAACTATTGTAACCGACCATGACAAATAGCAGAGTTCTTCTCAGGCTATTGGCAGCCATTGCATAAAGACAGTTAAGGATAAACAATTATTGATTATGTGAAATATATTATAACCATCTAATTAAAAAAACTATTTTTAAGAGTAATGTGAATAATTTATTATTTTATAACGTACACTTATATTTGCTAAACATATCAGAGTATGGATAGATAGTGAACACTAGCAGCATCTGACATCCTTATAAATAGAATGTTTAATAATTCAGGGTGTTTTACCTTCCAATTCGTTTCCAATAAGTAACCTAAATCTATGTCTTTGTTTTCGGTTAAAAGTCCTGATTATGTGAAAACAGAAAACACCTTGTTTGGAGCACAACCTAACATTAGTTAAGTACTCTCATTTAAGCCATTTAAGTTTTTTAAATTCTGTATCGTTGATACTCTTAGTAAAGACCTTGAAACAAATATTACTTGGAGATCTTATTATCAGATATGTCGTATAATGTAGATTATTTACGATACCAGTAATACATATGCTATTTTGTTAAAAGAAAAAATATTAGTTTATCGGTACAGTTGAACTTTGTCTTTTAAACCCTTACAATATATTTTGAGGTAAGGTCTTTTTGTGCATGTATTCCTTTTTTATTTGTTATTGGCAATTGTTGGTTAAAAATATAATAAGATTTTGGATATTTTTCATCTTTAAATGTTACTAGAATAGAATATTGTGTTACAGTTCCTTGACAGTAGGAATCTATGCAGCTGTTAGTAACTTAATACAAGGAAGTGAAAACAAAGCAATGTGATGGACTAGGAAAAGTAAACATTTTAAAATGCGCCTGAGGTTCTTAGTGTGGGATAAATTCTAGACCATGTACACACCACATGAGGTGAAGGGCAAGTTTTGTCCTCGGTCGTCAGTACTTCTCCTATTAAATCGTACAACAAATCGTGAGTACTTTTTATAGATAACAGTATTTACTACAGTAATTTTTAATACAGTAAATACTGTATTAAATAATTTAATACAGTAAAAACAAGTATTTACTTTGTAAAATATAATTATTCTTCAAAGATAACTAGACAATTATGTGCAGTGCTAAAATGTCATGCGTACGAAATTTTCAACTTGTGTAGCACCTGAGCCTGGTGTTGTAACACACGCTAGAATTATGTAATGACAAATCTCGTAATTAATTCATTAAATAAAATTTCTCAAAAGATTGTAGCAAATTCTTTTTAAAGCACAATGTACAAAATTGAAAGAAATAACAAAGTTACTAAATATTTATATCGATAAATCTTTTACCCCATTCTCGCCACTTGAATTCAAAATGTCGTTAGTCTTTGAACATAAAAATCCTAATGTAAAGGTTAGTGTACAGTGAAATTATACATCTATGCATTATATCATTTTAGAAATTTCTACAACTAAATCTTAGGATTTCCTTTTTTACACAAAATAACACAATTTCGTAAACAAATCAACTGTTTTAGAACACATCCAAAACTGACACATGGAATCTTAGTGAGATGTTGAAGACCTTTCCCATTCTAATGCAAATCAACCTTGGGACAACAAATTTCACTGCAGAGCCAGACACGTACTGTATCCAGGCCTCTGCTGGTTTCTGATGTTTCACATTCTACTGTCATTACATTTAATAACTGATAGATCGCAAACCAAATGCTTGTATTACCAGTTCAGATTGAAACGTGATCATTTAAAAATACGAATACTTGTTGGATAGCTAGTTAATTCTTGACAACTTTTATAGCACACAAAGTGGTGTGCCAGCCAAAAGATAAAAAAGAACAGAAGGTTACAAAGACAACGCCAATACTAATAACTAATCCCATTCTTATAAATAATGAAGAGTCTTATTCCCTTGATCTATTAGTATTATTTATTTAAGTAACGCCAAAGTCGTATGATCTAGCAATAAAAAGTATAACTCAAGATGTGGTGGTGTAAGGAAATGGTGAAATATATCGAAACAGCCACTGAGGCTCTGAAAAAAAGAACTGAAAATTTTAAAATAAGACATTTTAGAAGTAACCTGCAAATAAATATAAGTCCCGCAATACCGTAGGGTAAATAATTTTTTATGTATTAAAGACTAATCTGTATATTACTGTTAATGCATAGAAAATTTGAGTTTTAAATATCTAATGAATTGTAATATGACTCACGTTTATGTTTAAAAGTTATATATTTATATAATCCCTTAATTGGTTAAAATACAATGTGTTATTATTTACTTACACACAGTCTATAACATTTCTAGTATTTTACTTCTTGTCCAAAACCACAGATAAACAACGAAGTAAACACTTGCTGGTGGTAAGTTTAACATCAAGTATAACTCTGTGAAAAAGGCTGAGTGTCGTTAGGCAAAGCTGTCAGAATATTAAAAAGCGGATAAATCCCCAGACACTTGATTTAAACTTCGGTGACAGGCTGCAGACGAACACACTCCTCAGACATGTTTCTTTATTGCAAATCCTAGCATTTTCATTAATTAAAAACTTTTAGGGGCAAATTCATTGTAATTTTTGCCATATTTGCTATACTTTTTAATTTAAGACTTTTTGGTTGGTGAGTGGGCCAACCGAAACTATTCATTTACCGGCTGGAATTAAGGCAGTTAATATTCTTACACCTTGGGTAAACTCTTTCAATAAATTTGTTTCTCTTGCCCTTCACGCAATCTTCTGAATCCAAGAGCCGTCAGACAATTTTCGTTTATTCAACTTCTATTTACCCAGCTGGAATGAGTTTTGAGGTCTGAGGCCAATTCCAGTACAAGTTTGTTGAATTACTTTTAGGTTCTATGTTTTAGAAATGTTATTTGCAAGTCCCAAAAATAGACACTTAAATACAACTATCTCGAGTACTGGGGGGGGTCCACCTGGGAAGAGTCCCATGTAAGCGGGGAGGTTATTTACATTTGGAAAACTCCTACCTAAATTGAGGCTCTCAGTTCGACAAACAAATCTTGCCCACAAATACTTCCTTAGGCAGAGGTCTTATTTGCATGACACAATTTCAAACAGACTACTGCATAGCGATCTATTCATACTAGTGATGTTCACTGGGAACGAAGATTCCCCATAGCGTCAATTCCATGGACAGTCAAAAAAAGAAATTAATTTTAAATAGTTTTAAGTAAATTTATTTCAGTGTCCTTTAACGCCTTTCTGAGTTTGATTACTTATTTGACTATTACTATTACTTGTTCATTTTGTTACTTCAACTTTTACAATAGGTTATACATTCTTAATAGGTTTAAATAACGGTTTTCTGAAAATTTCTCAGATTTATTAAATTTTGGCGTTACATTGTTGCAGGTCCATCAAAGAGTTCTATTCTAATTATTTTTATAAAAAATACAGTTTTCACACATTTAGGCAAAAAATGCTTGGTTTAAAATACACATCAAAATATAAGTAGAGTTGTTACTGAAATATTCATTATTAAATTAATAATCAGTTCAAATGAAAGTATTTTATGGTTATTTCAAATCAATAAATATTCACCTTGATATTATAAGATAGAGAGGACGTTATAGGTCTCCTTTCGCATCTAAGTAAAGCCCTGGTTCCTTGAAACTAATCTTTACTTAGTTTTACACCTCATATTTTTGGAATTATACTATTTGCAAGTTAAACTTGCGCCAAATATGTGACAGTTGAGAGGTGTCTGTTGCTTGTTGCTCCCGGCTTGTGTATGCGTATCTTTAAAGTGGTCAAGCTCGCTTATGAGTTGTCTGTTTTCGTTAAAAAAGTACTGTGGGAACTTTTATAAAAATGTCAAAATAGTTCTCTAATAGAGCTGATGACTATAAAAATACAAAATGTTTTCTGATGCCGGCTTGTGCAAGCTTTTCTTTTAAAGTGGTCGTGCCCGCTTATGCTTTGACGGATTCATTGAAACAAGTACCGTTGGAAATAAAGTCGTTTAATAAAATTGTACAAATAGTTTTTGTATAGTCACTTTTTTTATAACTATATTGTTGATTTTGTTATTTGCCTTTAAATATTTGTAACAGACGCCAATTTGTTAATATTAAAAATATAGCCCAGTTATTATTTATAATATTTTCTTAGCTATTCAAACATAAGTGTCCAAGTTGGTTACTTTAGCTTAACTAACTTTCAAGATAATAATTTATTTATAAAGAATACAAAATGCTGCTAGCGGCTAAACGAGACATTTCTCGATCTATGGTAGTATGACATCTTTTGAAATGACAAGTTTTGTGAACACGCTGTATAAATAATGGATGACAACGTGCCGGATGGGAAGTCTCCTTGAAAAACAAGTTTTAAAGGAAAAATATTCATAAGCCTGTTATGAGGAAATCTTCATATAGCTTGCAATATATTACATCATCTTATCAAGATCATTCCTCCTATGTGCTAAACTAAAACCTTAAAGGGTTAATATAATTTCTCATTCGTATAAGGTCTAATTAAATAAAAATAATATAAGTTTTTGACAATTCGAGAATACTTATTTCTGAATACAACAAGGGGAACTCGCTATATAAGGATATTTTCATATACACTGTTGTTTTATAATATATTACCTTCCATTTAGTCTAGATGGTGCATAAGTGTTAGTTTCAGCAATTATCATACTAATTAATTTATTGGTTGATCAATTAAAAAAATTTTTTTTTAATTCCTGTTCCATTAAATATTGCTTATTTAAAGCAAACATTTCACAACAGTATGTGGATTTCTGCACGAGTGCCAATACAACTATACATTAATGCAGTTTTGGAGGCTTCCATTAAATAATTGAACAGTTTATACAGTGTTTTGCTTCTAGTCAAGAGTAAATTTCAAATTAAAGTTGTAGTTCCCCTACAGAATCTAGACCTAAAATGCAGATCTTAACATTCTAGAACATTCAACATCAGCATTGAAATACCCAGGGTTGTTTGCAGATTGATGTGGTTAGACATTCAATTCTGCTAGTGATTGTGTGCTGGGCGGTTTGTTTGTCTACGTAGTCCCAAATGGCTATATCTTATAGCCCTTGTAGCAAGGACCCATCGTTGAGCAAGAAAGTGATTACAAATTATGAGGTTACTTAGCCCACTAAAATTGCAATATATGCTTCGTATTTGCCTTTAAAAATTATTGGTGGTTGAATATGTGAAGTCCACAAACCAACTAAATTATAAGTACGCTTTGAGAAACAATAACATTGTTTTAACGGGACCACTTGGCTGGCCAACGAATGTTTGAGTAGTGATAGACAGAAAGGGATCAAGGATATGGCTATAGATTCAAGAAAATTATTAGGTTTACAAAGTTTTATGCGATCATTTTCTCGCACTCGCATTTAATCCAGTGTATACGTTTATTTCGCAGTACAATTTTCAGCACTGCATTTGAATACTCAACTCTTCTCGACCTGTTCAAATTTTTGTGAGCTATTTCTAAAAAGGAATCACCAAAATATCTCAACAACATATTACATTATTAATTGTTGGATGTTCAACTATGAATATTCGAGTAATTGTACAATGTTGTGTACACGTACACATGCACGAAGATTTAAAGCAAAGAGATCTGTAGTGTTTAATTTGTTATATTAAAAATATGCCATAATAAAACTATTTCCATTATTTTTTATTATTATTTGCAATTTTATTGCCAATGTTTAATTCTTGCATGTAATAGTTATCAGTTGTGTAGATAAAAATCATGTTTGGGTGGGGTCCCCCGTGAGACCTAGGGTATGGAATAAAATAAAGGGGTGAAAATAGTTCAATATTACACTAAAAGCTGCCATTTTAGGTATTTAAAAATTTTAAATGTTGTTTACAAATAATGTCTTTTTTAATGTTCTGACAATATACATATGATTTATATGAGATTTATTTTCCTGTGCGTTCAGTTCCTGTGATTTCTTCAGTTTTGCGTTCAGTAGGCCAACTTATTTATTCACTTTAATGACATATAATTTATGAACACACACTTCACTTTTCAGTATCTTATTCTCTAATCGATTATTTGTTTTAACAGTAAATCTGATTTAAACTAATAAGATGAAGATTATACATTTTTATTTTGTCTTAAGTAGCACAGAATTATTATATCGAATAATGTTCAAGCTAAAGTGGTAGCCCTATAAAATTCTAAACATGTCATTGTTTCTCATATATTGTAGTCATGGTAACATACATATAATACATCAAATACTTCTGATTGAATCAACATAAAATCTCCTACAATATTCCTAAACAATAATTTCCTAAAAAATATAATCTCCTTAAAATTTAAGCCATTCCATCCAACTTTACTCCAAGCGCGTCACGAAAATCCAATGAAAATGATTCCGATAGGCGATTGGATTTCTGTGAGACAATAATTATCCGCTTAGTGGCTGATCCTAATTTCTTGCGATCAATTTTGTGGTGTGATGAGGAATTGCTGAAACTAAATGGACGCGTTAATCGGCATAACTGCGGTTAAATTAGAAATAATACAATTCATAGCAGGCGACACAATTAATTTACCATGTATGGATCAGTTCTGCTTATTTCATCTCGTTTTATCATACAGATTACATAGGTATGCAGTAGGTGTTTTATTGATTAAATAAATTCATATTTAACCACTAGGGAAGGCAGAGCGGATAAAAATCTATTGATGATTGATGATGTAAATATTGATTTCTTCGAGGATAGTTATGTAGTGGATAAATATGAGTCGCAACCTCGTGTCATCGCGATTGGAAGAGAGTACATTTCCAGAGAACTAATTATTTACCTTGGACTAATAATTTAGATGTGGTTCCGAAAGGACCCTACCTAATGCCAGTTAAGCCCAGACGATCTGCATACATTTCTATCCGGCCTACTCTATACGATAGCCACACAACGACTCCGACACAACCTCCGCTCTCTGCTTGCTAACCTAAGCAGGAATGACCCTACCAGAACCTGTCCAGTAGAATTCCAGATCATAGGAGGGTCACATTGTTAAAGCTATGTATGACCTAAGGCTTAGCGCAGCTGGCTACAGACAGATTGCGCGCCAAATTCAAATCTATAGTAGCACTCGCCGCAGAGTACATTAGCGATGAATAGGTTAGAATCTTTAATCAATACTCCAACGTGAATACCTGTTTACTATAAAACTTGTATCAATCATGTTGAGGCTAGAAAATTAAACTAAACTAAAATTCATATAGATGCAAACGTAATAGATTGTGAATTAAACTATCACTGTATGACAGGCGTGTACAGTACATTAAGAGCGGAAAAGACGTGAGTCACTATCAGTTGATGCGGACAGAGCTACTGATAAGGAACTATGTTTTACAAACGCATCGTGTTCACTATAATCATCTAGACGGTCTCTTGGCTAACGCGGATTGGTCTCGGGTTTATAACCAAGGAAATGCCTCCATTGCGATTGATGTTTTTTAAACAAAAAATTAAATTAATTAATTACTAAAAATGTTTTAAAAAAAGTTTATGCACAGAATAAAAAACTTCTTTTATTAAACTGAAAACTTAGATTAATGATCGCACATGTCAACGTATTAAAACTAGAAACATAATTATAAAACAAGTTAAAAAAACAACCCGAAAATAAAGTTCTAAGGGAAAATTTTAGAGACTATAGAAATGAACTATAATTCGATGTTAGAAATTAAAAAAATAATTATATTACTATCTTTGATAACTTTAAAGGATGTTCTAAATAGACATGAAATATTTTAATAGAAATTAAAAATCAAAACGGTAATGAAAATAGTGATGAAAATATTTTATTTAATTATATATAATAATGTCTGATTCTCTTCGGGTACAATTTGAATTTAATGATTATTTTGGGTATTTTGCTGAAAAATTTATAAATCAAAGCCAATAAATAAGAACTATTATACGTATTATACACACTTTATAAGGAAACCCCCTGTTTTCAATGTATTTAGAGCCTGTTGTACAACATGAATTAACTAAACTTGTACTATAACTAAAACGTTTTACATCGCCTGATCTAAACGGTATCAATTCTAAACTTATTAAGCACATATAAGACACAATTTAAAAAGTCCTCATATATCTTATAAGCTTAAGTTATGGCATAGCCAGTTTTCTAGAAAAGTTAAAAATAGCTCTAACAATTCCGATACATGAAAAGATTTAACTCTCCCATTTTAATAGCTGTCTTTATTTTCAAAAACACATGAAACACTAATGAAAGTAAAACTACTTAAGTTCTTCAAAAGACATAAAGTAGTTAGAGTAAACCAGTTCAGATTTAGATAGGTTATTAATGCGGATACCGTTTTGACTAAATTTATAAAGAGAGTGTTTGATGATTTAAACGAAGGCTACAAAGTAAGTGGAATATTTTTGGATGTAACAAAAGCGTTTTTCTTAGTAAATCACAAAATCATATTAAAAATATTAAATGTTTATGAGGTGTGGTAAACGACTGGTTTGAAAGTTATTTAAAAATAGAAAACAGTAATTAGAGATCAACGGATCAAAAAGTAAATTTTTGATGGTGTGTCACAGGGATCTGTGTTAGGTTCTTTATTATTTCTGGTATATAGTAATGGGAGATTCCATGGACATCTGACTCTTTTGCGGATGATATGACACAAAGCTACATAGGGAGAACCTGGGGTGAAGTAGAAAAGAAATTAATTCAGATTTGAAAGATATAAGGTTTATGAATAATAATATGATTTTAAGTACTGATATTTTTTTTTTAATTTTAGCCTTAATATTAAGGTAGGTTTGAGAGAAAAATCGTTTATAAAGGTTTAAACTGTTTGAGCAATAACGAAAGCGTTTGGGTTAAATCTGATGAAATACAGATTTGGGCTAAAGAGTAAAAAAAAACTATACTCCTAATTATCTTGGGAGAGAAATGTGACTGTTACTCTATACTGCGAACTCAGGATCTGAATCAGTGATGAAGGCAGGTTCAAATCATATATATGAACGATGTAATTTTTATTAGTACCGTCTACCACGTACCAATTGTACTCCTATTCTGCACGGTATGGAAGACGCATATGCTAGTGGGGATAGTTAGAAATATTATCATTACCGTAGTAATTGTAAAATGTAAATGCAGAGACTTGCTTAGCATCATATTCGTGTTTGTAAGAGGAAGCCAAATTTATATTAGTACGAAATTTAAGAAATTTAAATATTCAAATAGATAGTCTGATATTGTTTCCTTAAAGTACAAGAAGAAGAAGTAGAAGTTTTAAGTATTGTTTTGTTTGTGTTTACATAAACGACATTAACAAATATTAACGTTGATCTTGTTTTTATGGACCTAGAGTCATTAAAACGTACTTGGAATTGGTTCAAGTAAACATGTTAGGGGCTCAAAGCTGACTGAAATAGCTGAATCGCCTTAGTGTGTGTCTCAAGTCGGCGTGTCATCGATTTCACATCCATCCTATTGGATTTGTCTTAAATACGGTTTGTATGCACCATTTGGAAGATGGTGTGAATATTGACTTAACTTCATTACGGTTTTCGCAAAGTGCAGTGTCTAAAGATATACTTTTCTCTTGAACTATGGAATCCCCGACAACCGCCTTTAATGGATTTTTTCAGATGGACGTAAACTCTCCAGGTATCAATCCTGTGCTACCTTATTAGTGATACAGTCGTGACAGAAAAGTCCTTGTTCTGCACATTCACTCTTCCTGTCTCCTCTCCATGCATTCCAGCACTAGATATTTGACGTCACTGTCTGCAAAATACAGTTTTTGTATAACGGTATATAAGTATATCGATGTCCTCTCTTTGTAACCTCTTGCAGATATTACTGTTCCAAAATGCTATTATCCCATTGGTCTCTGTCCATTAATGTAGTTATATTTCCTTTCTACTATCTCACCTACTCTCAACTACGCCAATCTTCAACACGACCTTCTCTTCTGCGGTTGGTGGAATCCTAATGTCTTTCTTACTTTTCTTCGTGTAAGAACTACACCTGTATTCTCACGCTCTACGTGAACATATACACGTACGAATTCTACGCTCTACGTGAATTCTACACTGTTCTATCCTGCTCCATGTCAAAGCCTCTAACTCTCATGGCATCATACCTACCACTCTTATATAAATAATATACAAATAAAACCTTTTTTGAAGTAATACATTATCATTCCTTACATTAAAATACATGTATTATTAAAATTCTCCAATACGTTCTTCAGTTTAATATGGTTTGAGTTTTGAAAAATCTCAATTATTAACATTAAGATCAGTAATAAAATGTATAAAGCATTGATTTTATATATATACATATACATATATATATACATATATATATAGTATATATATATATAATATATATATATATATATATATATATATATATATATATGTATGTATATATATATGTATATGGATTGTCATTACAACTTATTAATAAACTGAAATTTAAGGTAGTAATTATTTCTGAATAATTTTAGAATCGTAATCTACAACTCCATGTGTTTGACAATAAACAAACGAATGTGCACGGAGCACAGTCTGTGCGTGAGTATTTCTATGTCTCTGTCACCTGTGTTCCGAGATAATTGAACTAGATTACGGTTTCAGTTTCAAAATCATTTGCTGTAACCGGAAAACAACGCTACACTTTCTCCCACGAAACACGAATAGTCCGTACACCACCTTAAGCTGCAAACTGTGAACTGGAGACTAAAAGATACTTCTTGTAGGTTTGAGGTTTGTTACAATCACCCGGAGTTAAAGATACACTGGACAATTAACAAGTGAAAAAAAAAAATTTTTATCCGTATGCAAGAATTTTTTGACGTTTTCCTCATAACACTAAACTTTAACGTTTTAACTAACGATGTCTTATATCCGTGCATTTTAAAAGAGCATTAAAAAAGTAACATTACGATTTTTATAACTGCATGTAATGGATGACAGGCTTCATGAACTCCGGTACATGCTAGATTACATGAAGTATCATGGGTAAAAGCGGGCATAAAGCCGAGTGGTTCAATTATATAATATATATTTGCATAAACTCTAAAAGGTTTGACATTTTTATTTCTCATCCACGCTAGTAGTTATGTCTCATGCAGCATCGTGGATTGAATTTCAACAATATTGGTGTTAATATCATATCTTGTATGCAATCCAAGTTCATGCAATCCGTATAATAACGGGTTAAATTTGTTATAAATTATTTATTTGAAATGAAATGGAATATGCCTTTATTTAAGAGGCGGATTTAGGGCTATTTAGCCCTCTCTACCACTCAACCTCAGTCTCTACCACTCTACCACTATTTGTCCTGTGGTTTTAAATGAATCTTTTAAAGAGGTTGCAATTAATTATTTTGTTCAAATACCAATATAAGCTTACTAGAAATAATAGTTATAATAATTTATTAAACCTACAAAAACACACCATTTGTTACAAAATACAAAACGGACCTACGTGTACCGCTATCTCGCACGGAGGTAAAACATTACTGAGAAAAAACAACCTGAGCAACTTCGGTTCTAGTGCCAACTTAATGTTTATTGTTTGCGAATTGTTCTGGACTTTATTTAAGTACACTGCGTGTGGTATTTTAGCCAAATATACATTCATAACAGATCCTTTTTACTCATACACTGAGTGTAAACACTTATTAAACAAATATAGAGACAAAAGCCTTTCTGTAGATACGTAAAAATACAAGATTTTGCAAGAATTTACTGGTTAGTTTGAGGTCTCCTTAAAACGATTCATAATTATACTTACTAGATAATTACACAAAAGTGTAGATAGTTACAGTTACATAAGTCCTAGTAACAAAACTACTTATTTAAATTAGACTTGCATTGGGGATGATTATAGGTTATTCTGATCCGGTGCAAAACATCCGGAATATAAATTGCGTGAGAGGTAGCGATACTTTTTAATAATCGTGTTTATTCTCTTAACAAAAACTACCCCAAACTAAAATTAAAGTACTCTAACATAATACATTGATAAGATATTTGTACAGGGGTAAAATAAAGTTAATGCTAACCTTACAATATTTGGTTATTTTAAACATCGCATATGATATATAAATACATACAATAAAACTAAATTGCATATCGAATACACTTTTATAACGCTCTTTCTATCCAAGTACACATTAAGGATTGATCTATTGTAATCTAAAGCTCTTGACCTGGACTTTTACATATAAAAATTTTCATTTGTTACAACTTTAAATTTTTCCTTTTGTTATTGCATTCATAAATACGAGTTGTAAACTTTTCATTACATACAGTTTTTAAAGATGGTTGATGTGCAGCTTAAGTTGTTAATATAGAAGTTTTCTGTGCTATTCATGATGTACGAAATAGTAATGACGTTATGTTGTTCTGTTATAGTTACTTACTTTTGATTTCTCCAAATTAATTTGTCAAATATATATTTCTACATTTGTAAGGCCATAAATGTGTAAGGCCATTAATAGGATTTACAAATAAATATAATAGTTTATTTATAAAAGATAAATAATATTTTGAAAGTTAAAATTTGATGGCCTATTAAAAAAACACAAAATGGGTTTGCTTGCAATTATTTGCATTTAAGTGATGTTTGTTGATAACATTTCTATACAAAAATAAACTACTCCTAAATGCTAATCTTTTAAATTAAATACAATTAAAAACAAAGCAAAGTTTATTTGGAAGAACAGAAATGTTTACTTTAATTAAAGTAAGTAAACCAATTAAAACTATGTAAATTATGCTAACTGTTCTGATGACAGGTCACCTACTCCAACTACTCCTACTACTTTTTATACTCTCTTCTTGGGCTTTAGAACTTTTAAAACTATTAACCACCAAAAAGTATAACGTGTTTTTTAAATGCAAGCATACAATTTTAAGTTTGGTGAGACAGCAAATCTTCAACAAGTGACACCTTTAAAAAAAGTAGCTTTCTAAATGTTGACCCAATTAATTTTTAATGTGATGTTTAATATAATACATGACAGGTACGAGTTGGTCAATGCCGTAAACATAAAATTTGTTCCACCTCCAATAATCAGAAGGAAAAGAAGCCCTCTGGTCCGATATTCACTAGTGTAAGTGGCTTAGGTATGAAGAAAACACTTGTTCCCGAGGTATCAGAGCTAAAGACAAATTCCTAAAAGAATCATTTCATTTACGTGTAAATAGTGGACCGCTCCGTTCAATTTAAAAAAATCATCTTTTATAGATTGAATAGTTTAAATCTTCAAGATATTTATTTAATTTAGAGATTTATATTACTTAAAACTTGTATCATAATCTTTGAGTTTGACAGAGGTAGATGTATACAGTTGGAAACTTGTCATTCTGTAAAATACGATTTCAGAGCGATAAGGTTTTAATTGTGTTTTTACATAAATCCAAAAAGTAAAGCACCATTTTGTATCAATAGATTATTACTGTAATATTTAACGTGGTGCAATGTTGTACAAAAGGCTGAAATCCCATTAATTACAAAAACACTTAATTCTGAAATAATACATTTACCGGGTATTTTTCAAAGTGCGAAGTAGATATGACCTTTCAAACAAAAGGCATGTTTTCCTAAATTTTCTGTTGGTATTTTAATTAATACAAAATTTCTTATATAATCTTAACTATCCAGTGTACATCTTACGATATAATACGATGTAATACTCGTACTAATACACTAAATTGCTACTAAACTATAGTAAGCATATACTGTAAATTATATAAATAATATGTACAGTTTAAACACAAATAAGTATGATATCTTTAAGTATTATTAACTTCTTTCTCTAAAATTCAAAGTTTTTATATCCAGCTAAAATATTTAGGTCTACTTATCCATTATAGGACAGTTATTTATTCTGTTATACATATTTCTCTGTTTAACGCTGTTAGAGTCTTATGCTATGAAATGTATTCCATCATGAAGGTTCGCTTCTATTATAATACACTATTTCTCTTAAATTAAAACGTGTGGAATTAAATTTAAGAGGTTCAGTAAAGCTTATGAGATCGATAAAGAAGAAGAACCTATCCGACTCATCCAATAACAAAACAGTAACCATGGTAACAGCTCTCCCACATTAGTCTACTGATGTTTATTAAAACCACACTTTGAAACTTGTTATAAAATTAAACCACCTACTTTTATTAACGCCATACTATTGTACGTGTTTAAAATAAGAACATCCTTTTAAATATTTTCTGGTAAATCATTATAAGTAAATAACGATTAAATCATAACACGTTATAAACGTGTTATGGATTCAACATGTATATATGAACCATAAATATATTTACAATTCGTATTAAATTAATATGCGTATAAGCATTCAGGTTTTATATTAATTTTAAATTTATTAGTACAATATATTCCTCTTAAATTCCAAAGTTGTTAAACATTGGAAATTGCCACCTAATTACTTTAGCATAAGTACTCTAAATCATGTTCATAAAAAGTGTAACCAAACAAGTACTTCAATAACTCAGTACATAAAATGCACAGATCGGAATGGAGTAGAAACCCAAATTAAGAAGATACTTTTACTTTAGGCAAACCGACTCAAGCAAAGTGAAGGAAAGAGTTTAGCATACAATGACATTTTTAGAAAGTAGATACTAAGGATTTTTACTAATGATTTTTTTATTGCCGAATTTGATGTTTATTTGGCTACCAATACGTACATTGCTGATAGACTAAATATTAACATTTATTTGAAACGTTTTAGGCTATATTAGGTAGGGATATATAAATAAGAAGGGATGTTAGAATTTATTCTTTTGGCTAATAAAGTACCATTCATTAAACGTATGTATTATACATTACCAATTGTAATACCAATACTTACGTATGTGTGTGTGCGCGTGTGTTAGTGCAAGCTTAAAAACACACACGCATTCAAACATTAGTATATAACCTAATTATTTGTGCCCTAAACTTGTCTAAGGAGGTGAAGGTGACACATATTAGCTAGATAATTAGAGAGTAAGTGATAAATTTAACGTTTATACACAGTCGTAAATTAAGTAATAATTACAGTAGTCAATTTTAACACCTAATATACAACTAATTACACAATATAAACAGTAATATTTGTTTATGTATACTGTGTGATTTCTAAATTTTATTTAACCGTAGATACGCAATAAAACATTTTTGGTATCCGGTATATCGTTTTAGATAGAGGATATTCGCTAGGGTAAATGTTTCAAATATTAATATTGATATTTACATTCATACTGAAGAAGGTCAAGTTTAGTCAGAGGGATTTAAAGTCAATATACATTTCCATGATTGGCAGCCTCAGTGAGATTCGGTACAGCAGTCACCTGTATTGCTGCTAGTAGTTATGAAGCTATGTATTTTTAATTGTTTAATTTAATTATTATATTTTTAATGTTGAACTTCATTATGTATGATATATTTTATTGATGTTAGTACTTGAAATAAATGGGAACAATTTGAACTTTTTAGAGAAACATTTAACATAATTCAACGATACTACTTGAAGAAATAAAAAAGGTTGGATAATTTGATATGTGCTAGATGTGAAGAGGCTAATTTTTAACTTATTTCTTCACTGTATAGTACTATATTTTATTAACGACAGTAACTGTGTTAGAGGAATATACGAAACTACTTTATAATTGCTAGTGCACAATATACCTTAATTACTACAACTATATTACCTTATTACAACAGTTCCACATTGATGAGCACTAAGACTTAGGTTCAGAATGTACTATAAGGACTCAATCCCATAAGCTTTCTTATTTAAATACTTTTTTACTTTATCCTCACAAATGAAATATCATAAAAAACCACAAGCATGGTACAGTAAAACAGATTTTGGTTTTCAATCTCAAAACTTAAAGGCCGGTGTTAAAATATTCAAATTCAAATTAAGAAGCAGCTCGAAAACCTAAGATAGTTCTTATCTTATAATATTTTTTATATTTTTATCGAGTGACGTTTGAGAATAACATTGCTTTTCTTCTTTCTTGTTATGAACGTGTGACTCTGTGCGTGAAAGTAATACATAAAGAAGGGGTCTTAGTAAAAATAATAGATGGCATTTATATGTCCAGGTGAAAATGAATATAATATCGCTGTACATGAAAATAATGCAAATCCTCGAATGTGTTTCATAAATCCTCGATTATATTATATTTGTACCTTACAAAGTCGGGTTTCCATAAAAATCTATACACAAATATAGTTTAGCTTAAATGAATCTCAATCTCTTGAACTTTTTATTACGATACATAATTTTTTACTATACACAAACTTTTAGCACAACTTATATTACGGCTATATGATTATATCGGCCTAAAAGTGGCTTTAAAGTGATTTTAAACTGAAACATTTGAACTGCAAATGTTTAAATTTAGTAGACAGCCACGACGCGTCACATCGGGTAGGCTGTGTAAGCCTAGCAATTGTGAAATACGTTGATGCTTCTCCATATGTTATACAGCCGTTAATTGAAAATAACTAATTTTAAACAAAATAAGTTTGGAACCACTAATATTCTTACCATGTTCCAATATATATTTTTGTTCAAATCATGTTCTATAAATGGTTCAATAATGTGTGTTGTATGCGTAAAAAACGCAATGCGTTTTCTTTCACTTACATTACAGTTTTTAGTGCAAAAACGTAAGACTATTCTGACCCATATCAATGTTAACTTCTGTAATACTATCAATTACGTAGGTTACATATTAATTTAGAAATCAGTTAGAGCTTGCTGAGTTGTAGCAAGAGACATTCCCAACTGTTGTGGTTTCCACAACTACCGACTACCCCGCCGCTGGCCACACTACCATCACGGCCACCTGTGACTGTTAGTAACACTGTAATACACATCCAACTCACTTATATACTATTTAAATAAGACACAGTAATTAATACTCAAATAACTGGACTATGCTTAAGATGGATATTAAGTAACTCTCCATCGTCACTACCAATATATGGAATATATGTTGGGAAATTGTTTCAAACGATGAAATCAACTGCGGCCCCTAACCGTCCATAAATATGAATTATCCATCCAATAACGCTATTCTACGCCCATGAAACTAAATATGCTGGCTATATGACACACACCATCTCGCGGTGGAGATTACATCCTGACGGGACGTACAGACACCTTCGAACCTCCTGGTTTTATGGTAGAAGAGATTTGCGTATCTGATACCATTAGCTACCTTTACTTGGACAGACGAAATAAGTGTATAAAGTCAACCATCGTTATACTGTTAGATTGCTTGGATGTATCTTTGAAGAAATAAACAAAATGTTTTGCGTGGAACTTATGAAAATCGAAATATATTTTACATTCAATATATGTTCTCCGTACATCACGAAGAAAACTGGTTATTTTTGATCGTGGTGTACGTAATAAAGTTTATCTGTCCATGCACCTCCACGATAAATAAACTTTAAAATATTGTATACAAATAAAATAAAACCGAAATCTAGGTCTGTCAGTGTTCATGTTTCCCTGAAATCAATCATTGTTGTAATATAACTTTTACGAGTAATAAATGAAAACTCAATTTTAGACGTAAATCATCTTCAATTTATTTTAATTAAAAATTTAAAAGGTACACTGTACAAGGGCATATGGTATTATGTTACAATGTCTGTACAATCAAATTTAGAATTAATCTAAAGTTAAGCTGTGTAAACAGCTAAGTACAAAGTTACACTTGTGTGTGTGTTATTGGAAATATTTTATAGCATGCAAATTACTAAATATATCAATGGTTACTAAATACTCAAATATATACGAGGTTCTCTATAAATTAATACTAATGGGTTACAATGAAAACAAAATTCTTTAAGAAATTCTCATTTATAATAGAAGTGTGTAGTTATGCCCAATCTTTTATTTATTTATTCTTTTTTTCAAATATAAATATGAAACCCTGTTGGAATCAGTAGAACTTAATAAACTAGGTTGACAGCAACCAAAAGAATATTTCAAACTTTCTATTTACAGAACATCCATTTGCCACACAAAACTCGTGGTAGTGATTAAATTCACTTGGTTTGCTGTATTACTGGCCATTCATCTACTTCACCGCTGACACCAGGATGTGGGCTGAAAGGAAGGGATTCTGTATGTCTATATATCTATTTGTGTGATACATCACCTATTTGAGTGACTACAATTGGCACTTGAAACTAAATTCACATAAAATCCAATTAACTTGATATCAATTACGTAAATGAAAGTGTTTATCACCTCTGCCAAACTAGTTGAATGATTTGCTTTCTTTTTTTGGGTTCGTAATCATTTTAAGTGACAGAAAACATCAAGTCATCTGGTTATATAAGTTATTATAAAATATAATATTGAAAATATAAAGATATATGAGGCTATACAGGGTGATTCATAAAAGGTGTGCAATATTTCAGGACTTGATACAGGTCATCAAAACAAGGAAACAACTCCATTGCACATGGGTCCGGAAACGTACCGTTTACTGTCTGTCTGTATGTTTGTGTTTTTTTGTAAACCATCATAAATAAGAAACTACAAGAGATAACTAGTTGAAATTTGGTACACTTACTTTAGGTATCTTTTTCTAAAATGTAACAAAATAAACTTAATTTTGCTCATTTTGTTAGAAAATGGTGGACAGATAAATTCTTTAATTATGAGGCTATATACTCGTGTGGATGCCTACTATCTAAAATTTATACATTTTCAATAATTCTTTTTACAGTATTAGCCATAATATATAACGTCCCACAAGCATCGTTTTGGCATTTAGGTAACTGTATGCATTTTTTACAACTTAGTTACTCGAAATAAATTATGTTACTTAAAATATGGTTAATGTCGTTCATCACCTACAAGGCCATTACAGCCAACAGTTGAATCAATATGCGTAATTAATTTTTAGTATTCAGAAATCATTTTTCGGATCTTTTTCGGATAACTTAAGATTAAGACATAGTTTTATTTAAAACAACACATCAATACTTCGTAATTTTATAGAAATCCTTTAAATCAAGAAAGTACCTTGTGCCTCACTGTAAAAAACGAGTGGTATGCATAGTACGCTCACGGCCAAAACAGTTAGTGCACCCACCTGTTTTCATTAGTTACGACCAATTTTAATACTACCATTTAAGTCAATAATATTAAAAAAGTTTGCTGTAAAACAAATAATTGTACCAATGTCAACTGAATAAATTCTACCAAAACTAAGTCAGGATTCAGAAAAATCGTAGTACATGCGCGGCCCTTAACCAATTGTTTTTGTGACTTATTTTAACCAAAGGATAAAGGAATAAACAGCACCCTAATTTTGCTTCATTATTCTTAAGTATTTGACTCGATTAACCATGAAGTATTGTTGGCCAAGATGGGTTGTAACGGTTTTAGTGTGGGCTCGAGAAGCTGGCTAAATTCCTATTTAAAAGAAAGCAGACCATCAAACTTGCATCTCTCTTTAACACGCGAGGTGTACCACAAGACAGTTGCCTCAGCTCAGTATTATTGTTCAATTTATACACTTCTTATTTCCCCAGTTGTGTTACATAATTAACTCCTTATTTATATGCAAAAGACTGTCAAATGCACTTAGCGTATATGGGGACAATGTAGCGCTCATGATGGACGGCGGGGTTTTGAACTTGTCCGACAGGATTAAAACTCTCGATGTTTTGCTTGACGGCAATCTCACTTTCACTGACCACGTTTCCACACCTCCCAGAGTGCTCTTGGTAGACTGAGAGGCCTGTGCAGGTTCAGAAGACTGGTACCTGAATCAGCTAAGCTGCAGCTCATGTAGTCATTGGATTTTTCAGTACTCAGTTACTGTTATCATACCAATGGGAACAGTATACCAAGAGGTGACATGGATATAATCCGGAAATTACAGACCTCTGCAATCAGGTTCATTTGCAATCTCCGAATTCATGGTCTTGTTTCTATTGTTTCGGGAAGCTGCTCAAATGCTCCCTATGTAAGTAGTATGTAAATTGCTGATATGCAGCATGATTTTCGACACACTCATGATTGGAGAGCCCCAGTACCTATTCGAGAGGCTCTTCTACTCTTGAGGTTTTCGAACGAAAAACCCGCTAGCACAGAGAGCTTCAATTCCCTAAGTTGAGGCTGGAAGTCGGAAGGAGGCTTCTCGTATTTCGGCTAACATTTGTTTAATCGCCGTCCTAGTTCACCAGGAATTTTGTATCTTCTGCTAGTTTTAAATCAAAGGTTATGCAATTATTAGGTACAACGTTTTCTAGATAGGACTAGACAAATCCATGTATGGTTGTAGTGTATATGTGTGTTTATTGTTATTTTAGATTTAGATCTTGATTTGACAAGAGTAAATTTGCAAAACAATTATGTATCGTTATGATTGCAAACGGTATAACACAACGTTTTGAGGATTGGATTCTACCCTCTTCGTCAGGTGGGGTAGTTATTAGTACATATAAAAATAGAGAACAGAATGAAGGGAAAGAAAAGGGTTTCAACGTACCCAAAAGCTGCTTGGAGTCTAGTCCAGATGTTGACACTAATATACTAATATACTAATATACTAACACGAATATCGAATTTGGCTTTTTCTTTGACACCGCTTCGTGTCATGTGAAACAATGGGCGAGGAAGGCGATGGTCAGGAGGAGAAAGGGATCAAAACAAGCCGCTTCCGGCCCTATGTTTTGGTCCTAGACCTTAGTATCATGGTGTGCGTACGAATTTGTTTGGTTGAGATTTTGTTTATTGGTATAATCTTTTTAGGTTTCCTAATTAGTTTTATTTATTTACTCTGAAAACATTGTACACTTACTGCACGCCTGATACAGTTTCCTATGCATAACCTACAGACCCATGTATTGTGAAAACATATGTTACTTATAAAATGAGTAAAATATATTCAAATACTTATTAACAAGGTACTTTATAGTTAAAATGTAAAGTTTACAATGTATTAGGTATATAATTTATTTATACAACCTGCCGTTCCACGATCGTCTGTGTATATTAAATTTGCCAATTTAAATATTTAGATTAGAATAAATTAAACATTGAGTGTGTAACTGATTGATAAAAATTATAACTTTTACAAAACCATAAAATGTATGATTATAGAATGTTGTGCTATATATAATAAGTCACGGTACAGTTTAATACTGTTATTATTGTAAAGCCTAAAGAATTGAACGGCAGTCATGTCGCACCACTGGCCTGTGCGAGGATCTTATCAAACAGAATAAGGGGGAGAGTCGATACAGTACAAGGTCAATGGTACTGATAAAAAGTGCAGTGGTCACAGACAGGATTTGAACCTGCGTTATCTCTAACTCAGACCCAAAGTCCAACGACTTAGACCGCTCGGCCATCGGCACTCCCAACGAAGAACCTAACAACCTTCATTCCAAAGTAATAAAAATTAACGGTTTTATTAATTGATTAGCTGGAAAGTATGTCAAGTTTTAGTTGAAGTCTCCTAGTTCGTCAGCACTCTAGTTGAAGCACAACTACATTCATAGTGCATTAAGCATACATTTTTTCACATTTAAAGTAACAAGTTTGGCATAAGTCATGACTTAGTTATTATATTTTATAATCTAATGATATTATGAGCAAAATAGTAATAGCTATATACGAGATATTTAATTACGATTGGTGCATGTGATTTATATGAACGTAAAATATAATATACTAGCCATGGATTTAACGAAATTGAGAATGAGATAATATAAAACATTAGAAGGCATAAATAAACAGGTAGTGTGCCCGAAGGACAATACTTTGCTGCGATCCTCAGCTCCATAAGTAGAGCAGATCACTCTCACAATCCATTAGTGTAATACTCGAATGTATATTTACCCGTACGGTGACAGTGTAGTAAATTCCATATATATTTCGAATAAGATTTAAAATATACGATTTATCGATAATCTATATAAAGATGGGTTCAGGATGAGTAACAGTACGTGATAAAATAGAGTGACCTTTCATTTCACAAAGCTTGAAAACCATTCAGCACTTGAGTACTAATGATAAGTAAAGCGACCAAAATTTACAACCTCCTATTCTACCAACAGCCATATTCTATCAACCGCCGCCGGTTGTTTTCATTTTCAATAGAGGTTTCAATTGAATGGAACAATTGATTGAAAATGTTCAATGTTTACTTTCAATCACCATATATAAATACGTATACAATATCACAAAGAGGCAAATGCTGAACTCGTAAAAGAAAACAGTGCTTAAATAAATATTTACTATTTTGAAACAGTTCATTGTAGCTTCATATGAAGTTAAACATGTTTGTTATAATTAACTAATATCCCTTAATTATTTCAGTAATAAAGTTTAATATATTATGATATAATTAAATGTAAAATTTATTTAAAAGACAGATATTTTATTACAGTTTGGAAAATTTCATTTGATTAATGTGTAAGACTGATGAGAAATCATAAAGCGTCTATTAAATCTATCCACTAATGGTCACTTTTAACTGAAGAAAACACCTAATATT
Source organism: Homalodisca vitripennis (assembly GCF_021130785.1). Classification (NCBI taxonomy): domain Eukaryota; kingdom Metazoa; phylum Arthropoda; class Insecta; order Hemiptera; family Cicadellidae; genus Homalodisca; species Homalodisca vitripennis. The sequence goes on from NC_060215.1 coordinate 46,876,656, forward strand.
AAACCAACTGAAAATTCATAACTGGTTTCATTCATGTCATTTAGATACAAATATAACTATAAAAACGTTAACCGATTGAATCGTTTAGTTCTCAATAATGTATTAATTATTTTCAATCGGTTGTTTTTATCACTATTGATAGCAACAAACGAAAATGGCATATCCCAGTCGCATACGCCTTCAGACGGCCATATACAGGGAGAGGCTAGTCCCAGGAATTTGAGAAAATAGCTAAAATATTTTACTAGTCCAAAACAGAAAAAAATATTTTACTATCAAACAAAACATATAAATATAAATTGCTTGGTTTTATTGGTGTACTGAATTTTAAAAAGTGTTAAAATACGTGTTGAACGAAATTATAGAAAAACTTTCAAAATTACTTATATTCACGACATTACTTATGAAGTAAAGAATAGATGTTATTATATGCAGAAAATCAATAAACACCATGCAATATCACCGTTATAATAATCACTATAGTATTTTTATGCTATGAAGAAAAAATGTATTCCATTCACGGTTCTGTGTGTATATATGATTAAAATGTGATCATATTTGAGCAATTAAAATCAATCATAACGACATAAGTGTAACTGAAATTATCGATAAAATATTATTTCAGTGCACAATGATTTTATTAATATATTGTGCACAATTACGTACTGTTATTTATATTGACTATTCAAAACATTATTTATGTCTAGTAATATAAATATCTGCATGAAATGTGAGTAATTCATGAACATTCAACCAAGTCTATGCCACATCAATGTTACTACTGAACGTGAACAACTTTTCTGTAGTTTTAAATCAAGTAATTAAGCTAGTTTTAAGCTTAAGTAATTTAAGCTAGTATATATTAAAAATATCATGCTTTAATTAACTACTGTCAGTTAATGTACTACTGAAAGGCTGATATAAATATTATGCCACAAATGAAAGATAGTACATTCTAATCATAAAAGACCACATGACAAGTAATGAAACCTAAAAGCTAATAACGAAATAATTGTATAATACGATTTCTACTTTAAGGCTAAATTGTACTATAAATGCGCTTCCAATTACCTTACGTGAAATGACTACTCTGCCCAGGCTAATCTGAATGTTACTAAAGGGTTCTCCGAACTAAACGCCCAAATAGAACTGCCGGTAAAGTACATTTGTTGGTTGGGTGTACATCTGTTTGGCTAACCGCACGATATCTCGGAAACGAAATGATCTATTGACTCTCAATTCACATGAGATTTATTTCCATTTAGGCAACACTTTACGATGAATGCGTATGCGACTTGTGGTAATTGGCTGAGCGTTAACGAATAGTTTTCCATGCATCTTGCGTAACCATGGTGGCAAAGAAAAAATAGCAGAATAAATAGAATATTCATCTGTTTGTAAATAGATTTAGTACATTCGTATGAGATTTTAACAGGTGACATTATATTTGTAGAGCAAAAAGAAAAAATAGAGTGGAAATCAATGTTGAAAGTTGCTGATAAGATTTTATTTCAGCTCGGTTTCGCGTTTCAGTACTGTTAAAACCAGAGCTGTTATTATTTGAACACTGCTATGAAACCTAGAAATGAACAACAATTTAATGGAATAGAATAGAAAACTCTCTTTATTGCAGGAATATAAAAACTCATTTTCTTTTAAATGAAATGAAACAAATAATATATGATAAAAACAGTTCATAAATATACAATAATTACTTACAACTAACAATAATTACTACTAAAATGTGTACTATAAATCTTTAAATTCTCGCAATAGGTAGCCCTTACAGGCATGAAGCCCAATTATGAGGGAACCCCATGCTAAGGTTTCCTCCCCGGTAAAACTACAATTAAATAAAATTCATATATGAAATTGAAAGAACAACGACTTTTAAAAGAAATTTAATTACTATGTAAAAGAGTCTGCCAAGCTAAAAATAATGCTAAAATAACATAAACTTATTACTTTTTCATAAAAAAATAAAATATATACAGATATTACAATATAGTACTTAATTTTATAATAACAATATACATATACCACTATATTGTATTTTAAATATACTAGAGCTAAAAATAAAATAAAACATTACTACACTTATAAGGTTTGCGAAATAAAATTAAAAATTTTTCTCATAAATTCCATATTTTTTAATGCAACATATGGCAAGATACCGTGCGAAAAATTGTATCAGTAGATTTAATTCGTGTTATAAGTTTATTTCTGCATAAACAAGAAAGAATTCTTATTTTTATTTGGCTGAACATCATTAAAGCCTATCACTAAAACAATTTATATTTTGTCTGTCGGGAGGATGTTGAAATTTCACCTCTAGATGATTGTCTGTCTGCTCAATCAAACCAGCCCAAAAATTCATGAACTCTTTATTGCAAATTAAGGACACCAATACACTTTGCACACCTAAAGCTACGAAATTATATTGAATTGTGGTTCAGTCTACATTGCAAAATAAGACGTGTAACATAAAATTCCGACATCTCAGAGCAGATTTGGGTGTCCATTTTGATAGTGGCTTGGTGTCTTCAGGGCACATTGATGGTATCTGAAATGAGGCAACAAAATGCACAGTTGCATATTTAAATTTTTAAGAGGAATAGAGGAATCAACAATCCAGTGGCAATGAGATCACTGTATTGCTCCCTCGTTTGACAGCTTGTGGAATACGCTAGTCCAGTTTGGTCTCTTTTCACCAATTGTGCCAAGGATAGATTGGAGGCTCTGCAGCGTCGTTTTGCTCGTCTGGTTGGTGTGTGAACTGGCTACTACTATATGAAGGTTTCTGTGTAAATTTTATCCAGCAAACTAAATCCTCCATCACTTGCCTTGTATCACGATGTGGCTGATGATCTTTTGCTCCTGAAGATCGATAATGGCCATCTGCGGTGCTCCGAACAACTTGCTCAGTTCGACTTTAGAGTTCCAGCCTTCACCATATCCCGTGCGCAGGCATCATTCCACCACTTTTGGCTCCAACAGTTCAAGTTTCGAATGGGAAATCATGTAGCATCCGAGTGTGACCTTTTCTGTGACAATGTCCCGTTAGTGCGAACACGTGCTTTTGACATTCAATCTGCTTAAGAACGTCAGGTCTTCTTACCCTATGAATACGAAATCTTTATTTGTTTTCACAGTTAGTAATGGTTTTTATATTTATCTCTGTTATTTAACTTTACTATAGTTTAGTCTCTTTGTTACTTGTTAAACTTTTTATATTCTTTATTTAAAAATTGTTTAATTAATGTTGTTATTGCTGATATTTATTATACATTTAATTTATCGTATTTTAAACCAGCTCCTAAATGATAATATATCGTCAATGTATGCAGTTTTTGTTTCTTTGCTTGTCACATTTATTTAAAGGTTTTCTTTCATCAATATTACTTCCATGTCAGTCCTTTGTTACTTTTTACACTTTTATAACTCTAAAATGCTACTTAAACTGTTGTTTTTGTATTTAGTACTAAGTAGGATAAATTTTAATTAATATTCACTACGTTGATTGTATAAACTCTGGAAATAATTGGCTTTTACCGTTGGAGTGATAATAACTAAATATTTACACAACATTAGAATGCGGGGAAATAGGCTATAGAAAAACACAAGTTCAAATAGTTATATCGTAAAATATATTGCATAATTCAGCAAAACAATAGGACTTCTAAGGAACAAAAGGAAATAGATATTATTGTCCAAAAATAATAACATTAATTTAATCTTTAAAATAATCAAGAATAAGAATAACTTCCACTAAGAATATAGACTCAATTGTCCTATTACGCAATAATAATATGTTACTCTTGATAGTATTGGTCATTGATTGGTAAAGCTTCAGCCAATTACAATCAGGCTTCACCCACTAAACTTTGCTATACGGATGCCTATTATTGGCAAATATCTAAGATATGTGGCCATTTGTGTTTTTGTTAGGAGGTTATTGTTGTCAAACCTTTTGGTTTTATGCTATGAATAGAGAAATTAGAGATTATTGTTAGTTTTAAGTGGTCCAGTTATATCGGAAATGACAGACACGAGGTCTGATATTGGTGTTTTCGGAAATACTTTGGTAGAGCCCATAGGTCTTTTTGCAGCTTATTTTAGTAATTAGGTCACTTAAGCACACTAAAAATATATTTTATACTGCGGATCGGAATCCATCAAATGTACTGCATTTTTAAATTGTTACTAAAGGGTTCTCCGGACTAAACGGCTAAATAAACCTGCCAGTAATAATTCTTTCCTCAAGTTACATTGAGTGCTTCGTCCAACTATCCCCAATATAACACGGGACTGGCAGTCTATGAAACCCTTGCAACCCTTTCTTTACTTAGTCAAGCATACTTGATTGGTATTACCCAACCGAAATATAAAATATTAATATTTAAGTTTAGAATTGTTCTTTTTATTAATCCTACAAATTCTATTTATTTATGCATAATTTAACTTTTAGTTTGTCATATGTGTTTTGTTGGTTTCAATCGGGACTTTGAAAGGTCTTTATTATCTGAAATTACTTATGCACTTCTTCATCACATTTTTGGCGGTCATTTCAATTATGTATACATATTTATTAGTTTAATGACAGCATTCGAATTTGGCTGTGTAAATTGTCTTAGTATTTATTGTGAGAACAATATTTTTTAATAATAGTAAAACAAATGTTTAAACTTCCATGTACAAAGTTTATGCTTAATTATATATTTATATGCTTTCATCTTATTTTAAACGAGTAAGAGATTATTGGAAGTTTAATAATGTATGTTACAATTATTTAACACTATTTGAACCCTGCATTTAAAGTAATGTTCTTTCTGAGGGAAAATAATTTTCAAAAGTATTTTTAATCGATATAGTATTATTTATTGATTATAATATTTTTATATAATTTTTCAAACGTATAGAGTAATATCGTTTACTACCTTCTATAGTGTATCTGTATTAAGAATTGTGTAAAGCCATATTGGCCCTTAGGAAAATCTACTTTTATATCGGTAAATAAGCGTAACCTAGGTACAGTTATCAGTTTATAATCACAGGGTCTGGTAGATACAATCCTATACAGGCTAAATTTGGTCCCTGAACTTGTTTACGACGATGCAAAAAGCTAAACGAACAGGGGAGTGCGAGCTCAGAAATAAAAATTGAAGAGTAGTATTATACCGCACAAAATATAATCTTTATAGAAGAACATCCTATCCTTTGTTACTTCTAGTTATTACCTCTAAACTATAAAAAACTGTTCAACTATATTTTCAATGATCATTTTTGTATTTAACTAATAACTCAGCAAGTGTGATGGCGAGTTAGTACGTTATCGTATATTCTCGCAAAAGTTTTAAATTGCAATATGTGTTTTACATTGTTATGGCCATTTAAACAGTATTCTCCATTGTAAATACATAATTTTACATGAAAAAGTTAGAAAAGTCCGCCTTATTACATACAAGACTTCTAACGTGGGGAAGGTAGTGAGAGAAATGATATTTATGGAGAGGAAGTTTTAAGAATGAGTACGAAACTGTTTTTAAAGTGATCTTCCTCATTTTAGTTTCTGTTTTACTTACCGTCAGCATCTCAATGTTCAATCTACTTAAATTGCATATTTCTACAGCTAGACATTAAAAAAATCAACTGGAAGCAATTTTAAAGAAACCTTATTTCACTTTATATAGTCTAATTTCAGCATTATAACTGGAATATTGTAATATTAGTCTCACTCCTGACTATAATAAGACTGCCACATCCCTAAATAAATTTGTCAAAAATTATACGCCTGAAAGGTATCATTAACTACCTTGAAAAAACTTCTTATCATGACTACAGCCATTCATTGGGTGTACACCGGCACAAAAAGGCAATGAGAAATGTCACAATTCTCTGCCAGGACAAATGAAGATTCTAAAATTCTGTATTCTAAAATAACCTGTATTCTAAAATCCAAGATTAATTTATATAGTGTGCCTTTTTTGATTAGTCACCATTTTGATCTTCTAAACCATAATTCTGATAGCAAACTATAAACGGTAAATTTCCCATATTTCTTGAAACATTTAGAAATATTTATTTCAAAATGTCTGAAACTGCAACCATTTTCCAATATGATGCTTAATTTTGGTTTTACTTATGGAGCACAGTGTGTGTGTGTATGTGTATGCCAATGGCGCAGTGTAGCGGGTACGGCGGTTATCGCAAGATAACCAGATCAAGCAACGCCGAGCGTGGCCGCTGCTTGGATAGTTGACCGCTGAGGGATGCTGTCCTTGCAAGCGGCCCGCCTGCCCGGCCATTGGTGGTGATTCGGAAGTCACCTTTAAGCCGTTGGTCCCCAGGTTAAGTGTTAGAGAGGGCTTCTTAGCCCTAACTTCGCCTGGTAAAATAAGACATTCTTTACTTTTACTTTTTTTTATGTTTTTACGACAAGTACTTTGCAGACCTTTTATACCTGAAACTGTTTTATATTTTGTAACGGAGATTTGAGAACTTCAAGTGTTGAGATTCGTTATGGAGTTTAACATTGAGAAAAAACATTTATAAATAAGCTCCCGCTTGAATATCCTAAACTGTAAATTTAATATCTGTTATTTTAAGATATTTTAATCTATTAAAGGGAAAAAATATTTATTCGCGTTAAGAGCGTTGTCATTCGTTGAAAGTGTCTGAATGGAATGATGCTCTGCTCATATAAATATTGTAGTTATTTTAAGCCCATCCAGCAATTACATGGTTTTTGTTTAAAAAACTTATATGTTTTGATTGTATTTTAGTAAATCAAAAACCAAAAATTCCCATATTTAAGATGGTAAGATGTGGAAAAAGAAGGAATATTCTATCCTTTTTACATGAAAGAATATATGGTGTGCAAATGAGGCCATATATCTTTCTCTTCCCGTACCAAGGAAAATCAACCTTTACTCGAGATTTAGGATTGAATAAAAGCTTTTTTTAGTTCGTGAAGGAAACTTTATACCCGATTACACATAAAATCTGGAATTATCTGTATTTATATACCGTTGAGAATGACTGTTATTTACATTATGAGAACTACTGTATCACCAAAATCCAAGTTTTAAAAGGCTTTGACTAATGATGTATTGCGTGTATTGGCGGGAAACATCAGCTGTCCGTGATTCATGATGCTGCTCGTACAATATGATTATTGGATTTCACTTACGGCTTTGAACGTGCGGCACTCGTAGCCCGAGGCAGACGTTGGTCCCAATAAGCTTAAATATAACGTTATTACTCTACTGTACTTAAAATCTATTATTCATTCTGTTTTTATTTACTATGGCAGGGCTAAGCAAGTACATTAACAAACCGTGATAGCAAAAAGAGTATACTGCGTACAACACAATCATAGAGAATAACCTGATGTTCTAACAGATGTACTCACAGTACCTCAATTATTTTATTTGCTTTCTGTTAAAAGCAGTTTACGATATAATTTCACGGTTTAACGGAGTTTACTTAAATTAAATCTTATTCTGTTGGAAATAAACATTAATTATTTTAGATATAAATTGTCCATCGTCTTACTTGTCTCCAAAACGAACTCCAACATTACTGATAGATTATAAACATGGCGACTTGAGTTATAAAAAGTAAGTATTTAACTCTAACCAAACTAACTAAAACAGTGAAAAGACAAAGCTTGGTGGTTTGTTTGTTACTAATTGTTACATAATGAGTTGCGGTTTTACAAGTGGGTAGTTCACGCCACGCTGCAGTGGTTCTCCAACACTTATGTTCAAAGAAATACTCTTGTTTTTACTTCTAGCTGAGAGAAACAGATTTAAGAGCAGAATACAAATGTGAAATGAAATTTTTTTTAACAACTATCTCCAACGTTTACATTTATATATATTCTTGTTTCACTAAAATACAATAATCAAATGATTAGTGATCAAATAAATTACATTAATGTTTTTTAAGTAACCTTAAATACCCGATCTGGAGCACAAAAGGAAATTATCATGATGTGCATATTAAGGAAGGACGTCTAAAATTTATTTAAAAGGCTGAAGCACTAAATTTAATAATAATAATAATAATGTCATTTATTGTGAAAAGACTGTATAAAGAATTGTATCACAATTGTCCTACTCTACCCTAACAATTCTCGGTGACAATGGCCGACTCAAACCCTTGATTATAAATCCTTCTGAGGATCTATAATCAAGGCCCAAACATACATGACATTATTCACACTTCTCTTTTGCAGTTTACAGGCTCGCTAATACGATTTTGTGATGTTTGTGCTTTTAATTATCCCAGTGATTCATTATAGAATCGTCAACAGAGTACAATGACTTGACACCAAATTTATTTTCAACTGAGCTCTGAATTTTTATTTCATTCTGTTGTTTGATACCTTAGGGAGACAGTTAATTAGTCTGACATCAACTTGAGAAGGCGAATTCCTGAAAGCATGTGTTCTGTGTTGTTGGACTCGAAGTTGTTCCACCCTCTCGTTCCATGATGGTGACCATCTCCGCCTCGAATTAAAGCGCACTTTGATCTTGAGTAAAATATCACCTTGAGAATGTATAGAAAGGGTAAAATCGGTAATCCCAGCTCCCAAAAAGCAGCTCTGCATGACTGGCTCTCAAACCCAAAATTACTCTTACAGCTCTTTTTTGGAGTCTGAAGATCCGTTCCAACTTGTATTTTGCACAGCTTCCGCAGAGTCTAATTCCATATACCAAATGAGGAAAGATTAGACCAGAATATGCATCTTCAAGACTCCGATGGAGCAATTGACATCGTCAACGTGATTGTCGGAGTCTGACTCCGATCTAGTTCCACTCCAAGGCATTTTGTTGATTTTGTTTGCTGGAGAGTTTCACAGAATTCAGTGTTTGTTTCAGAATCTATATTTGATCTTCTTTTTAATAGCATGGAAAGTTATGTGTTGGAAGCGATGATTTGCATTGCTATTCAATCCAGATCACACCTGACTTCATAGCTCTCAGCTACATGTATCGCTGAATAGCTTGTGATCGACTAGCGTTGCACACTCTTTTTTTCAAATAAACTCTGCTCAGTTTGAGCATATTCTTATTATAAAGTATACCACTGCCTACCTATGCATTTGAAATATTGTTGTTATTAAAGATTTTTTTTCTAAATATTGGCTGTTGAAAGGTAGTTTTATGTAGAATAATTAAATAAATATAAGCGAATAATAAGTACTCTTATTTAAGAATAGACAAAAACCTTAATTTTATATATTTTTGGTCACAATTTTGAATCCGATAAAAGCAACGAAAACAATTTTCAAAAGATGATAACGTAAAAGAAATTCAAACATATGGCTAAAAACAAATTCTATTCTTACACTAGAACATTACGAGATTCGAACCCACGGCTCTTTTAAGTACCCTGTACATTGATCTAGATAAAGTATTTTTAATACAGTCAAAAGCTTATTCATTGTGTTTAAGAATAATTTGTTGGGTCTATCTCGTACCGTTCTTATGGTATACATTTCATACATAATAAAGTGCTTAAGAATCAGGTATAGCTAGTCACTAGCCTGTGCTAACATTTTAACTTAATCTAATCTGTTGATATTTATTAAACACAAAATTATTTAACTACTTTCCACTCCTACCTAATTCCAGGTACCATTCTATTGGTACGAAATATGTAACGTCAAAGTGTTCGATTTTACTGATGGGAAAGAATAAGTTAGTCAAAAACCTGCTTTACACATTTAAATTAATCTGCTAATGTCAGATAATAACTGTACTGGCACTCTATATTGCTGATAAAACTACGTACATATATTCAACACATGAACTGCACAGCTATTGTCGACAACTGCTTAATGTCAGGTTTAATTCTACTGGTGTGCAATGTGTAACGACAATGAGTGGGATGGTACTGATGGATAATGGTTAGCTAGTCACGAACTGGTTCTACCCAATTACCTTAATGGGCTGATATCAGGTAATAATTGTACTGACTCTTTATCGCTGATTAATCACGTACAGATATTGAACACACGAATGTTCAACTACTGTCCACTCCTATCAAATACCAGGTTAAATTCTATTGGTATGCAAAGTGTTCCGACAATGCATTGGATTATACTGAGGGGTGGTGAATATCTAGTCACATATCCGTGCTCCCCAATACATTTAATCGGCTTATATTTTATGATAAATGTATAATAGAAATATTACTTATTATTTTACGTATAAAAACCATTGACTAATGCTAAGAGTTGTTGAAAACACGTTTCTTATTTTCTAATAACAAAAAGCAATTGAAATTGTATTTAATTTAGTTTTGTTAACTTAAGCTTTTTCTATTGTAATTTGATTAAAATTCTTTTTGATATCGGAAAAATGCCGAAATATTAAAGGATTATTCAATCAAAGAGGTAACTTCATGTGCTTGTGTGTGATTATTATTATTAATATAATACATTATATTATTGTTATGTATTATACCTGTATTATACAGTCTTACAATTGCTAATATTTGCATTATCGATTGTTTCATAAAATGTTACATAAGAAATAATAAACATCCTAATAATCCAAATAAGTGAGATCCTATGCTTTAATGATCAGATGTTGATGAGAGTTTTTCAATAACCAAATACGTTTCATTTCAATTTTCATGAATTTCACAGACGTTATTCCAAGAAATGTTACTAAATATGCCATACATGTAACGCCTATAGGCGTGCACTACGCGTTTCCATTGTAGTGTCAAATCTCAGAAATTTCATACTTTATGTGTAGAAATTAGAAATTACATTTCATAATATGATAGTTAGGTAAATCAATAACATTGCATGAGTTCAGCAATATACCAAAAGTTGAAAGCAATCAGTATTGGAGCAGCGAGACGTAGTGAAGAGCAGTGGTAACTTTTCTTCCAACAATCATCATTGATCACAGGACTGTTAGGATCAATTTACCGCACAAAAAATCATTACTGGAGCAGCGAGACATAGGGAAGAGCAGTGGTAGCTTTTCTTCCAACAATCATCATTGATCACAGGACTGTTAGGATCAATTCACCGCACAAAAAATCATTACTGGAGCAGCGAGACTTAGGGAAGTGCAGTGATAGCTTTTCTTCCAACAATCATCATTGATCACAGGACTGTTAGGATCAATTCACCGCACAAAAAATCATTACTGGAGCAGCGAGACATAGGGAAGTGCAGTGATAGTTTTTCTTCCAACAATCATCATTGATCTCAGGACTGTTAGGATAAATTAACCGCACAAAAAGTCATTACTGGAGCAGCGAGACATAGTGAAGTGCAGTATTATATTTTCTTCAAGCTATCATCTTTGATCACGGGACTGTTTAGGCTCAATTCAAATTACAAGAGTTCAGTTCTGAAGCAGCAGCATTGTGCAGTGACAGCCTTTCTTCAAACAATCATCATTTAACATTTATCAGCAGTACCTAACCTTCCAAGCCCTTGGTTCCGACGAAGCGATTAGTAACGTTGTGTATTCCCAGTAGAGTTCAGTACTGAAGCAGCAGCATTGTGCAGTGACAGCCTTTTTTTTCAAACAATCATCATTTAACATTTATCAGCAGTACCTAACCTTCCAAACCCTTGGTTCCAACGAAGCGATTAGTAACGTTGTGTATTCTCAATAGAGTTCAGTACTGAAGCAGCAGCATCAGCATTGTGCATTGACAGCTTTTCTTCAAACAATAATCAAATCAAATCATTTCTTTATTGCTTTTAGGCAATATATAACATTGTATAGCAGTCGTCATATATTCAAACAGCAAATACTCTACACACTCACACACAGTCAGACTTACATTTCACTCATTCACACTAATTCACACTATCTTTGGATCCAGATTTTAAATTTTGGTAATTTAAGATATTTTTAGATATCCCAGCGACTCATCATAAACTCCTCTAGCAAATAAAATGCTTTTGACACCAACAGGCATTTGAGACGAGTTTTGAATTGGTTTTGATTAGTTGCATTTTTTACACTTTCAGAGAGCTTGTTGATTAAGCTGACGCCAACCTGATGCGGTAAATGCTGAGATACCGCCAGTCTATGACTATGGACTCTAAAGTTGTCCCTGGCTCTAGTTTCATACTGATGAAAGTCCCTGCCCCGGACTAAAGTGCACTTCGATTGACAGTACAGGATCACATCAAACATATAGAGACAGGGCAATGTCAGCAAACCTAGCTCCCTAAAAGAGTCCCTACACGACTCTCTGTAATTCAACTTTGTAATAATTCTAATTGCCATTTTTTGAAGCCTGAAAACGCGTTCCATCTTGTGTTTCGCACAGCCCCCCAACAGTCTCTAGCCATACGCAAAGTGCGGATATATGAGACCAAAATATGCCGTCATTAAGACTTCGGGGGAACAGTATTTCGCTAGGCTTCGCAAGGCAAATATGCCAGAAGTAATTCTAGCACATATATTGTTAACGTGGTCGTCCCAGGTCAGACCTTGATCAATGTACATCCCCAGGAATTTCGTGGATCCAGTTTCCTCTAAAAGGACATCGTCCACAAATACAGCAGGTTGCCTTGCAAATTCCCTTGGTCTTAGGCAGAAATTGATGACATTTGATTTTGATTGGTTCGTTTTCAAATTCCTGTCAGTAAAATACTGAATGCATGAAGTCAGTTCCACAAATGATGTGATTTCCAAATCTTGTGTAGTTTTTCCTTTGAAGCAAAGAGTCGTGTCGTCGGCATACTGAATCAGATCACCATGCTGGATCACTGAGTTAAGTCTACAGACGTAAACTAAAAAAGAATAGGCCCAAGAATAGAACCCTGAGGGACACCGTGGGCTATTTTAATTTTACTAAAGATGACATTCGAAATCTGCACGCATTGATCTCGATTCTTAAGATAAGAAGCAAGCCACGCGTTTGACACACCCCGAACGCCACATTTTTGTAACTGGTGCAACAGTGTTTCATGATGCACACAGTCAAATGCTTTGGATAGGTCAAGAAATATGCTGAGCACTTGTTCTCGCCTTTCCAAGCCATCAACAACATTGTTCAAAAGACTGTTTACAGCGTCAATTGTTGATCTTTTTTTCCTGAAGCCAAATTGTTCAGGATTTAGAATTGCATTGCTTTCTAGAAAGCTTTCAAGTCTTTCACAGAAAACCTTTTCGAAAATTTTGCTGAAAACTGGAAGAATTGAAATTGGACGATAACTGCTGGTTTTGCAAGGATCGTCTTTTTTAAAAATCGGTATAACTTTAGCTGTTTTCATGGAAAAGTTGCAGATTCAAATGAAAAATTTATCAATTTTGTGAGTGGCCTCATAATGTACCTAAAGCAACGTTTGAGTAACCAAACTGACATCCCGTTAGCGTCACACGATTTCTTTGAATTCCACCCCTGTACGACACGGGCTAACTCCTCCACACACACAGGGGCCAGAGCCATGGATGTAACCGGTTCCCTAACACCAATTTCATGATATCGAGGTTCTGAAACTGACGAATCAGTTGAGGCCACAGAAGAAAAATAATTATTAAATTCGTTGGCAACCTGCAACTGATCATCAATTACGCGTTCATTAATTTTGATTGATATAGACTCAAGGTTTCGGTCCAAGTTTGATCTTTATGCCGATTCATTGATTATTTTCCATGCAGTTTTAGAAAAGTTTTCACAATTTCTCAGGGCTCTATTGACGTCATGAGCTTTAGCAGCTTGAATGACTTTTCTATAGATCCTTCGATGTGATCTTTAAAATGTTTTAAGATTTTCGTTTTGTGTTTGGACAAATATTGAGTGAAAAAATTTGAGTTTATCTCTGGAAATGAGAATCCCTTTAGTTAAACAGGAATTATTTTTGCGTTTGAAATTGTTTTTGGTTTTTTTAAAAGGACACGAAACGTCTAAATAATAAATGAAACGGTCATTGAAAGCTTGATACATGTCATTGACATTCTCAAAGCTGTTCAAAAAGTTCCAGGTTTCGTTTTTTAATAATTTGTTCAAATTAGAAATGTTTTGGAAATTGAAAGCTCTTTTAAATTTAAAAGATGATTTTTGAGTTTCTATTTTACATCCATGTATCACAACCTCCTGCGCAAAGTGATCGGAGACAGCCGTATTCAAAACAGAGACCGTGACGTTAGGAATTTTTGTAATGACGTTGTCGATGGCAGTACTCGTCATAGCAGTCACTCGTGTTGGGGAGTCCACGGACCAATTTAGATTAAATGAGCTTAAAACATCCCGCAGCCGCTGGGTCAGGGGGTCGGTGGGATCCAAAACGTTGATATTTAGATCGCCAATTATAGTAAATTTCGATGAGTTTAAGAAAAGACAATTTATAAGATTTTCAAGGTTTGTAAAAAAAGATTCGGCACATCCATTGGGTGATCTATACAACCCTACGATTGATATTTTTCCAAGAGTGTTAGATATGATCTTAACACCACTGGCCTCAAATTTTAGATAGGTAATGTGATTAATTTTGAAATTTTAAAACTTCAATGGTGCTTTCACGAAAATTGCCACACCGCCCCCTTTAAAGTGCGTTCGACAAAAATTTGATGCCGATTCATATTTTTGAATTTTGAAAAAATTTATTGTTTCAGTTCTGAAACCGTGTTCCGAGACAACAAATACATCAGGTTTGAGTTCGTCACACATGAGCATTAGCTGATCTATTTTATTGGTTGCACATTGGGCGTTTTGATATACCAATATAAACTTTTCAGTTTGTTTGAATTAGAAAAGTTAGGTATTTTTCTAAATTTTTAACTGGATCCAAAGTTTCTCCTAACCTTTCTTTAAACAAGTGTCGACAATTGAGTTTTTTTGGTTTGGAAAGCGTCCATTTTCATTTTCCCTTTCAGTGAAGGTTCCTGCTACGGCGTCAGTGTGGGTGTCAAAATTTCCGGGACGAACTATTGGATGATGTGAAGTGTTTTCCGTGCATGGAGTGTCTAGAGAGGGCACTTGATTGGGAGAAAGAGAGCTAGTTGATTGGAAGGGGGTGGAGATTGGTGATGACTGCAGTTTGTTTGGAGATGTTGATTCAGGATTATATTTTATAGGAGAGGGAGGGGATTTAGAGAACGGCAAACGACCCACTACCACCAGACTTCTCACCAACAGTCCGGCCAGAATCCGCTTGCCCGACAACCTCAGATGCAGACCATGGCGAGTGAACCAGCGCCTTTCTATGCTGTTGATGTTTAGCAGCTGGGCTCCCTCGCATCTGGCACATAGCTCCTCGATATAATGGTTCACGGCGGTGGTTGTCTGGTTCACTATATGGTCGACTGGGAGGTCGTGTCTTTGAGGGATGGTGGACACAATGACCCGGGATGAGGCGAGGCGGGCGATTATTCGCTGCTCCAGATGTCAGTAAATGCTCTGAGACTCACCGGTTGCAATATCATTAGTGCCGGCGAGTATGACACAGCAGCTCCCAGGTGGTGGCGGGGCGCCGGACGTAGCATCGAGAAGTCCCGCTGAAGGCTTACAGATCCCACTTACTCTCGTAGGCAGTTTCACACGTTGCTGAACGACACCGGCCAGATGACGTGCATGGCTGTCCCCCTCGATAATAACGGTCTGGAAGGGTAAAGACGTTGTAGGCTGCTCCTCTTGACGATTTTCAACCCCCATCGTATATCCCTCCCGACTAATGGTCTGAGTTTTAGACTTTTTCCGAGGGTTTCTCTTCTTCTTTTTCTTCCCTTTCTCCCCTCCATTCCTTGTTTTTGGAGAAGCAGTCTCATCGAATTCAGGTAAATTTTGTTTTGGGTCTCGATTGGGACATTCTTCATTGGGACGACAGTCCAAGTCTCAGTGCTCTTCCCGCGGTGGCACTCACATCTATCAGCCTCCGCTCTTAAACACAAGTTGTCGGCTTCTAAGACCTGGATAGTATTTCTGAGGCGTGATACAAGATTGTGAGTTTCCACACACCGTGGATCCTGACAGGCATTGGGCACTTGCTCACACTGCACAGCGCGGTCGATCTTGGATACTCATGATGAAGGTTCGATCCGTGAAGTATCTGCCACGAAAATCTGATTGGTGAATTGCAGGAGGCGAGTATCTGATTCTACCGAGTGGTCTAGGACATCTTGGTATTTTCTTTGAAGATCCGCAATCTGCAACCTCAATCTCATGTTTTCGTCCTCTAGTCCACGTAGAGCCACCCGGTGCATGTGACCCAACATGCCCCGCTGATGACGCGAGAAGCGTGGATGACGAGGGAGGTGTGGACGACGCGGCTGGCGTGGACGACGTGGCAGGCGTGGACGACGCGGCAGGCGCGGATGAAGCGTCAGGCGCGGACGCCGCGGCAGGCGCGGGTGAGGCAGCAGGCACGGGAGATGTACCAGGTGTGGGAGAAGATAACATACGTGAAGACATAAGGGATCTCATTGTTGACGGGTGAGGTCCAGAATGTTTTTTATTAGAAGAGACAATCGATTCCCTATTTACATCCGTCTTCAGCGTGGCTCCACAAGATCTACCCAAGCAACGCCATATAGTTTCTCCACTTTTTAGTGTAAAACTTTCTGTATATTTATAATTATTGTGTATTATGT
Source organism: Homalodisca vitripennis (assembly GCF_021130785.1). Taxonomy (NCBI): domain Eukaryota; kingdom Metazoa; phylum Arthropoda; class Insecta; order Hemiptera; family Cicadellidae; genus Homalodisca; species Homalodisca vitripennis. The sequence goes on from NC_060215.1 coordinate 46,893,239, forward strand.
GAGGTTTGCCGTTTTTTGTTCATTCTATTGAAATACTCATGATTATTTATTTATTTAAATATAGGAAAATTTAAAATTATTAAAAAGTTATGCACCTGATTGTGAAATCAAGTGCAGGCACTTAATGATAAGGTGCGTCCGGCGTGATGTTAAAGAGCGTGTGCACCTGCTTGCATGTTTTATAGAGGTAGTAGTAGATTTAGAGGTTATAATAAAGTTCAATAAATTAAAGTCTTACCACGCCTAAAATTCTAAACACTGATAAACACAAACATAGAAACACATTTAAAATTCACAACTAACTACATACAAACATTACATTAAATTACAAAACTTTAGTTAATTAAATTAAAATGCCACACGATATAAAGTCGTGTTGGTAGATTGACAGTGGCCAGAAACCATTTAACATTTATCAGCAGTACCTAACCTTCCAAACCCTCTGTTCCAACGAAGCGATTGGTAACGTTGTGGATTCACAACAGGCTGTCAAATTATTTTTGTCGAATTCCATGATAATTTAATTCTTGTTTTGAGAAAATAGCTTTTTATGAGACATGTTTTGAATAATCCTTATTTAAAGCAGTTTAATTCTAATTTGACGTGGTTCTAATGTAAATGATCTTTTATCTTATTGTATCATAAAATAAATAACGTTCAATAAACATATATGTGAAATATTTTAATATACTTTTAAGGTTCTGCTATACTTAATTGTAATAGTACGTATTATAATCATCAATAAAACTTATTCGTATGCATTGGACTGAAATTTCTTGCCCAAATTGTATTAAGAAATGCACTTAAGGAACAAGAATTAGAGAAGAAGACTAAGTAGTTTTTATTGAAAATATGAGCACAACTAAAGTGCTTCTTTCTCAAGCAATATAAATAAAAGTGTACTTGGGAAATAAGCTTTTAGAGAAAAACATTTGTACTCTCCGCTTATAATTTATAGACCTCGGCCCTTGATTTAAATTCAAATCATTATACGAGTACTACATGGCCCTATTCTTAATAATTTAGTAGAGAATGTCAGTAGTGGACAATTAAAATATTGTGTAACTAATACAATCAAAGGCAGAAATGAGCACGATAGAGGAGACATCCAAGCAGTTGGTACTCGTAAAGTATAAACTGAAATAATTTCTTATTTGGCTAGTCAAAAACAAGATGAAAATCGAACTGAAAGACATGTATTTAATAATCTGGGGACCAGTATTACTATGTTACTATACTACGTACTATGTATATGTTGTAATACTCCATAGCACAACATATATTAGACACAAGTTTTTAAAAGCCCTAGTTTTAGTCTTTTCTTCAGTTTCTAAATGTAAGAAAGCAATTAAATCAGTATCGAGGAAAGAAGCGCTAATGCGAAATTCTGTCATGACAACTAAAACTTGTTTTAAGTGACTTAAATGGGTTGTGAACACACTATATACTTGACAGTTGGACACATATTACAGTACTAGCCAGTGTTATTACACGGTTAGTTAAGAAGCTAAAATCTGGTACATTGATTTACATTTGGTGGTGGTGTATTGGGCTATAAATTTATGGTGTAGAACCAAAGTTCTTTATTTTTTAATTTTTTTTATTAGCTTATAAATATTATCTTGAAGCTGTTTAATCTCATGTATTAAATTAATTTATTCTTAGGATTCGTTCTTTATGGGGTATTCACCTTTAAAAATAAAATGTTATGGTACTGTTAGTAAATTTGTTCTGAAGGAAAATATATTTATAGTTTACATTCTATCCCCTTTCCCATTATTTAAATACTTAATAACATATAATGAGTTTAGCTTAATAATTTGTTACTGTGGGGTTTTTAGACCGTATGTTGACCATAATTATATGATGGTTACTTGTATGATTAACTCCTTTTAATTTATTGAAGAATATGTAATATTAAAATACTGAATTTTACATGGTATATATATATATATATATATATATATATATATATATATATATATATATATATAAGAATATTTTTCTAAAATATCGCAGTTTTTGTTTTTAAAATATGTAATATATATATATATATATATATATATATATATATATATATATATATATATATATATATATATCTCATGTTCACTCCCTTAAATTGAAAACTGTGTAATCACAAATTTTATTTCACTAGATAAAACAAACAATGGAAGAATCTTCAATGTGTGTTGTACTAATACTAATAATTAATTATTTAATGAAATTTGTAAGTTTACTAACGTAACAAACTAACAGAGAACTGTAATAAGAAAATTAATAGGTTAACTAATAGTATGTTTTTTTTATAGTGCCATTCCGTATTAAAACTATTTATAGATTGCCACTTTCCAAACCGGAAGTATTGCGTTATTTTTCCAAAACTATTTCAAACATTTTTCAATAAACATTTATTAATTTAATCGCTCATAATAAGGGACAAAGTACACAAGAACTGCCCAGTAACAAAAGTGGAGAAATGTAAGTTATAGCATAACTTCTGATTAAGGAGCGTAATAAAGAGACAATTCGTCTCGTCTCGAAGTTGCTCCATTTTCATTTTATACGTGCAGTGGGTGCAGTGGATATCTACTTTTATATTATAGGAGTACGTGCAGTGATTGCAGTAGATATCCATTTTTATTGGCTATCGCCATTTTTAGCGAAGTCTATCACTCACAGGAACTGATAAACTTCACTTATGTGTTCACTTATGAGCGGCCTATCTACATACATCCACACGATATCTCGAAAACGAATTAACCTATAGAATTCAAATTTTTCACTTAATACCATTTCTATACAGGCATCTCGAGGTCGGTGCATTTCCTTATATGGGATACAGCTGAGCGCCGACATAATTATCTGTGCTCAAGATATATCGAGAAGGGTGTCAGATATAGACTTTAAATTTTACATCCGTTACTAACATTAAGAGGGCTTCTCTGTCTATCAATGTGAATGGGTGGTTTTTAAGAATAAGTCAATAAATAATTGAGCTATGGACTGTGCATGTAATTTCATTTCTACACAGGCAACATTAAGTTTAACGATGGTACTTGCCCTTCCATATGATTTATCTGGGCTTTTGCAGGATTAGAAATTTTGCATACAACTTTTACGAAGCCTGTAAACAGACAATTAGCCTAGTGTACACTTTTACCATACGTGCAGTGAACCCCCAGTCCCCAGTTTTATTTTAAACTTGCGATAGGCGCAGTGAACCAACGCTTTCGGTTTCTGGTGAATTGAAATATAAAAAAAAGCTTAAATTCCACTTTATTAGCAGGTCACATAAAACAATTAACCTGCGGTTACTAACTCAAGTGGCTGTGAGAATTGTTTGTTCTTTATTCAATTATCTTGGTAGAATAACTGAACACACTAGTTCTTTCATGGGCAATGGAGGTTAAAGGAGAGGATTTACAGTTTTTAATTCGGTATCATTGTACAATAATAATACGAGTATAAGAATATTTTTCTAAAATATCGCAGTTTTTGTTTTTAAAATATGCAATAAGCCAAGGAATTTTCGGTTGTAAAGAGGAAGTAGGTGTGTATTACAATTTCAATAAGAAATTAAATTATTTGCTTATCTCACCTAATCGAGTGTAATCTGCCCATATTTATTCAGAATCGTATTTGAATTAAATGACAGGCAATAGCAGGAATTAGTGTACCACAATATAACAGGGCAAAATAATATTGGTGGTAGAGATTGAGGGATTTGTATTCAATAAGGCCACACTTAACCCAGGATGAAACTGCATTTAGTCAGTACTCCATTGTTATATCACTACAAACCATTAGTGAAAACAAGGAATCAATCTGGAACACTTTAGAGCAAGATAGGTATGCCACTCCACGTACCGCGTAACAGGGAAATGCATCATCATCGAATTTAATCTTGCATGTGTGGAAATAAAGATTTATCTAAAATTTCAACTCTCTTGCTCAATTTGATGTCGACTAATTCTCCGGAAAGACAATCAGACGAAAAATTTTGTAAGGCTCCTGAGTCAAACCTATTCTCTAAACGTAGTAGTAATAATATTTTTTAATTCTTATTTCCACTTATGTCGTTAAATGTATTTATTTCTGTGCTACTTAAATTAAGTGTTCAAAGTGATAGCCATTATCTACCAAGCAATATCCCAGACGCTGTGTATAATTAGTAAGTGGAATATTTCCACTTTATGATTGATGATAAAAAATATTTTATGTATTTTTAACAATCCAAAACTTAGCACTTTACAAGAAATGGTTTGAAGCGATGCTATAAAGCATCATCGACGTTGTCCCTAGAGAATTTAAAGTTTAGTCTCTAAACACTCGAGATATTTACACAACAGTAAACGGTACATCAAAGTGAACTTCGGAAAACTGTAAATAATAAATTATATTGAGCGATGTGGCGTGAGAGAAGTCTGTGGACCAATAGCAAGTGAGAGTGTAGTACGTGATTGTCACATCGAACAGATTGCTACTACTTTGTGATTCCTTTTATAGTAATTAAACAACAGTGAATTTTGACATTGTCTAATATAACAGGCTTGGGTGATCAAATTAGATATTTCTGCTTTAGTAATTTTCTATTTTTTCTCATTTAACTACCTTTGTTCTATCGCATTCTTATTACGCGAAGGAAAATTATCAATCTAACGTGATACTAATACTAATAGAAATTATATTTTATGAACTAACGTAATATCAGCATTATTACATGTCATAAGTATTATGAATATATTTACTACAGATAAAAATGTATTTTTAAGCTATAACTACCAATTTTATTTAAATGTCAATAAACTCCGAAAAACTGAATAAATAGCATGGATTTTATAACACATAATTAGGACTAGATTTTTTTATTGAAATCTATCTTCACTTTTACCTTTTTCTCTGGAGATGAGGGCTAATTTACATTGATTAAAATAATATCGTGTTTTGTGAAACTGACCAAGGAATTTCTCCAATGAAAGAAAACTATTGTAAACCTAACTTGTTTTTGGTGGGGGTTGAAATGGGAGAGTAGCAAAAGGGTTTAAAAATGTTAAATAATAAATATTCTCATAAGTCATACTTCTATGTTCATACACTTGATACTAACCGTCAGCCATGTATATGATATTTATTACAGCGTTAACCAATGAGGTAAACAAATTGAAAATAGTATATTGAGTACTATACCAGCAACTAAAATGTAAGTTCTGTAAGGATTGAAACAGTGACAGCTTACATTTACAGGGAAGGCATAATCTACTTGTTTTATTAAACAGTTATTGACCCTTTGCATTGTGATAGCATTTGTCGAAAGAGTCTCGCGCTACTTTCAATGGATTACATTCAAGCCGCCTTTCAAAAATGTTCTTAGTTCATATATGAACACTTGTAGGCCCATATCAGGACACTTAACCTAGTATTCTGAATGATATTTAGGTAAACGCTGATTATAAAACATGTCAACCTGCATGCTCAAACTTTGCAATTCAATTTTCTTAGAGTTCTATGGGCTATGCCGCTGTCGGAAATAAAAGATAGCACTAAGTAGTGCATGTCTTAAACATAAAAACGTTAATCGCAAAACTAAGGTCAGTTTTAAATTAGTCCATTTTAACACTTTTATAATAATAATCATAAATTTAATTTCTTTATTTTTTCTTTATTTTTGTTCTTTATTGTAAGAACAATATTTATACATGTTTAACATCTTAGAGAATGGATCTGCTTATTATTGCTTGTATTAAACGAGATCTATAATAAAAACACCTGCTAATCCTGATTGCACTGGTCGGCTTTGTAAACCAGACAGACTCCTTTTTCTAGTCTTCTAGTCTTGGTCTCTCTAATGACGAAACGATGCAGAGTTGTTATGAACTTCTTCGTCGCTGACTTTTTAGGATATCTTCAAACAGACTATCCAGGTGTCAAGTCTGTAAACAGTGTTAGATTTCAGACTTTAAACTAAACGGAAGGTTAACTGGAGCTAAACTTCACATTTGTAAGATTATAGGTTGCTTATGTAAAAAGAAAATTTATAAATTATATCATTTATAATTAATAGTAGTTACAACAGCTTTTTTTAACTGGATATTACAACAGATTTATGTACACTAACCAATCGCCTATTGTATTTTGACTAATTTAAATTGTTCGTACGTTGTTAGTAGTGTTAAAGGATACTGTCACCTCACTATAAGACGAGTGGCTGATTTCGGATATTAAAGGCTCTACTTCATTATTTTCCAAATCTAATACATATTTGTTAGATTAATATTAAGAGTATCGCTTGTATATTTGAAATGTTTAGATGTCAAACTAAACATTACCTGTATACCGCCTATATATATATATTATATATATATATAATAATTTATATATATATAATAATATATATAATAATTATAATATATATATATATATATATATATATATATAATATATAATATATTTATATAATATTATAATCTATTATAATAATTTATATGTAATATATATATTTTTCCTTTGGAAATACAAAAATGTCAGCTTAATGTTATACTGTGTAGGAGTCATAAACTTAACTGATCACACTAGCCTAGTTACAATGTATTACTCATAATTTCAATAATTCCGAAATTGAAACGCCAAAATACTTATATTATACAAATATTAAGAATACATATATATATATATTAATGTGTTCTTAGAACAGAATATATATTGTATAAATAATGTATGTATATATTATTGTATATTGTACCTATATATATAATATGTGTATATATATATATATATATATATATATATATATATATATATATATATATATATACATACATACATATACACTGTGTATTTGAATACACTTTGTTATAAATGTACATTTGCACATTTCCCCATATAAAATACAATCATTCCCTTAAGAAATACGATAATTTATGCAAACAAGTTTTCTTCACTAGCGCTTACGTAGTGGCGAAACTCTCAACCACATCAAACTCACCCGGAACTTTAGGGTTCCGGCTCGACCTAGCGGTGGTTGCTTCAACTAACTGCAGTTATAACGCTCGACTGCAGTACATTGCTATTGAATATTTCCTATATTAGTGAATCAGTTATTCAAAAAATCATTCGTTTGGTTGGCTTGGTTAACATATTGGGTGTAAAGCTGAACTAATCTCACCCTTATGGTATTATTTGTTTGAAAATATAAAATCAAATATATAATATTATCCAACAAAACGATTTATTGAGCAAGTATAACACCTTTTTCACATGAGATTTGCGTCAAAGAAACTTAGTTATAAGTTTAAAAAAAAGTTATACACTAATTTTAAGAATATTATATTTTTTAATATAAAACCAAAAAATTAAATTTGATCAAATAATACTATTTATTTAGTACCTATAAAACCTGTTTTACATCAAATTTGCTTCAAGAAAACTTAATTACTAGTTAATAAATGATTTATTTGAATATTAACTGTAACAGCTAAAAAATAAAATATATTTATATATTAGTTTGATTCTTTGTTCAACATATAATTATAAAACTGTATTTTAAGAGCTCAGAATTAAAGTAAATTTTCTCTCATTTTCATGCATAACTACTTCTTTAATTCATATCAATAACAAATATATGCTTACTTGAAATTTTTTTATCTTTCCTCCAGCTACTGATATAAATAAAACACATATGATTTAGTAAATTTTCATAACCTTAAATCATTATTTAACATTTTTAAAGATGCTTTTCCAATTGCTACAGGTTATCTGTTTAACATGTCTTACAAGCCGTTTTAGATGCAACTACTGTTAATAATCCTTAATCTATTACCAGGTAACGTTAAAGTTTCTTTTTTGATAATGCCCTTCGTGGGTATATTTTATCTGTCTAATTACGTATTATGAGCAAAGCCACGCCTAACAGCTAGTGATACAACAAACAAACGATTTCTTATTTAGACCTGTCAGTCTAATATTATATATGAGGTCAAGTTATGAAAGGCAATTTTACAAATTAGAATTAATGTACCTGAAAAATAATGGCTTAGTTCCGTTTGCTTTATTGTCCTATGTGATTTTCCAGATATATTTAAAACCTATATTGGGAAGGAATTAATGACAAATGAAAAATATTTAAAGAGCCGACTTTAAAACTATTCATGGATCCAAAATCCTTTAATTGTTGGGACGGTGGGGAATGGTGCTACTTCTGACAAAAAGCTAATTAATATTGGTGAGGCTGGCTAAGCGATTGAAGATGAATGCCAACTCAAAGTAAATTAAAAATCTATTGATTTATTTCTAATTTATAATATCAGAAGGTTGTGAAGGAAACAGGATTTTTTTTCTTTGCTTAAAGGTTATTTTTGACGATGGAAGGATTGTGAAGGAAACAGGATTTTTTTCGGACATTTGCCATCGTTCAGTGAAACAAGAAGACTTCACTGAACGATGGCAAATGTCCGAAAAATTCCTGTTTCCTTCACAATCCTTCCATCGTAAAAAAAAACCTTTAAACAAAGAATCAGAAGGTTTATTTTTCTTCATTCTAATATGAAGATAAATATTTATTTCCTACTAGAAATCGAAAATGCATATAGGTTTTAATAATATATTCTTTAATATCAGCGGTATCAACACAAAATGTTTTAAAACTGATTCAATAATCACTTATTCTATTACCCAACATATATTATAATGTGGGTAACATATGCTTTGATCATTAATAGGTGTATCTAAATGTACAGAACTATTTCGAAAATGTGCAACGACTGGGTAACTACTGTATTTGTCAGTTCGCCACTTAATATAACACGACTTAATATATCGACTACACTTAATATATCGACTACACTACCAGTAAATGCATAATAGCTAAGTACTCAACTGCTAAACCCACAGCATCTAAATTCACCACCTTTGCAGTTATTACCACCAAACGGAATATCTCTAATCGCATTGCCCTTCATGTTGAACGTCCAGACTGATTAAACCTGAAAGAATGGCAACCTGAGTTCCTTGCTGGCCATGGCAAATTTCGAGCTTACCCGTTTAAGAAGGGAAAGTTTAAAACTCGGAGTGCCCCTGTAGGGTTAAAGAGTCCGACAATGGTAAACACATGTTCTAGTTCTACAGATGGTGGAAAAACGAAAGAAGGAAACTTGAGATTGCCATAGGCCAACTCTCACCGGACATCATTGTTCGGAAAAATTGTTTGAAAAGACAGAGAGACTTGAAATTCTGTCTCTTCCTATGTAGAGGGGTTCATAAAACCTTAGAATATTAGAAGAAACGTAATAAAACTCCGTTGTTACCCAGCCCATGGCGAGATACTAAAGGCCGGTTAGGTTTTTAGCGGGTGAGAGTCCCACTCACCAGCGGAATACGCTGACGGTGCATTACCATTTTCCCCATCACTGCAAATTAAATCGAATTACCCCTAAATGATCAACCAATTTTATCTGTGAAGGTAATTAAATAATTTTTACAATAGAATTGTTACATTTTCCTAACTGGTTAAATGTACTATTCCACAGTGAAATTTATTACACGTAGTTTAGGTTATCCAGTAAGTTTTGATATGTTTTCCAGTTTAAGTCCATGTTTTGTAATGTGTTGGATTGTTAAGTTACGGCTTGCAGAAGATGGAGACAATAATAAGTGAAAACACTTGTAAAATTATAAATTATAATGTGCAATCATACTCTGCATAATTGCATGCATTGCATTGGTTGAGTCTACACAGAATTACGATTAAGAATTTAAAAAACAACTGATGTTAGATACTATGCGATATAAATTATTTCTAAACGTATTAATATCCTACATTTCTTGAAAATGTAGTATTTTTATTAGCTAAGTAATGACATTAGGTATGCTTCAAAAAAGATACTTATATATAATTACCTTCATGAACATTTCAACTTCTATTCAATTTGTGTCCCTAATGAAAGATGTTTACCGAAAAGGTTTTGATACTTTTGAATGATGAAGAAGGTTTATCTACCGTTTCTTCCACACACGCCTACCAATTTTTTCCAAAGCATTACGAATATGAGAATTTAGAGGTTATCAACACATTTGGAACGGGAAATTTCTGACTCAACTGTAAAATTTTAAATATGAAAAAAATCAAATCACTTACAAGGGAAGACAGACAGCTAACCTACTCCACTACCGTAATTTTAAAAATCCAGCGACCACTCATTTTGTAATCACAGTCACCAAAGAATTAAAGTGTGAAAAGAGCGGTGCTTGATCTCAATTTCTTCCACACTCATCTAGCTCATACCAGTAATAAACAATCACTTTTAAAGCTTTATTGGAGTTTGACATGGGCCTTCGTTATCGGTGAAGGTAAATTTCCATTTGCCCAAATTCGGTTTGGGCAATCTACACTGAGGTAATTATATTCCCTATAAACGATCTAAGGAGTATGCAAAAGAAATATGTAGCGGTTTGACGGATATAAAGCATATCCTGCGCTTTTGTGACCTGACCAAACTAATCTAATACCTTCACAATTTGCTTAAAAATTTTCGCTTGTTGAATCAATTATCTTCACACTGAAGTCGTACAAACTTAAAAGCGTTTTTTGAAACTGTTCCGGCACGTTTGTACATTTTACTTTGTAAGTCATTGATCGTGGAATGAATAATAAGGAAATATAATTCATTCGTTTACTGAAAGCATTGAGGCCATATCTTACGGAATATCAAGTGGGTATGCTACGTAATCAGATATACTACTCGGACACGATTGTAGCATTCTTAAGGTTTTATTTTTATCGAGAATCTTTTATTAAAAAAGAATGCTCAATAAACGCTACAAAATCTGAATACTAGGAAATATTTGTTCAACTAAGCATCCCTTACCACTCCTGATGCACTAAACGCTTAATTAAGTACTCACACCTGAGAAATCGTGTGCCGATCGGTTACATCGTAAACTGCCAGAATCTAACAACAGGTTGCGAATCAAGGATCCCTGATAACTAAGGTGATCTAATATATGAATATGAACTAAGGTGTCGCTGGTGCAGATGTGTTTCAGACATCTGTGTGGTTGTTTTTCCAGGGTGCAGAACTCGGAAAGGTATCAAAAGAAGACGAAAAAGGGACGTTTCCAGCTTCTCCTAGGCAATGATTTATTACTTTTGTTTAAACTCTATATCTAACGATCAGTAGAAAATTCCTGAATATATCGCAAGGACATGATGTGAGTAAAGTATTGATGTAGATCTAAACCCTTACCTGTAGTCCCGTCATTGAAAGTTATTTTTTCAGAGTCAATGTTCTTGCTTATGCTCTTCCGGAGCACGACTCACCCTGTTGAGATTATCGGCATGTGCTGTTCAACTACTAAAACCCAGCCCCATGTAGGTCAAAGATATTAAGGACTGTATTAGTTCATGAATCCTTAGTGTTAGGTAATGCTTCGGAGAGGGGCAGTCGTTGTTAGTATCTAAATCCTGGACAAATCATGCCTTCGGCCTACTACATATTATAACATATCTGACTTATGACAGAAACCTTGGAAACACATTTGTAAGCCACCTTTCCGTTTATAGTTTCAGTGTCATAATATATTGTTCTGATCACAAAAAAGGGACTCCGGAATTATTCCGGGCAACATGGAAACAGAAACTAACCTAATCTATCTCTATACCTAAATGGATTAATTTGGTCGGAAGTAATGCTGGAATTACGTTTTGCTATTAACTTAATAATAATTTAATTTTTTAAAGCTCCACTAATTGGAAAATGGAAACATTTACTTGAAATTTACTTCCAAATTTTAAGTGTTGGAAACTTAAATACTAATTGTAATTCAATAAAAAATGTGGACCTACTAAATTTTATTAGGAATCCTAATATGCTAAATAAATAACTATTGATGCTTTTTCAGAGCATTTACGTAGATCCGCCAAGCCACTGTTGTCAGTGAGATGGATTTTAATCTATAAAATTAGTGATGTAGCACGGATGTGATATAATATTTCTTATCAGTCAAAGATGGGAATAGATTTTTTGAATTTTTTGCTAATAATTTTAATTTAGTATATAGCGATGAAACTTTATTAAACAATCCCTATTTTGATAGTTTAATATCAGTTGAACAAGTTTTACTTGTACAAAAATGTTTACACTAATAACTAAATTTATTGAAACTTATTGTAGGAGTGGTCGCCTGGACTAGAAAAAATGGCATCTGAAGTTATATAAAATATGAAAGAAGATTAGACATAAGAGGTTTTTGCAAAGCTGACCTTTACAGTCCACCAATATCAAAAACTTGTGAGTGCCTGTGTGTTTTGTCAGTGTACAAGGTAGGTTATAACACAAAGCGTCCCTAGAACCTCGTACCCACAAACATAACCTTTGACATGGAATGTCCTTTGTATATGACTAGCTTTCTGTGGAAACATTTTAGGCCAAGGTAAATACACATGGGTACAATCTCCTCATCCTATCTAAGACTTTTATGGTTGTATAAGATAACCTAGTCAGAATTATTTCTACCTGGTTAATGTTTTATTAACCATACATGGTAGCTTTGGAATGAGTGAGATTATTATAAATAGATTCTAACTAATTATACATTTGATTCGGTGAGGAATCTACGCGTATAAACGTTTGTGTGTGTGTGTGTGTGTGTGTGTGTGTGTGTGTGTGTGTGTGTGTGTGTGTGTGTGTGTGTGTGTGTGTGTGTGTGTGTGTGTGTAAAACATTGTATAAATATATAGCTAAAGTGTACAAATATGTGATATAATTTGTGAGTTTTGTTATTTTAAATGGTAGGTCCTCATGGTATTCTTCTATTTATCTTCCATTGAACTCCTAAATATTAATTCCTTATATAAAATTCTGATATTTATGCAGACTTATTCATGTCTGAGTAATAATTTACTGGGTCCACAACTTTATATTTAATGTTTAGAAAACACCGGGTGTCTTGTAAAATACCGATTCTAATGTTTTTATAGTATCAGCAGTTTTATAAATGAAAAATTACCTACATTTTCCTTTTACAAAGTTCAATCATTATACCATGTGGCAAAAACTTATATTTTAACCTTTAAAATCTTAACCAGTACATCCAGTTTTTGATTAAAATGTTTTACAAGGTTTCCTTTTTAAATGGTACGTCCTTTGTTTTTACATTGTGTTTCTTTGTTATAGCAATAATCGTTCATACAAAAATTCATGTAGGACATCTTACCTGACTCACTGTGTGTATTTTTAGAACTTTTTATTTCAAACCATGATGGAAAGAATCTTATTTAATGGTGATGTTTTACATTTTACAATCATCATAACAAGTTTTCTAATTTACTTTTCTACATTTTATTACTATGTTTAGAAAATAGTAAACTAACTATAAAATTGCTTTCCAAACAATGCATTTTTACACAAATTATACTACAAAATAACGTGTTAAAGGGGGATAATGTGAATAAAATATATTTTACTTAGTTACAATCGTATGATATGCCCTTAACAATTCGTTTGACTAGGTATCTTGAACAAAAAAATTTTAAATTTTTTTATTAATCAAGAGGTGTTCAAGATGATGAAATTTTGAATATATGATAGACTCATTTCATGTTTACAGGTATAATTATTTGGTTAGCAACTGTTGTAATAAATCATATACAGGCTAATGATTCTCTATTTGTGAAAGGTTGTGACATTAGCCCATCATTTTCAAAGCTTCATTGTGGTGAGGGATTGATTGTTTTCTCCCTAGACGGTAATTAAGTGGATCTCGAATATGAAAAACCTGTCGGTATAGTTTATTATTCTTCAATGCGGTATCTCAGATTTTTACCATACAAAAACGTATTTTACAGACAAATTGTTAATTCATCATGAAATACATAAGAAATACAATCAATAATTTATGAAAGTTAGATTGCAGAAAATTCAAAATACAGTACTCACATACGATACACATCTTATATTATTTCACATTTTAATACATTTTTTAGTTACAGCTCGTCAGACTGTAGCTTCTACTGATCTTGCTCGCGTCACTAAGAGCGTCAAGTGCCAATCAAAAATATATCAAATTTAGAGATTAGGAGTAAAAAACTGTCAAACAATAAAACATTGCCTTATCTTAACACCAAATTTATCCTATTGACTTACCATGCACTGGATCCATTTGGCAATAAATAGTCCTTCCTCAATCATAGAACGTAGGTAGATTTATTAATCATGAAATACTATATAGCTTAATTTACAAATATAAGATTCAAACTACATTTATAAAAACAATTTTTCTCTGGGCCAATGAATAAAAGAGCTGTGAATATATCAAGTTTGAAATACCACCACAACGAAATGACGTACCAAGCTGGTCAGTGAACTTACCCGAGATAATTATATGACATATTTTTGTACCAAGTTTCAATCTGTTCAAGCTTTTTGCATAAACGTTATCATTTACATAAATTGAATATCATATACAAACAACATATAAACTTACATATAACATATATATAAACTTTTGAACAGGGGTGGATTGGGTTTCTTTATTCGGTGATTTAATGTATGAATTTTCTGTCATGGCAACATCAGGCAATAACAAAAACACAATCTGTCTAAAACTGATAAATAGTGTACTTGATGTATCATTTGTTTCCACGAGGATTATTCGAAAAGTATTCTGTTCTCCCGCTTAAACGAATGAAGCGCTGGGGCCAGGCTCAGTGGGAATGTGGAGGGGACTTTCCATGCACGTGCATGCTCTGTTACGTATCATGACAGTGCTTCAGTCGCCGGCAGTCAGCCTAGTAGTGTAGACATCTCTGTTGTTCTCGGCGGCTTTTATCAAGTTATGAAATAACAGAAAAACTTGAGCAGCTTTACCGCATTACATTTTGCGAAAAGCTCGGCAATTCGCAAGATTTAACAGGCTTTTGGGGAGTCTACCATGAGCAGTACTCGAATAAAAGAGTGGTACAATCGATTCAAAAATTGTCAAACATTAGTGGGAAGTGAATCGCGTTCAGGCAGGCCATCGACAAGCCGGAATTGGAATGTTATTGAGCAAGAGCAACATTTAGTCACCGAAGACCATCGCTTTACGGTCCGAGAACTAGCAGAAGTAATTGGAGTCAGCATTCGGTCAGTACATTCTATTTTAACCGAGGATTTGAAAACTAGCAGAATGTCGGCAAAATTTTTTCTAAAGTTACTGACAACACAACTTTGTCTTGAAATTGCACAAGGCATGCTGGAAACTAAGATGCAATCTTCGCAGTGTAAACACACGACATCTTCACGACCATAAAAAGTCCGTTAAGTTCGCATCGACGTCAAGGTCATGTTGACAGTCTTCTTTGACTCCAGTGGAGTGTGTACCATGAGTACGCACCACACGGCCAAACCACCACAAAAGTATACTATCTTGCGGTTCTTCGTCGCCTACGTGATGCTGTGTAGCGTAAACCACCGAATCTGTGGGCAACAATAACTTGTAAGCTCAATCACGTTAATGCACCAGTCCACTCTGCACATCTAACTCAGAGTTTTCTCGCTAGAAACAACACACCTCTGGTTCGCCAAGTTCCTTACTCCTCTGATATGGCTCCGTGCGACTTCTGGCTATTTCCTAAGCTGAATATGACTCTGAAAGGAACTCGATATCAAGAAAGAGAACACACTAAATAGAAAACGACGGCCGAGCTTAACAGCATTCCAAAATATGCATTCCAGAAATGTTTTTAACAGTGGCAGATGCGCTGGGAGAAGTGTGTGCATTACCAAGGAGACTAATTTGAAGGTGATTAAAAGTTTGTAGCTCTAGTCCAATAAATAAACTTTTAATTAGCAAACGTCTAGTACTTTTTTTAACAGTCATCGTATTCAAACCATGTATCATATACATTGTTTTGTATCGAAATTCAGAGTAACATATTTCTAAAAATATCAAACAATCTATTATGTACACGGAACACACCAAGACTAAGGATATCTCATTTTTGGGAGTTTTTAAGGGAAAGAATAATTCAAAAAGTATTTTAGTCAATTAGAAAAGAGAATATCATTCGGAAACGAAAAACAATGACAGGTTATGCTCCATTTGTTTTATAACATTTTTAAAAATATAACATATAATTATGGATTGATTTTTATCTCCTTCCTTTATCTCAGTTAACTAACAGTTTTTTTTTAATCTTTTGAGTAATGTGAAAATTATCTGTTCAAATGTAGACCTATAAGAAACATTTGCTTCATATTATGTGCTCCAGTCGGAAACAAAAATGATGATGGGTTTAAAATCTTTGGTCCGTTCTGTTTTTTTTTTTTATTGAGGTTGATTTTTAATTTTATCCCCCTATATCTGACTAATAAGTCTTTAACAGCTTTTGTAATGTAAAAAATATACATGTTTACTCATAAAAATTTAATTTCCTAACCTATGAATACACCATTAATAATTTAAACCCTTTTAGGAGGCATCCTTAACATAAAAAAGCCGGTACTAAAAAAATCGTATACATTTTGTTAGTGAAGGCACTTATAATAAGGGTAATCATACCGTCTAAATTTAACGCTCCTAGGAAATAATGAATCAGTTAATAGACAATAATATTAGATTGAAATTATAATTATCTGGTTTTGTATATTAGGTTTGCTTATGTATGTTAACGATTTCTATACTAGGAGTAGTAACGACAGTAGAAGGGAAGCAGCATCTCCTGGGGATTTTTTGTCAGGTTGACAGTCCTGACTTTGGCGATACTGCTCCGACAACTGATCTCGGCGACACAACAGAATAATCCATTACCGGATTGGGTGAGGCCCCTGGAGGATCACATCTGGTGGAAAATATTTCATGAGAGTTCTTCACAGAACGTTACACTATAACTTGCATAGCATTATTTGCTACTTTCTTTATATAACAGTATAACAGGAGAAAGTGTTGAACTGGTACATCACTTTGACTTTTGACATCACTATAATTTGTGTGTAGGCAATTACAAAATGAAAATTCCATCAAACTGTGTTTTCACGCGTGTGTATTTGTTTACATGTGCGTAAACTAAGTGTATACGAACGGCCAATAAAATTGTCTAATATGTCTATTTTATTATACTTTAAATGATAATCTGAAACATTTGTGTGTTTTGGCCTAAACACAAGCGTGCGCGCCTCTTTGATTATAAATTTATCAATTCGAATGTTCCAGTTTCTTTAAAAAGGAAAATAATGGTCTTCAAGATCCAACAGTTCATTTCTCATATCAAAGAAATAAATATTTTCTCTCTGTGTTTTCAGATACACATTCAAAGATCAAAGAAGTCCCTCCAGATTGAAAATGAAAGAACAAATATTTTATTTGTTATCAGGTATAAATTTTAATTGTATTGAGGTTTTGAGTAATTGTTTTCTTTGTGCATGTATTTTAAATGTCAACTTGTATTTTGATTTTCTCCACTACCAATATACTTTATTTACGTTGTAATATAAACCTATTAGCCGCCAAGCTATAGTGAACTTCAGTTACTATATAAATACTTGATGGTGCAGGACAGTTAGGGAAATATATATATATATATATATATATATATATATATATATATATATATATATATACATATATATATATATATATATATATATATATACATAAAACATATTTCACGAACGATCTAGGTATATACCATATCAGGTAATGTCATTCATTTCATATTTATGTACATAACTATGTAAATCAAAATATTTGTATTTATATTGTAACTATCAAACTGATGTAACGGAATTTTCTGTACATTTAAATAATCATCTGTTTATGATTATTCTAAAATGGTTACACGTAACTCAACTATGGGTGGAAGAGTATATTCTATGAGATGAAATTAGTTTAATCTGCCGCTTTAGTGCAGCTTCTCGCTGGATATCATTACAAAAACAGATGATCTAAACGAGATTTAGAAAACAAAGTACGGCATAAACATAAAAAATAATATGTACTTATTCTGGTTTATATTGCGCCGGAAAATCGCTCTCAAATTATTTGGCCATGCTGTGGAGAAAATTCAGCAACTTAACCGAAATTTTCAATAATAAACATCTCTTGGGTAGAAAAATTTAATAGTAAATGTATAATTTCTGTCAATTTACGAGGTTGATTTGCTATCGTAACAATTAATCAAATAATGATTTGGTCGGTACCTTGTAGCTGTGCAGATGGATCTTCGTTTTAATAGAATATAAAGCTCTTTGTTTTTGCAAATTAAAAGTTACAACAATTAACTACTATCTTGTGTCTGCCAATATTGTAAGTGATGAAGAGAACACTAATTAATGCATCCATTGTATAGTTTCATATTCTTCTTTTCTCTCTTTTGTCTTGATAACTGTTTTATACTTGATAACTTTGCAGTACTGTACCATATAAAATGTGTTATTTTTACATTACAAAACACATTGCTATAATTTATGAAGTTAGTGCCTAGTTAATAGCAAATATTAAACGCAATTACTCTGGCCCTGAAAACATAATATTAGAAACCATCATGGCTATTATGTCTATATGCGGCTGACGCGTAGATTTGATGGCTAATACCGTTCACATAATGAATATTGAAATTTCACGGTGAGTGGAAAGCAACATTATGCCGATTCTTATAGTGTATTCATGAATAACCAAACATTTGCTTCATTAAGCTTGTATGGCTCAATGACTACACTGAAGTTACCGCTATAGCTCAATTTAAAACTTAAGTCACTTCATAAGTGTAGTATTTTTAGTATAAGTCATTGGTTTGGTAAGGTTGTCTTCGTTATACTTCATACCTGTAAGTATCCTTCTGGTTGATTATATTACTTCAAAACAAAAAATATTTGCCTTAGAAAACAGTTTTTCAGTCAAATGGATTCACAAAATATAAGAATGTACAGATTTATTTAAATTTTGAAATTATATACATAAAGTGACCGATATCCTCTATCTTTAAAATTAGGTTCAAAGTGGTTATGCTCGATTTAAAACTAGGAGCCGTGTATAGGAATAAGTTTATTGAATACTGGTTCAGAATGTGGCAACAGAAACTGTTCATAAATGAATGTCACAAAAGCTTTACGGTGAAATTTTAGATTTAGAGTGACACTAACCTCTTGTATATCAGTATTATGTGTGAAACAAAATTTAGTCCTATTATCTAAGGATATTTAAGGAAAAATATTTTAATCATTGAAGATTACGATTATAACTAGTCAATGTAGTATAATACTGGTGAGGTGTTGCGCAGATATCTTAGACAGTATAGTGTTTAATTGTATAATTTTTGAGGCCCTGGAGGTTGTAAAAAACTTGTTAGTTTTATATGGGGTGTTTTAAAACGTCATAACAGCCCAGCAGAGTTCATAAGTTAAAGAGTTCCGTTCAACTGATCTGTTCGACTGTCACTAATTAGAAAAATAGGCACACTCATATGCCGCTGTCGTAGGTAATTTTATTAATCTTGGTTATTCAATTGTCTTTTGTTTTTTTTAAAGTATTTTAAAATGTACATTTTTTGTATCTTTTACTATGTCAGTGAATATTAATATTCAAATTTAGTTAAAAAGATGATTTCCAAGTGTTGAATACATTTTTTATTGAGTATTGAGGTACTTGAATAATTGTGAGTTATTTTACGTACTTTTGTATTCCCAAGCATCCAAGGATAGTTTGGATTTATTCAGTACAGCGTTATTCAATATAGCTACACGATGAATTAGCGGTATCACTTGCATTGCATATTACTTGATAAAGATATGGTTGAACAAAGATTGAAGCTATGTAAAATTAAAATATGACACAGTACATCATGTCCTTTAATAACGCATAAGTCAGTTATTCTCTGGTTGTAGTAGCCTCCTGGCCTAACTCCTCACGATGCGATGAAATGTACAAGGAACAGCACTGCAGGACAGCATAGAACGGGAGATACATGCTCTCTACAGTCAAGATTCTCAGCCAGATACTGTACAGAAGATCAGACGAACAATACACTGTGTAGAAGAATAAAAAAACAGTAAACATGTGGTGCATATCTTTCTTATAGTATTAAAAAAACTAAAAACCCATAAATTTGATATATTTTGTACACTTCACGCATTTTAATTCAAATTATAATGAAATAATAAGTAAATAAATAACTTTGAACGTAACAATGGGGGAAATTAATATACGTAAGACACAAGAATAATCGTATTGGTAATTCCACTATGACTGCTTCAAACTCTACCAACTGGAGCAAACGTACGTTCTATTCACTTATTTTTCACTGAGATAAACAGCGGATTTCTTGTTCGAAGCGACAGCATCTTCAATCCTAAATGAACATTAATGAAGTGAAAACAGTGGTAATATTTTAGGTTGTTTTTGTGACGGGTTATTATTAGTACAGGACTAAAGTACCTGTGCGAACGATAGTAAATTAAAAATACAAATAAGGTTTTATTTACATCGCGTGCAAACATCATAACATGATTATTTTAACTTAATTTTTGAACTATACAAAAGAGAATACATTAGATTTAGATACATAAATCACATTTGAATATACTGGCTGGATGTACCATACGTATCGAAGATTTCTTCAAGTAGCAAACAACTTTTAAGATGGTCTGGAAATGTACCAAGCTTAGATAAATAAAATAAAGAATGTGCCCCAAGCCTACAAACCTCAGCACCCTCTCCGTCTAACTTGACAAATTAATCCTTTGGCGCTGTGTCGTTGGATTGTTTGGTGCTACGCCAAATCACTTTTCTAAGTAATCAATAGTAGGCCCAGCAAAAATATATTAGTGCAACTTTAGTAATTGTTCATGGAATAAGGTACGTTTAATGTACTTTAGTTACAGTCAAATACACACACACACACACGCGCGCGCGCGCGCACACACACACACACACACAAACACACACACACACACATACACACACATATATATTCTAATTGTAAATAGTGATTAAATTTATCTACGAATCCATCTAACTCATTCCAAATAGCTTTTTTCCGTTTAGCTGAGTTTTACATTATAATTATTCATGTTCTAAATAGTATATTTGAGTCCTTTGCAAAATTTATTACGTACTGAAAATTCCTTTTCTTTATTTAACAAATAAATAAATTTTGTCATATAGAAAGTAACACATTTATGTATTATCATGCATAGTAATACTTACCATTAAAAACACTTTTTTAAATCGATAGAAATATATTTACGGTAGCTAGAAGATCTTGGACTTCATTCACATACATATAGAAATAACAATCACTTGTTGAACAATCACCTGATGATATTTAGTTTCAATTCACAAGCAAGTGTGGGTGGCTTGATAACGTTTTCTTTCCGAGATACTCAGGTATTTATGAAAATATAAGTATTCGCTTTGCCTTCACAGGATATCAAGGTATAAATAACATGACATAAACACACATTTGCAGTTTAAATATGCCTTAAAATTTGAATTTTTTACCTTCATGTTATGTTTTTGAATTTTAAGTGTTACAACGAGTTCCTTATTATGATAAAAGGCCTGAGAATACCGCTGTGCCGGTGATACATGACATCAAGGTCAAATAATTCGAATATTAAGAAGGTAAAAACTTGTTATACTTTTGGAAATTCCGAAAACTTTACTTGCAAGTTATTATTTTCAAACTATTACTACTATACTTTATTCTCTAAACGATTCGAAAGGGGGTTTGGGGAATTTTGGGGGTTTGGGGACGGATGACTTTCGATGTTGGACGAATATTACGATAATCGATACCTGCATCTTCAAAACTGGTCACCAATGGCTCTTTAAAGTAAAGTAAAGGTGTCTCATTTTACCAGGCGAAGTTAAGACTGAGAAGCCCTCTCTACCTGGGGACCAACGGATTAAAGGCGATTACCGAATCACCACCAACGACCGGGCAGGCGGATCGTTCAGCGGTCACCCATCTAAGCATCAGCCACGCTCGATGTTGCTTGATCCGGTTATCTTTACTGTGAGCCGATGATTGTCAGAGCCCTGTTTCTGTTGAGTTGACATAAACAATTTGCCCTATGACTTACTTCTCTCCGGCTTGCCTGTCTCTGACATATGTGAATATTAACCGCCTCGGTTATAGTAGGGTATGTTATGGAAGCTATTTAAACATATCCTTCTCTATTCCCGATTTGCTTGTGTGGACAATATTTTGGTTAAAAATCTTTATCGTGGTTAAATCTTAATTTATTTGCTTTTCATTTCAATTTTTAATTTATTTTGCGAAACTATACCTCTGACTAGAAAGATATCTGGTTTTTGGAAAATAGGTTACATTATTTTTATAGTATAACTATCGGTTTGTATGTAACCATTAATCTATATATATTTTTTGAGAAAATGCCTTATGTGTATACTTAACATATTGTAAAATATGACCAGTTTTCCTACAATTCCTAGGAATATTAATAAATTTATTTATATATTTTTATTGAATTTCTACTGTTTTGTCAGCCTTATCTTGCCCTATAAACTCTTTTTTGCACTATTTTATAGCAGGTATAGCTTATCTTCACTATGTATACCTCAAATACAAAATACACTGGTCACTTTTTCAAATATCCCAGATGTATTGACATATCTAAATTCAGTACTCTTCTTTGGTGTAACAATTCGTTAATGTTATAGAACATAAACTAGCAGATGGATTTAAGTCCAATATTTCTCATCTGTAATTCTATTTATCCTGTGTTTTTCTAGGTTATCAAAACCGTTCCCGTGACAGAGTTGTTATAAATCCAGCCAATTATGAGATTGGAATCGGTAGTACTGAATGTCAAAAGAATTATTCAACCGACTAACATCAAGGGAACACAAACACAAAGAAGAAAATCACGGTACTTATGTCTCCTCTGACCGTTCATCGACACCAGTGCATCTAGTTCCTGGTTGATAAGATCGTATTTCTTAACAATAAGATCTCGGATGTTCATAACTCAATGGAATTGGAAAAGTTTTAAATATGATATAAATCCTCAAAAATAACATGTTTAAACTTTTGATAAAAACTACTTCTGTATGAAAAAGAACATTCGTACAGTTTATAATCTACAGCAATAGTTTTAGGTATCATTAAGAAAAGTATACCGTGATGGTGTTCACCTCATCGATTTTCATTTAATTTATTTTCGACAGATCAAAAATTAAAATAATGTGGAAAATAAACATTTGTAATAATATTAAATGAAGTTTACAAATACATGTCTTATAGAGATATATCAAATGGAATACAATAAATAATTAAACTGAACAAACAGTTTTTTTTTTATGAAGAAGTATTTGTGCTCAGGTTATCGAAGCTTTGTTTAAAGAGAGAGCACAGAAAGAAATTTTAGATTAATAATATGTAACTTTCCAAAGTAGTAGAAAACCTCGAAATCTCAATCTGACATCAGCGTCTTCCTTGATATATCTACGACAATTTATATAATTTTACTAGATAACTACGAATTTCACATAAGTATCTCCTATTATTATCCTATTATCGTACCAACGTTTTCGGTCTCAATTAATTCAGATCACTGGTTAACTGACATCTGATCTCTGATCTTAACAGCTAAGCAACGGAATCCCCCAAGTGTCAATGATTGTACCTGTTTTTTATGTGAGCAATTTAAAGGTTAGTATTAGATACCGGTATTTTTTTATAATCTGTGAGTAAGCATAGCATCTATTTGATAAAAGACAGCAGATATTTTGAAGATCAATATATCTAGAAATTAAACAAGGTAACTCAAAGATTCACGCTTGCTTTTGAACATTTGAAAACAAAACAAACGCCATCTACATGGCCTTTGGTTTTCATTATATTCCAAATAGATACAAACAATATTTTGTGAGTTTTTAACATAATCTTACTTTGAAACATTTTTCTTAAAACATACTCATAAAAGTATGGACTGAAATTTAGATTCTGATTGTGAACAACACAAGAAGAAATGTTTTTACTCTCGTAAACAGAACAAAGTGATGCTAAATATGCAGGACTTCGAATTTTGCCCTGCTATACGACCTACTTCCATCCCCTAACAGCAGCCAGCACTACGATAGTCTGGGGTTATTTAGTTAGGTTAATAAATACTTTTAATATGTCAAGACTGTTTTGAAATACTATCTGTTTTATGATGTGTACACAAAAACGTTCTCGGCTTTTATACATTTTCTAAAATATTTTCTAACAGTTTAAACTAAGTTTTTTAACATAACAAAGCAACTGCGTTTTTGTTTTTTAATTTTACTGTTAGGTTCTTTCAAATCGTTACTTTCAATTAAAACAGAATGATAAACTTTTAACTTTTCTCGAAGTATAAGGATACAACAACAGATTCATGCTTTCTTTGAGGTCTTACGTTAGTTGAAACAATTTATAATACATAATTCCATAGGTTTTACGGTGTTGTGGCATAAAAAATATTCAATAAATATTCTGGTTTGTCTAAAAATGCGTTGCAACATACACTCGGATATCTTTAAAGACAAGAGACTACGAGATTTCCTACAGAATTTGCGTACATGCTATAGAATCTACCACAAAAGGTAACAATTTAATACGTAAGAATTATACTCGTATAATACTAGTTTGTCACATAAAATAAACTGGAAGGACATTCAGAAGAAAGCAACCTTCCCAGAGCGGAGTTCCAACAACAATACACACGTCGAAAACCAACATTAAGTTACATAAATTATAAACAAACACTCCAATAATTATTAAACTTTATTTTTGTGAAGCCTTTGGTGTTCAAGGAACACATCATCAGACTCACAGAACTGAAATCCATAATTTAACTTAACTTAAATCCCACATAACTATATTTTGTTATGGAACATTAAGTTGTATGGCAAAATTATATAATATTACTTTATTATTTCCCAAATTATAAATAGGGCAAATACAATAGTAAATACATCACATTTATTTTAGTTTTAAAATTTAAAGCTGACATAAATATAGTACAATATTCTAACCTAACTTTTATTAATCTAAAAGTTAACGATCAAGTATTTTAATGGTAGTATACTTGAGTAGCTTAACATTAACGGTGGTTCATTTAGTGGATTATGTATGTGTTGTACAGTGAAATTTACTAAATTAAAATTAATACAGCCAATACTTATAGAAGTAACTAACATCAGTGATAGGATACGGCTCATGAGATATAAACATTGTCATTTTATTATTGGAAGTAATCCTTAATTTGATCTTATATTTACTAGCCAAGTAAGACTCAAAATTAGCTAGAGTGGAATCCAACATAAATGTTTTACATATTTATTAAGTAGGTGCAGCAGAAGAGGATACACCTAAAGTCCTATTGTCATTCATGACCCCCGTAATCAAAATATCACGTACACTGTTGCATTATTCTAGAAGGCCTCTTAGGCGGACTACAGATTGAAAGAGTAAGGTAATCATATTCCTGGCATTTATCGTCTGTGAAATCAAGTAAAAAGTCATTAAAGGTATCATAGAGTACACAGAATGACTACTAATGTAGCTGGCTAGTTTTGTTAGATTATTCTTAAGAGTATGGTTGTTGAGCCATAGCTTACTTTTAAAGCACAGATTTCAAAGCATTAAAGAGGAAGATATCGGTTGGATAAAATTGTACCTTGGGGGAACAGAACAAATTACTGAATTGGACACGGAAGTTTCATCTCCCCTCCTAAAAGTTATTTGAGTCCAAACAAGGCAGCTGCATTGATCAGATTCTGTTCACATTGTACATTGATGTTTTTTTAATCCTGCGTTAAACACAGCAGTGTATATTCATGTCCTGAAGACAGTTAGTTTCACCTAACCTATGAACCTGGGGAATTTCGCCCAGCTATTGGAAGGCTCAAGGATGATCTTGGCAGTAAAATTGAGTAGTCAATAAAGCATGATATCGACTTAAATCCAAGAACTATTCATTGATCCACATCGCAAAGATTGCAAGAGGAGAAGGTGGACGTTCCGCTTGAAGACACAGCTTTGAAAGTTGTGTTATCAAAATCCTTGGATAGATGCGGTCAATTCTATGCTAATGGAAGCTACGAAATGAGTGCAGACCTGGTGCTTGGTTAACCGTTTTTTGACCTTGGGAAAGCCCGAGTATCAGACGTATAGACTGATACACGAGAGAGAGAGAGAGAGAGAGAGAGAGAGAGAGAGAGAGAGAGAGAGAGGAGAGAGAGAGAGAGAGAGAGAGAGACCGTTCTTGATACACAGGACAGAACAAGCTTCATTTGCCTATGAGAAAGGTAGAAATATGTAGTAAAAGTTTTTAATATTTTGCATCAAAATTATCCAATTACCTCTCTTATAATCTTTTTAGGTTGTATAATATTATAGCTTCGGCTTAGCGGCCATAGAATATGATTTCAATATCTGGTAGAACACGTTTGTATTCACCAGAATACAACACCACAATACACCAAAATATTTTTTTAGCTTTTTATTTTACATTATAAGTTTGATTGTTGATGGCAGAGCCACAGCTAGAGAGGGGCAGGGGGGGGTGTCGTTTTCCCAGGCGGAAAAATTATAAGGGCGGTAAAAATATAGAAGTTTGAGTCGTTGCGTCTCAACTGTTTGTGCAAAGTTTTGTCATCTCCGATTGCTTTACTCGAGGATCAAAAATTATGGATCATTCAGTTTGAACGTCATCCACAGGCTAAATAGTAAAGCCACTATAACAGGAGTTATGTTAAAAGTGTGCTTGTATGTTGCTGCGTTTAGAGGTATACAGCAAATTATAAATTATAACCAAACTGATACTTTGAAATTCGTAACTCAAAATCTTAAGATCAGATTGAGACAAAATGATTGTATAAGATAAGTACAAGTGAACTGCTTCTGAGAATGTAATTTAAGTATTACGATATGAAAATGTTTTTATTAGATTATTATCGTTTTAACTAAAACCCTTACTCTTGACCGGGTGGTTAAAATAAGTTGGTATTCTTTACGTGAAATGAAATTTTTAAATCCATGTTCATAAGCGTCTAATTTTGTAAACCGCTATTTACAACGAATACGCTTTAACACAGTTTAATTATCAAGGTGTTGCTATCAAGGTGAGGAATCACAGGAAATGAAGGGGCAGACAGTTGCGCTAACTTGGGAGCCAACTGTCCTCTTACCGGTCCTGAACCAACGTGTGGGGTCTCATATAACTTAGCACGTAGATCAGTTACCCAGTGGATGGCTAACAAACACCTACAACATTGGAGAATTACTGAGGGGAAAGTACAAGCAAAGCGGATGCTCAAGGGACCATCAAGGAACATTGCAGCAGATGCCCTTAGAATGAGTAGAACGGAGATCAGAAAGGTGACACCGTGCGGGAAATGTGGCGAGGCTGAAGAAACAGCCAAGCACGTCATATTTGAATATCCGGCATTACAGAGCAAACGCTCAAGATCCCTAGGTGTTCTTATGCATACGGAAGAGGGGTTGGAACAGGAAAGCATTGTTCTGAAGATCTCATGGTTTTGTAAAGGCCTGGGATTTGATACAGCTTAAACCTGGGAGAGGGTGCACAATAAGCCGGATGGCTGAGAGGCAATTACCAGGCCTAGGAAACCTGGCCCTCTGTTACAAAAAAAGGTGTTGCTAATTTACCACGACCGGTGCCTGATCATTTCAACGCACAAACTGCCATAATATCGAGGCAACACCACCCGGGACAGTAAAAATAAGGCAATAAAAATGTGTCAATATAGCACGAATTCCAAATTTTGCAGTTATATTTTAAATTTTACATTTTAAAGTATTTGTATTACTTTTCCGTTCTCCTCAGACAAGAAGTTGAGAAACTTCTCAATGCACAGTCAAAAATGATATTTGCGCTTGTTCCGGATATTCAGCATAATATTGGGGATATGGGCCGCCTCCTGTCGAGAACCATGAGGAGAGATAGAGGGCACTATATCTCAGTCACGGAACATTGGAATAAGGGGAAGTCAGTTCTGCACCACCTCTCCAGTCGCAGCGGGCAGAGATAGCACGTTCTTATATCGTTAATACTAGAACTCTACGTACATTTGAGAATCAAACTGTCGGAAGCAAGTGTCGCGAGTCAATTTGCTACTTCAATTTTATCTAACAGCTACTTGTCCATGCTTTCGAATGGTCCGTCACAAACGGAGGGAGCGCCTGTGTCAAGACCACGTGAAACAGTTTCGGATTCTAATTTTATGTCTCGCGGCAACCTTCGAAAGCAAAAGGTTCGCCCATGCGCATAAAACGGTAAATCGATCGGTGTTATTAATTTAGTCGCGTACATCGTATGTTCATTCTGTTGTTTTGTGTCATTCGGTAGAACGAAATAGTATATCTCAACACAGTTTTGGTAATGGAAGAGGCAAAGCTAGTGCTATGCGACATCACATACAGATCATCATAACCAGGTTGAATCATATACAACATTTGGACAAACTGCTGTAAGCACTCTGCAACATTTACTCCTTCTTGTTCGTTTACGCTGAAGGTTTGACAGGCAACAACTTATATTTAACCCGTCGATTCAAAATGTGTCTTTGCCGCAAGCTACCACACACGGGAAGAGCAAACTGTCAAAATGCTTTCGACAAAATTACTCATGACACATTCTTCCGACGCGTCGCGTCGGTTTGCTCCTCCAGTGTTCGTCCAGCCTATGGTAGTTCCATCCACGTTCTTTCTTGTCCGTGACCGCGCTCTACTCGGCGTTTTTTTTTGGTTACGCCACTGCTCTCAAATAAACCAAATCTATTTTAAGGGCTTAAAATCAGACAAAGACATTGGCTGAAAGTTAGATTTAAACAAAGAGGAATTGGTCAAATAAATGGAAGGTTTCAAATGGCATGGCCTTAAAATGGAAAAAATGTAAAGCATTTTACACCTAACCGACTTTAAAATAATTATTTCTGAGCAACGCTTACCCCCAAACACCACAACATAACTCTAAATATTAATTACTTTACCAGGCTCTGTTACTTCGGTATACAGCAAGCTGAAATTATTTAACAATTATTTAATAAATACCATGGAACGGATTAACACATTGAATTACCGTATCAATTGAACGTCAAATAACATACAGATCTAATTGATCGAAACCAATATTTTACAGCCGAAAACAAGAAAGATTAAGAAACTTAAGTACATATCAATTGTACATCGAAGATAGTACATTTTCATTTAACATGATAAATATCTTAGCATAAAAAATCTTAAGAAGTTAAATCGTATTAATTTGAAAAATAATGTTCACTTTTTAACACGTGGTAATTTGCTACCAAAGTTTTGGGCAGGGATTAGTGTACTTTTACAGCGGAAAGTCAAATATTATTGACGTTGGCTTTGCCATTGTGAAAAATTTTAAATAATAAATAATATTAATGACTTATTATACAACTATCACAACATTAACATTCTGTAATTTTTTAAATGCACACACTTTAAATGGAAACATAAAAAGTTAGATATAAAATCGGTTTGGTTTGTCCGAATCTTTCTAGTAATAATCCTATAAACTTTAGTTCTACCATTGATAAAAAATATAATAATATATAATATAATAATAATAATAGAATATTATAATAATTGTTACTTGCCTATGGATTATTTTTAAGCTGATTTAGACGCAGCATAAAATTAAATCATAAATTTACGGAGACTTATGACAATATTAAGACCTTCCGCCTCTGGAAAAAATATGTAGCTGCGGCTCTGGTTGTTGGTCACAGATAGTAATAGTTTATTTTAATAATGAGATCTTTTATAAACAAGAATTATATCATAGAAATGCTTCATTACAAAAACGTGTTTTTTTTTATTGATTTACATAGTGACAGTCTAAAAATCCTAAAACACTTCAGCTAAAAGAACATTATTTAGCTCTTTGATTATTTATATGATTCTTGTTTCTAATTTTTGACTAAGTTAATTAATTGTGTTAGTTTTTATTATTTGCTCGTTATTGATGATGCGTGTCATATCATGATGACAATTATCATACGATATGCCAGCATTACTAATAAGCATTTGCGTTCTTGCATGCGGGAAAATGTGACTATTAACTAAGCAGGATATTACAACCTACGTTTATATAACAAAATATAAATCAATGCCAATAGTAAAATATTTAAGGAAAAAATCCCTACGAATATGAAATTATACTATCAAAAAGATTAAGCAAAGAGCTAGTGCGTAGCTTTAAATTTATTTTTGTGCTTGGAGGAAGGGAATGTTATCCTGGAGAACTCACGTCTCTCGGGATTACTTTGTCAGGATGATGGTGCCGAGAGTCTCTGATGGCAAACTGCTATCTGATATCAGCTCTGACAGCGTCTCCACAGCTCCCACAATAATCACTCGTAACGTTTACTTTAACCTCCATCGAGTTTAATCAATAAAAACATTGGAGCTAAGGAAATATTCTGGCATATATTTCGTAGCTAAGACTTCAAATGTTTAAATGCCGTTTGGATGTGAAAACAATGGAACTGAAATATTCTCCTATTGTAAAGGTTCAATATAAATCATTAAATCCTTTATGTTAAAACTAATATCTGTCATTCCTTGGTAAAACCATACGTGAATTTTTTTACCAAACGCTTTATTTTTTTTTTGCAGTGGAATTTCCAGATCTGTTTCTTTCTTTAATGTGTATCGCAAATGTGTAGTCAAACTTTCTTTGGGAATGCCGATGGTCGAATTGTCTAAAACGTTGGACTTTGGATCTCAGTTAGAGATAGCACAGGTTCAAATCCTGTCTGTGACCGTAGCATTTTTTATCAGTACAATCAACCTTAGTACTGTATCGGCTCTCCCCCTTGTTCTGTTTGATATGATCCTCGCATAAACCAGTGGCCCATGAGAACGAGCAGAATACAGCTTAAAGGGAATCGCTGAATCGCTTATCTCTTTAAAAAAACTATTATAATAATGTGATTTGAACATTAAGGATAAACTTAATGAATAACTAACTAATTCGATATCTCAAACATTTATGATAAACTAGTTAATTTTTAAAAATATTCAAATAAACTTTACCTAATAAAACCACACGGTATTTTTAGTGTAACTATGTTTATTGTCATTTATATGTTTCTATTTGTTAAATTATTGGCAATATCAGATTATGTAATAACGTACTGTACAGTTAGAGATATTGGATAGTGTTAAAACTTTTCACATGTTAAAATTTGGATAGTGGTGGAAGTAAAATGTCTTCTGAAGAAAAGGATATGCTATAGTTTGTGCAAACATTCGCTTGTAATAAATTACTTTTGTACTGGAATGAATCCCGGTAGTACTTTTGCAATGTCTGGACACAATCACCTTTTTGAGTAATTTTACGAAATGTTAAAAATTTTCTTCAAATTCTATTTAAATAAATTTTAGATCTTTGTAGTTATTAGTGAACACAGTTATGTTAGTTGTTTTAGTTTTCACTTATGTTATCATATATGTATCAAAGAGAATCATTACCTACATTGCGAGATTTATAAGATTAGCAGGAAAGTTTATGTTACTAAATTCCTTTGTCAGTAAATATTAAACATGAAAATGCATTTAAAATCTTTAAACTTTCATTTTCCAATCATATTAAAAGTCAGTTCAGCTAATTAAATTAAAATATGCCAACCACTGACTATAGTGTAAAGACTTTAACTAACGCATTTAGAAAAATATCTGCAGTCAGTTATCTGTGTTGTATTACATACGAAATTATATATATATATATATATATGTATATAATTACCAGTAGATATAGTTTTTCCGATGCAGCGGTTTTTACTATAAACTATCATTAACTGGGATATCTTTCAACTTTTGTTTCTGCTATAATGAATTAGGGAGGAAATTTATTTTACCTTAACATGTAGCCATTAAAATGTTCTATAAAAATTAACAGTACAAAATAGTATTAAATATCTGCTAAACAAACTATGTGATAATCTCCTTTAATTAACAATTTATCATTGCTACTCCCAAAATCTACAATTAAGTTTACATAGCTTAGTCTTCGTTACCGCTGTTAATTAACAAAACACTATTTTCCCTTTTTCATATAATGGACATTCAACACTGGTCATGAATAACGTCCCCCGGGTACCTCTGTGTGCGGGATGAATAAGTCTCTTGTGGCATTATTGTCACACGATTTGCAGCAACAAACACAATTGTTGTTGAGGTTATTGTTGACTGATAACCGCGTATTTTACCATTGTTGCTTTTACGATGAAAACTTTTGGGAGTATATTTGCCTGTGGAAACAGCAAATCGTAAATTTTTGTATTTGTAGAAAAAAAATTAAACATCAATTTTAATTTTCGATCAATAAAATATGTATGGTTAAGTTCTGTTATATGCACACAAATCTTATACTTTTCTACAGGCAAAGAACAATATTCAAATTTATTATAAAAATAACAGTAATAATAAAATAGTTAAGCCCTCAGTTATGGCAGAAGGCATCAGTTTAAGAAACTAGAAATACTTTCTACTAATCTTTTACATGCAAATTAGTGTGTGAGTGTTTAATATCATTATTTGTCAATAATGAAAGTTATTTTACTATTTGAGGGCATGTAACTGAATTTGACCTATGTATTTATTGTGCATCAAATTTCATACTTTATTTAAGATTTATAAATTAAACCTGAGATGTTTATGTAGCAATACAGGTTGCAATAATTCTAATCTATATCTGACCAAATCTGACCACGTTTATGTATAACACATTTTCAAAAGTGACTTCCATCACAGTGATGCTTGGTTATATATCGAATAACTATTCAAAGTTTTAATTTACTTATAATGGACTCTAGTCAATTTCGAATGCAGAGGACTTAAGCACCGTTTAGAAGGTATTGCAGTCAACCGTTCTACGGGTATTGAAACTTTGAAAGGAGTACTCTCAGTGATTGCTTTCATGTATTATCTACTTCCCATTGACTGTTTCAAAACTAATATTACAAGCGAAAACATTTCTTGGTTGATTTTTAATTACTTTGCTACATACAATGTTTAATGAATTAAAACTTTATAATAAAAACGAAACTGCACTCATTTTAAATTTTCACTAAAATTACGCGAAACAATAGGACGAAAGGTTTGAAATGGTGGAACAAAAACAGTCACAATTCTCACAGTACTTTCCTCAATCTTTATTATCGGCTTTTTAATTAACTTTCATTCCAATAACGGTTTAACCAACCTCTCTTATGTAATGAGTTGCTTTACAACCATATTGGTATAGTTGGGTTTATCTTTTTCTTCTAAATGTTGGTAAAAGTACATATTTACACTTGATGTCATGCCGTAGCAACTTTAAGCTTTCAAATATATGTTAAGGTATTTCCGAATATTAAATATCAGTTATAGCAAGTAATATATATACAACTCGTAACATTTTATCTGACACAATTTTCAATTTTATGTTTATTAAATTTCTTCTAAAAGATATAAATTAGGTAATAATAATTTATTTTTAGTAATTAAATAATTACAACCACATTTTCTACATTCATGTTCAGAACTTATTTTATTTAATTCATACATAATCTCAGTTACTAATTTGAAGTGAAATTTTCGTATTTCCGTTAAGACTTGATCTCGCAACGTTGACATTAAAATAACATCCTGTTGTTGGTGTTGGACAAAACAAAACGTAACTTGTAATATCTAACAAACCGCTTCAGAGATCATCGAAATTCACTCATAGAGGCATTTAAAGTGTTTTCAAACTAGATTCGGCACATTAAGTCAGTCTAAACTGTATCCATAACAAATTTTCTCACACTCTCACGGATCTTACATTGAGCTCCTAACACTGAATTTTCATAGAGTCAGCAAAACCATAGATAGCGTAAAAAAATTTGCAACCTATTTGCAATACATGAACACGATAAATCATTAACAATTTTGTTGTTTATCAAATAACGCTTTTATGTATTAGAAAGAAAAAATAATGACCATTTTAGAATTACAATTATTGCATAACTAATTAGATGTTATGCAGATTTAATTAGAACTACACTTTTTAATCTAAAGTATAAAACCACGCATTTTTACACTATAGAGCATATTTTATCACATTCAGTTTAGACTACTTAATACTGACGAAATATCAGTACCGGTTTAAATACTATTGAAAAGCTTAACATTTCTAATTTTATGTTTAGTACTGTCATTGTTCTCTTTGTTTTGGTACACTTAATCAGCAGTGGCTTGTTAATGATGTAATTAAATACCAGCGATGTAGTTAAGGGGCCTATGAATAGCTTAAACCAATTATCCACCCTGCCCGTTGATGTGGTAGCCTACCTACTTAATAATGAGCTCACTAGCCGATGTGTATTTGCTATTGAAAAGCGGGATCGGTTTTGTTATTGTATTTTTTATGCAGCAGGGTATTACTGTGGCCAAAATAAATAACATTATTTCTAATTGGCTATTTTGAATTGTTTATCTCATCATTATAATAAGATAAAACTCCTATGGTAAAATCTACAAACTACAAAAAAACTATTCATATTCTTGTGTGTCAGAACTCGTAGGATACATTTATGGAAATTTTCCTTTATTTGAAGTAATCAGGTTACGCTAAGATGAAAAAATATTTTAAAAAATATATACACTGTTAGTTCTGTGTCATCAAAGAGTGTGTATTAGATTAAGGACATAAAATTCATTACCATAATCATTTTTTAAATATAGCCTACGACAAACATAAAAGAAGATAACCAATATTTTATTCTCAAAGTATTTCCGTTTGCCTAGAATACCTGAACAATAGATCAAAACAGATTTGATTTTGTAATAAATATTTATTAAGATAATTTAAAATTGAACGGACAGACATTTTTGAAAACAGCTGTAATTCTACAAGTATACACAAAACTGGGCAACTCTGATAACGTTTATATGGTAGTCAAAAGTTTATATATTTTATTTTTAACAAATATTGAAACATGATAGTAAGAGCAATATCCATAGATAAATTTCCAACAAGTCAGCAAGTAAATAAAATCATAAAAATGTATTCATTAAAGTTTAAATAACACATTTTTATATTTTATAGCGTAACAAAATCACAATCTTACACTTCTTCAAAAGTTAAGAACGTAGTCTTTCCTGTACAGCTCCTGCGTGCTTATTTTACTAGCAACCTTACATTTCAGTATAATTATTTGCTCCGAAATTGTTGCATTAGTTTTATAAAATTGAGTTTTTTTATTTGTCCAGGTAATTTATTAATTTTGGAAAATAATGTGAGTTCAGCAGATTTTTGTCTTCTTTCTATAAATTGTAAGTAAATTTGTATGTTTAAAGAATTTTATAATTTTTATAGGAATTGAGAAGAAATGTTTCTATTTATTAGACATTAACAATACCTTTTTTCGAGTCATGCCTTAAACGAAGGTAACACTAACAGCTCAGAATAAAAAACTTTCAAATAACTTATTAGCTTCCTGTTTGTCAAGCATATTTAGTATTTGTATGTATATATAGAATATATGTAATTGAAGGCAATATGTTTTGTTTAACTATAAATTATTTTAAAATATTTTATGACAATGAAAGTGTTTTAACGTGTGTGCTCCATGAATTTAACTATTGGTATATAAAGGTATTATTATTTATTTTCGGACAATAGATTCAAAACAAACACACTACGATGGAAGGAACATGCTCGACCTAGTGACTAAATCAAGAGATTTCGCAACTGTTTTTATAAGTCACTCGAGCACTTATTGTGAGGAAGATTTTCTCTTTCTTGTATTCCGAACATTGAAACTTATTCATGACAGAGGTTTTACCCACCGCCCCTCGTCCACAGCCATCGCTATTATGAATCCGCTTTTCACAGGGCGCTTATCTCTTATTTCCAGGGAGATTAAATGTTTCAATAACCACGCATTACAGCATCTCGCAACATTTTTTCAAGATTCTCAGAAACCCATTTGATTTACCGATTTCTTTAGCCTTCGTGATATACCTTATAGAATCATGATTACTTTTGAAAACCAGCACTTTTAAAACCCTGTAAGCTGGTCACAATTCTGGTAGTATTGTAAGATTACTCAATACCCCAATAGATCTGGATTGTACCTTTGTACAAATTAATAAAATTTATTTTTAAAATAGATGATACAGTTCATGATATTTTATCTTACAGCTTATGAAAATATAGGTGGTTGCATACATACGAAATTTAGTATCTAAGTTTTAGCAATTTCATAACTTGCAAAAAAATGTATTACACCACACCGATTGTATATGTACGTATATAAACAAACATACATCTTTAAATATATACTTTTAGGTTTTAGATATGCATGTGTTCACTTATGAAACATGAAATTGACTTCTTTTAGTAATGTAACTTTGAGATTTTTAATTTAAGTTTATAAATTTTGCTTCTTATATTGTGTTCAAGTCCTTTTTAAAAATGTGCAAATACCTAATTATCAAACTAATATTTACAAAAACTTACTGTAAGAGAACATATCTAATACTATTTGCCTTTGACGAACACATCACCAATCTTCAATAACTTTTGCCAGTAACTGTTTTAAAATAATTACTTACCTTAGCTGGATTATTCCATTCAGTTGCTAAATTCACAGGTCGTATACTATATTGTGACTCGTATTCTAACTACAAGAGTCCATTGCGAAGTGTTCAGCTCCATTTCACCTTCTACTCAGTGCAAGGTATGCAATGTGACATTGTCACATACTAGACTCCTGGAATATGGAGTCCATGCCTGTTAAAAGAAATCTGAAAAAGTCGGTGAGGAGACATTCAAAACCAGACTCCAAGATTAAGTCTGTGACAGAGTCAGATATCATGCGCTGTACTGATAGGAAGTTCATGTTGGGCTAAACTCTACATTCGCACTGAACCAACCCACCCCACCATAGTTATGTGTATACAGGTTTGGCAGCAAATAATTTAATGAGTATAAAGCAATGAATTTAACATCTGTAATAACGACATTATTGCACTTTTTTCTATGTTTCATGGTTCCGTAATCATTACATAAACATTTTTTATGTTGTTCTCAGTATCTTGCCTGTAATTCGGAAGTTTTACCTATATGTCAATATTATAAGTGGGACTTTACTGACAGTACCATGGAAGTCCAGCCACACTGCATCGAACGCTCAGACTTTTACGGAAAGAATAAGTACAGCCCTTAATGGGATTATAATTAACTTGCCAAGTTTCTAATTGAACTTTAAATGCCTTTAATACTGTAGTATACATTATTAGTGCTCATAACATATATTTAATTGAATGTCTTAATGCTATATTAAATTCATTTGTGCTAGTTTTTAATGTTAGTACAATGTTATAACGTTAATAACGTTATCTAACGTTAATACATTTATTAGTTTGACGGAAACTGTACATTGTCATTAATTTAATTCGATTTCCTCAATTTAGCATGATAACCACATGTTTTCGTTCTCCACTCAGCACTACTACGTTGATATGGCCCATTGCACAAAGTTCATTAGCTGAAAAGCAACCGCTACAGTCACGCTTTCAATGTGGATCATCTGCTACCGCGATCAACCGCTAGAGCCACTAACCGCTAGAAACACCACCGCAGTCTGTGTAACCAGAGTGACAAGAAGGATTATGGTAATGTGATCGAAAATGGCAGGGCTTATTAGTATAGCGCATTAGAGAGCTATAAAGCATTTAATCTATTTCTGCCTAAAAATCTTTCTTTCTGCAACACTGAAAACTGGTGGGTTATTAAATGTCCGAACTATTCGTATTGCAACGTAATTCAATATGAGCACTAGTAATACCTTTTTATTAATGCAGCCTTATTAAAAATAACAGTGAATGTTTTCCACAAATCACCCCATGTTTCTCGTAAAAGTTTATCAAATTAAAAATGTATTCGTACTGAACAATTCAAACAAAATCGTTATTACAATGGTAACTCTTCAATTCCGCGCAAATACATGGTAATATTTTTCTCCAACAGCTTAAATCGTTGAAGACTCTTGGAGCAATTGGAAAAACTTATAAATATTAATAAATGTAAATAATACATATCATTTCCAATTTATTTATTTTTCGTCCACAATTTATACTCCACAAATAAAAATTTGGCATTTGGAATCAGTTTTGATGGCATTTGGAATCAGTTTTGATTCCAAATGCCAACTTGTAGGTATTTGTCAGTGACTGCTGACAATCAACTTGTTGCTTGCTATGATATTATGCTACCTCGTTTTTGTTATAAGTCTTATAAATTTTTTACCTTTTGACAATTCAATCTTCGTAGACAATTACGATATATTTTACCGGCACCAATGAATCTTCAGATTTTCCATTATCTTAACGATTTGTCATACACTTGCATAGTCAATATGTTAGTAAAACTAATACTTTAAAAACTTTCTTCTCATTAAATCGTTTTCATTATTCACAATTTCCATAATTTAGGTAAACTAACATAACATTTAATAATGTTATTAATAAAACTACAGTATTTTAAATACGTTATACAACTGTCAATAATTTATTATTTCAACGATATTTTAAACAGTTAAATCGTTTAAAAAGTAACTGATAAAAGTTCAGTATTTTAAATTCAGTATATAACTGCCATTAGTTTAATATTTAACAATGTTTTTGAATAACTAGGCTTCAAAAGCGTTTCAATAACACAAATGGATGGGAAATGAAGCTCTATATTACCGACGAGGAACTCTCTGGGCTTTCACTGACAAAAACGGAACATCCATTGCTTTTTCTATTTGAAATGTTTATAAAACCTACACGGTACATACAGGTTTCTTTACATTAAATGTTTACATACTTGTGGTCTGTAGTACTATAGCTAGTTCAATTTGCGTGTTTTTTATTCAATGTTCTTATTAATATTTTTAATTATGTTGTGAGGAGTGATTCGTCCTTTTTAGCAACTTCCAATATATTTTTGTTTATAAAACATGTCTTCTATTTAAAGTTTATTATTGACGATGCACCACCACAACGATGCAGTTTATTTGATTTGAAAGAATAATAAGTTTTTAGAAATGTATTTATTTAAAGTTTGTTTCTGACGGAAGGATTGTGAAGGAAACAGGATTTTCTTGCCATTTGTCATCATTAAATGATATAACGAAGTTTTTATTAATGTTATCCATGTTTTAGATATAGTGGAGTTGACTCACAACATGGTGGTTGTGATTCCTGTTATATGCGCGTCACAAAAACACTCTTGTATTATTTGTTTGTTACAATCTAGATTTTAGTTATACATATGGTTAGTTATTCACCTGAGGAAGTGATGAGATTGCAGATCTCGAAACGCAGTGTTACTGGTTTTTGGACATTTGCCATCGTCATATTTTGAAGGTTATAAACACCACGTTTCAGGGATTGAAATATACTTTCTTCTTCAGCTGTCAAAAAACCTCGAATACATAGACATGCACAACAAATTTAAAACATAACGTGAGACGCCTCTCAAAGGTTCTTGTGGCACCTGAGCAAAGCGCCTATAGCATGAAGTCCAGATTAGAGAGAATTGACCCAAGCGATGTCACTTTCAGAAGCAAGGGCACAAATAACGTCAGTCAGACTCATTGATGATAGTAGAAAACTGCCGAGACAATCGGTGTCGGCATTTCTGTGGTATTGTGGTGCGTCATCTGAAACAAATAGAACAGGAAGGCGATGATTGGGAGCAGGAGGGGAAAAGGGCACCGACCTCCGGCCTTACGTTTTGATCCTTGACTTAATATTATGATGTTTGTGACATGCAGGGTTACTGACAGCAATTATTGTCTTTAGCTGCTATTCAATTCTTAGAAAAAAACTGTAGAAGTTCAACGACAGTCTTGAGAAGATTTATTATTCTAATTGAATGTAGTTATCCTTTCCATCATTTGAAGTTTGTTACTGACCATTGGTATTTGAAGGGTTGAGGGGGAAGAGCTGGTAATTTTTAGGCTCTAATGTACTTTATTTGGAGCTTCTTTAGTGTTACTCTATGTTCTTTAACAAGCCTAATTGTGTGTGTAATAAGAAACTGAAGGGTGTGAAGTGGCGCAAATAGAATTCCTTTTTAAATAGAAGAAAACCGAATAACGTGTGACATCGAGAAAAGTTTGGAGGAAAACTTAAAATTACTAATTTAATAATTCGTTACTAAGCAGAGTAAGTTAGTGTAATGTTATGATTATACACACACACACACACACACACACACACACACACACACACACACACACACACACACACACACACACACACACACACACACACACACATATATATATATATATATATATGTAATATTACACATATATAACATATAATTATATATTTATTACTATTATTATTATTTTAAACCGTAATTAAAGTAATTTTATTTGATAAAACTGCAGTACAAATTGATAGAATAAATAATAATACTAATAATAACTAGTTGTTACTGTAACTGGTTGGAGCCTCTTATCTGGGAGCAAACACTGCTCCGGTCTGGACAACCAGAACTGCAACTGTCTTCTCTGAGTGAACATTGTAGGGTTGTGTATGTCTCATAACTACGAACATTGTGGGACTTTTCTACTTTGGCCGGCTTTTCTATACCCTTAAAACATATGGTCTTCATATGTTATATTATCACTCTTACATGTTTAATGGTTATCAGTATCCATGTAGCAAAACAATATTTTCAAATGTATTTTGTATGTGCTTGCATGTGTGCAAGTATCACACGAATGAGTGTGTTGTGTTAGCTACATTCCTTCATAACGCCTTCAAATTAATACCTTCATAAGTGAACATTAGTCATCTTTTTTATATTTACTGTACCTGAGTGATTATTATTTATATATTATTTCTCTTAAAAAGTGTTCAAGACATGATTACCTTCTACAGACACAAACAAAACGTAATGATTACTTTGCATAGTTTCATCGTAAATAAATAAGTAAGATAGAGATAAGAGAGTTAGTAAGATCTGTTTTCATATATGTATCCTCCTGTGTAAAACGTGGAAACAGGTTTGCTCATTTTTAAATAATTAATGTACTGCCTGTATTGTATGATGTCCTCAAGTTTACTTAATTCATCTTAAAAACATAATGTAGCTACAGTGGGAAGAGTTGATACAATTTGAATGTAAAGTTTTGCTATAGTTTACCTTCCTCTTTAGCATCTAAAATCTGACGTACATGACTCTAGATTCCAGGGAACAAGTCTATGTTAGCGTCAGACTTCAGACACTAAAAGGAAGGTGAACTTGAATTTAACTCAATATTCTCTTATTACAACGTTATTAGTAGATTAATTTGATTCTTACAACGGTGTGGTATGATTTGTTAATTTTAACCTAGTCTTCAATTATGTGTTACCTTACTTACTTATCTGTCGAAGAGATCAGATTGCAGATCTCGAAACATAGTATTACTGATTTTTTATCACTGAACGATGGCAAATGTCCTTCCATCGTCAAAAACAAACTTCAAACAAAGAACTCATTCTTACAGTTACACAAATTTAGTCTCGTTTAAAAGGAGGTCTTCTTAAATAACTAAGTGTTTACATATATTTAAAGCTTTCGTATATAGTAAATAATTTGAAAATTGAACAATCCAAGTATTGTCTAATTTAATCCATTGCTTTAATGTGGCCTGAGAAAATATGTTTTTCTAATCGAAATATTGTTTTTTTTCCTGAGTTTAGAATATGCTTTCGCCCATCAAACAAGCTTTTGCTTAAACATGAGGTTTGTACCGATCTTAAGATATTATCCTTCATTACCTACTAGATCGATTCCCTTTGGCAATCATCGTAACAGATAGAAGTCCTTCTTGACTGCCGGACGGGTCACTTGGTGCAGTCAGTAGAGTACGAATTAATTAGAATTTCTTATTTATGAAAGAGCTCTTGTCATTATTAAATGTTTAGAAATAAAAAAACTATTTCCATTCTACCACTACAACTGACCAATTTTGTTCTACTACACCTATAAAGTTATTATGATTTTTTTATATTTTTATTGAATGTATATTGCATTTCATCAAGGTCACTTAAATCTGCCGACATGATTTTGGAATAACCATTTTCATCAATAGGATATTAACAGTTAATTACACTATTAACTTACTTAATAAACGCAAGTCATTGTTCAAATATACTATAACATTTATTTATAATCAACCAAGAAATTGCAACTTGCACTCATTCTTAAGTCAACTCGCACAATCACTGGTCCACTGCAATATTTCAGATGTTTATTATACAAAAGGTTTATGTTCTTATAAGCGCTGATAAGCGTGGTAAGTTAGCTGATAAGTAAGCAGAAACTTTTCTTTCGGAGCTCCCCAATAAATTCAGAAATTATAACTTTCCGTTAGTTGACTCATGGTACTTAGACACTGTAAAATAGTCCCCCTAGCCTCTTTTTTGGGGTTCCACTCTCCTCTTTTCGTATAATGTTGATCAACACTTTTTGAAGTTCATGAATTCTTCTTCCTCAATGACGTCCACAATAATTTTACAATAATTTAAAGAGGTAACAACAGTTTCTGCTACTTTCTTTACAGAGTAGTAACGGTCATGTTTCTTCAACTTTCGTTTTAAGATACCAATATCCATCTCGCAGATCCAATGTCCTTTGATCGGGAGTCTGTACAAAACATTTTTTAATTTTCCAGAATCAACTAAGGCCTTTAACAATCTAACCATGGCGTGATTCTTGTTATGGCCGGTTCAATTATCACAACATATATACAATTAATCAACACTGTATAAAACATTGTCATTGATGTATTTCATAAAACAAAAACACATCATTACTTCTTTTGAGCTGTCCCCTCATGGTATAATATAAAAAATATCAGGAAAAGTGGCGGCTAGTGGTAAAATGCATAAGTGTGGTACATGCGGAAAGAATATTTCTAAAAATATTTCAGCTCTTCGCTGTGACGGAGAGTGTAATTTATGGCATCATAGTATATGTGTGGGAATCAGTAATGATCATTACGATCTTCTCCGTGAATTAGAAGGAAAAGCGTCGTGGTAGTGCAACAAGTGCAGGGTAACCTCAAAACCAGTTAAGTGTAAATGTTCGAACTGAAAGTGAAATCGATCGTGGTGAATTAAGTTGTTCGGAAAAAATGAGAATTTGACTGAACAAATATTTACTTTGTCAAAAAACCATAAGGATCTAAGTGAGCAATTAGGTGTTTTGCGGGGGAACATTGTGAATTTGGACTCAGCTGTGAGCAGCCAGACTGAAGTTATTAGCGGTATTTTATCAAGTGACAATGGGAAACCGTATGCCGGCAAATCGAAATTTAAGAAGAATACACTTGTCGCCCCTACTAATAGTCTTCAAACTAAAATAAATAGTAATGATTATCTCAATAGTAATGGTACTAATCGCGGTACTTTGATATCAGCAGTTGAACATGAACCTATCAATGAACGTAACTCGTTCACTCGTTCTGATCAAGGTACTGGTCATGGAGTTGCCCACCAAACCTCACCTGTATACATTAGAGCGAGAACTGGATCAGGGACTCAGAATCATAGTTCTGATTCTAAACACGAGCAGCGGCGTCAGGCCTACGCTGATGCGGTTCTTGGTGGCAGTGGCGTTTGTGCTCCTTGTGATGTAGAATCAAAACATTCTGACATAACCTCTGAAATTAATTATGAGGATAAATTTAGTGAATGATATCTCGTAGAAAAAGGAGTAAAATTACATCTCAGTCCTCCCAACAGGGTATAGAAAATACTAGGTCCTATTCCTCAACAGTGAAACGTAGGCATAGACAGAATTTTATAACAGGTAGTTCAAATTCTTTACATAATCTCAATATAGTTGACAAGAAAGCGTTCTTCTTTGTATCCCGTTTTGGTGCAAATACTAAACCTAGTGACATTGAGAATTACCTCAAAAGGAATAAACCTGGCAACCATGTGGTAGAACAGATTGCATCTATACGACCAGATCTTTACTCCTCTTTTAAAATTGGAGTATCATCAAATATCTTTGGGAATATTTACTCACCAGAATACTGGCCGAATAACGTATTTGTGTCTAAATTTAAGAACAAATATCCCAAAAACATTGGAAATTTAAACTTGGAAACTCAGCCCGATCAAAAAAGACTATGATTGACAATAAGTTTAATGATAAACAAATATTGACTACTCGTTTAGAAGACATGAACCATAGTGTAAATACAATAGAAAGTGGGTATAAAGCAGTCATACCGCAATGTAATGTGCAGGGACTTCTACATAAAATTGATGAAGTTGATTATCTAAATAACAGGTTTGAAGTAGACATTTTGTGTTTATGCGAACACTGGTTAGCTAAAACTGAGATTGCGGACATACGTGTACCAGGTTACGACTTGGCCAGTTCCTATTGCAGATCATCGGGTAGAAGAGGTGGTGTAGCAATTTGTACCAAATCTGGAAGGGTAGGACGTGTTGAGGTGCCGGACTTGGTGGAACTTTCAATTGAAGGTACGTGTGAA
Organism: Homalodisca vitripennis; assembly: GCF_021130785.1. Taxonomy (NCBI): domain Eukaryota; kingdom Metazoa; phylum Arthropoda; class Insecta; order Hemiptera; family Cicadellidae; genus Homalodisca; species Homalodisca vitripennis. The sequence continues at coordinate 46,937,783 of NC_060215.1, forward strand.
ATAGCTGCCATTTACATTCAAGAGTTGAACCTTACCTGTCTAGGTGTGTACCGTGTGCCCTGGGACAACAATTTCATTATGTTTATTGAAGGACTATTTAATTTATAATCTGTATATAATTCTAGTAATAAGTGAAATTCATCTCTGGTATTGTGTGGAGATTTCAATTTAAATATTTTATGTGATCATATTAATAAGCATATATTTTTAAATCTGTTGACAAGTTTTAATTTAATGACAACTATTAATGAAATAACTAGGCCTGGTTTAGGTCGAGGTTCTTGCCTTGATAATATAGCCACTAAAATACATCCTGATAGGATTTTTTTTGTCTAAAGTTGAGCCTATGATTGTTTCTGATCATTTTGCACTCATTATGGGCTTCCAGTTGCAGTGTACATTTACTGATGGTGCTGATATGGGTGCTGCAAGGATAATTGACCTATTGATTGTGTGAGCTCACGTTATTTTGCAGCGCTATTAAGTAAAACAAGTTGGCTGTTTCTCTACACCCTTTTAACAGTAGATGAGGAGTTTGATTGGTTTATAAACTACTTATTAAACATTGCTGACTTTGTGTTTCCAGTAAAAATTGTTAATAGTAAATGTACATCTCATAAAGTTAATTGGTATAACGATGATCTTAGACGTCTGAAAGATCAGTGTTTGTTTATATACGAACAATTTAAATACAATGGTTTAGCATGTTATAAGAATTGTTTTAATTATTTAAGGTGCAAATGCAGGAGATCCGTTAGGGAGGTAAAGATAATTTATAGCTGTAATCGAGTTAATGCTAAGAACAAACCCATGGAAATGTGGGCAATTTTAAAGGAGAATTCAAGCAAAAATTATAAGCCTAACTGTAGTAATAGTAAAATAAATCTTACCTCAGCTGGATTTAATTATTTTTTCACTAGTAGTGTAAGTAGTATTGTTGGTAATGTCCCTAACTCAAATCAGTGCATGTCTTTTTATTTAGATAAGGTTAAGCAGAGTTTACCTCAAGCGCTCAATTTTTCTTTGAAATGTGTGAGCGTTGAGCAAGTCTACAATGCTATCAATTCCTTGAGCTGTAGTAAGAGTCTGGATGTTTATTGATTGAACTCTGGTCTGCTAAAAATTGCTACACCTCATATCTCTGAGATTTTAGCCTATTTATTTAACTGTTGTATTGAAATTGGTATTTTCCCTCAATGTTTGAAATTAGTTTCAACTTACAAGAAGGGCTCTGTGTCTGACTACAACAATTATCGACCTGTATCGATAATACCGATAATATCTGGTATTTGAAATTATTTTCAACAATCAAATTGTGGAGTATTTTTGAAAGAAACTTTATTTTTACTAACTGTCAGTTTGGTTTTATTTCTAAGAAAGTTACTGGTCTAGCCATTTCTGAATATTTGAAGAGCTGTATTTATGGTCTTGACATAAAAAATTAAGTAATTGGTGCCTTTTATGAAATGTAAAAACCATTTGACACAATCTCACATGACAAACTGAGACAAACTCACATGTCTTATGGAATTATTGTATGGGGCAATGATTGTAACACAAAAAAATTATTCATTTTACAAAAACGTGCTATTAAGATTATAGCTAATGTAAACATAAGGACTCACTGTAAACCTTTATTTAAAAAGTATGGTATTCTTACAGTACCTGCACTTTATATTTTAGATTGCCTATTGTATATAAAAAGAAATTTACATGTTATACCTACAAATAGATCTGTACATAACCATATGACTAGAAACTCAAATTCTCTTAGAATATCTCAATGTAGTCTTAAAACCACTTTAAATTGTTTTGCTGAAACAGGCTTTAAACTCTACAACTCTCTTCTTCTCATCTTAAATCTCTTGAAATTAATTGTTTCAAGAAAAGTGTAAAAAGCTATTGATTAATATCAGCCCATATGACATCGGTGATTATTATGCTGTAATTGGATAGACACTTGTTACTGGGCCTAGGCAATGCATATAATAGATGATAGCTCATGCTAAGTTTGTTTCTGACACTGTAAAGACACATTGTGAAGATGTTCTGGCAATAAAGAATTTGATTTGATTTGAACGTTGCTGAAACATTTTTTTTCCATTATGGATTTCTGATTCATAAACAGACACTTGTCTTAAGTAGTGCATTTCTTGTACTGGTATGATAGGCAAAGAAATGTTTTGCATAAAATTTAAGCACAATGTATGGCATTATCCTGGGTCAGACAATATTGTTTCGTTTAATCCAAAGATTTGTAAATTCTTTTACTTCCCCACTTAAGAACAGGAGGTTGTGCTACAACAACTCTTTTTTGCTGTGTAATTGAATTGAGGGGGTTTTTTACTCTCGTATTCCTGAGTTTAATTCACAGCAACTATGTATTTGAGAACTGCCAAATCGGTATTTAAAATGCTCCTTAAAAACCTTGTAAAAAAACTGTATTTTACTTAAGAATCTTTGTGTTTTTTTCCGAAAAGAGTGAGTACATCTTTTTATATCTAGTTTAGCATCTAAACAGGTAGTGGTAATTATCTTTCAATGCATACTGGCTAACCTTAAAAAGAAAATTTTTGATCTAAAATTCCACTCCCTCAATATAATTATAAGGAAACGGTTTTCTGTTTTTTACTGTCCTCTAAGATATTTAGGAGACTTAGCTGACAACAGTAATCCCTTTACCTACTTACCCTTTAGTTAGTAATTTAATACAGCATCAAAAAGCTTCTTTACAAACGTTTAAGAGATTAAATGTATCATTAGTTAGATTAATGTTAGTTCCGAAATAAGTTGTTGCTGAATATAGGTAAATAGATAAAGTAGTCCCTAATAGAGCTTGGTTAGTAAGTAATGCATTTCAGTAAGGCACAATATTAAATGTTTCACGTACCACTAATGTAAATAAACACCAATATGTGTATGTTTTTATTTCAAATCTTCAAACATTTCCTTTTCGTAAATATCAATGAAGAATACACCATTCAAAGTTAGACTTTCCCTGGTATCTAAGTCTAGCTTGTGAATATTCAGTCTAAACTAATCTTTATCCCAAGTTTTAATATATATTTTACATAAAATAGGGTTTATTTGCTTACAAGCATGGTGATAATATACATCGTTGCTTATTTGTGCAACTTTCATATTATTCTCCTTTAATTCTTGCCACTTTAGAACCATCTGTGTTTCTAACTCCTTTTCTGCTGCTGGTCTTCAACATCACTATTCGTTTAATTGTCTGACATTTTACTAATACTACCCACAACCAAACTAACACTCAACCTTATATCAGACCTACACCTTGTTTACCTGCTTATTATGAACTCGTATTTAATCTACATTCTAGTGGAGAAAACAATAGATACAAATAAAAAGCTAACATTATATCTAAATTATGAAACTCTGAAAAGGGTTTTAATCTAACGTTCAAAAGCAAGCATTGCGGAAATTATTATATTGATCGAAAATATTAGTAATATCAAGTTTTGTAGCTGTTGATAGGAATTTAGAGAGAATATGTGTACTTTAAGATAATCTCCATGATTAAAAGTATGCCATGATTTGATCTTATGTCTATAATAATACAATGCCATACTTATTGAATATGAAATACGCCACATTGGTGACGGAACCAACTTGCTAAATAATTGCATTAAGATTAAGTCTTATAATATTGATTCAATCCCAGTATTCTGAATAATCAATCTGTTTCTGTATTATGTTTCCGAAGAGTGAGCGTTCGGCTGTATTCTGAAAACATTTTTATTATTGACTATTATTAACTAATACTAGTATTGGCTTAAGGAGATTATTATCAACGATACTTACCATCATTGTTGTCACCTTTTAAATCTGAATAACGTGTGATGTAATTTAAACGAAATGTCATTACTTATGAAGGACAGGTGTCAGAGAGGGGGCTTTTGTAGTTAGAGAAATGTATCCAATGCAGGGCTGATCATTTGATCATGAATTTTAAAATATATTTTCAAAATTTTACTTGGTATAAAATATAATTTACCCTCCTTCAAAAAGCAATTTTTTAACAAATAATACATTGTTTTAATTTTTTGAGAAAAGATACAAGTTCAGTACCTTTTACTTGTTATCATTTTGAATATTTTGGACATAAATTTTATTTTTTTAAATATGAATTCCAATAATGATTTTGCTAGAACTTGACAAGTACGTCCGCGGATGTTGATTTTAGCTCCATTTCATCATCCCCTTATTCAGCATTCGAATTGAATGAACTCTACCCACACTATCTACGTTATGCTTTCTAGCTCGGTTTTGTGATCGTATCTAAAATATAGCAGTTCACTCAATTGTTCACATGAAGAGGCAACGAGAACAACTTTTCATCTAGATTCACAAAGTGGTTGTTGTGTGACCTAGACATAGCTTTTCTGTTAGTCTAGGTATCTCTTTTGTTGAAACTATGAAAAGAATTCGTTTTGAACGTATTCGTAACTAATTTTTTCTTCGCTTCAGACGGACGTGGACTCCAGATTCCAGGAATTAAGTCTGTGACAGGAGAAGTGGGAAGGAAGGAGAAGTGGAACTAAACTCAACATTATGTGAATTATGTTTCATTTGTAATTCTACGTTTTTAACTGTTAATTGTATTGACATAGGCAAAGTAGAAGATTTAGGAAAATAACCTTATTAAAACATTGTCTTAAAATATCCTTTCATAATCTGTCCACAACCAGTATATTTCCTGACATATATTTACACAAAATCCTTTTTTTCATACAGGGGGGAAGCCTTGTGGTTTGCTCAATCGCTCGAACGCAGTACTTTTACCAATCGTACAATAGTACCGTCCACGTATTGAACAAAAGCATATTGTTGTTATTATGAAACTCGAAAACAAGCGAGTATTTGGTAAGATTATTTGTTGCCTTCTTATATAAAAGTTATAACTTTATTTTTCTCGTTCGAATTTTTAACTGTATACAACACTTCTTTTACATTATTATTTATCAGTTAGCATCCTAGATTTTCCTCTAAAGTCTCAGTTTACGATATCCCTAGAGAATTACATTTTATTCATAAATGCCAAAAACCGTCGTAACTATATGATAATACTATGCATTTATTACATTTGGTTGAATTCAGTCTAAACTAATATAGTTTAAAGTACTATGTTCAACTATACCTTAAAAGATCACTTATTATTTTATAACGATAAATATATAAATTGAATAGACCCATTCGTGTTACCGTCTATTGTTCCAATCCAGCTGCATTACGTGACTATACATTCAAATACAGAATAATTGCTAAAATATCTGTGAAAACTTATTTATGTTTACTGAAACGTCCAGTTTCTTACAAAAAAGTAATGTTGTTTTTTTGTTATAAACAAATTTTACACTTCATGTTACTTTTTTTAATAAAGTGTTTTCATTATAAAACGAATTTCAAAAAATGAAATATTTACTTCATATATTATTTGAAATATATTATTTTGTGATTTATAAAATAGGTAAAAATTATCAGGTAAAAAATATAGAAACAAACAATAGAACTACTTTTACTTGAATATTGTTAAATAATTAACAGGAAAATATTAGTAAATTTCAATTTAATTCATCGTGTTTATGAATTTAAAGATAAGATCATAAATTCATATGATATCAAGCTTCATAAGTCGTTTTTCTATAAGAAACATGAATTATTTACATTAATGAACTAATTGTACTTCTTATAAAGCAATTACTAAATTTGCATTAGATAAACATTTTAATCAAAGTATAGAATGTTTTAAATGTTTTTCTGTGTATATAAACTAACATTTAAAGCGAATTCACTGTGAAATGTATGGAGACAGTTAAGCCTGCCGTTTGTTTTTGCGTGTTTCCATTAGGTAAAAATCTGTACAATTCGGATTAATACTGGAAACACCAAATAATGTTGTTTTTATTCACATGTGCCGTAATAATAATGCTAATAATGTAACAGTGTATGATTGTGATGCTGATGGAATATTAAAGTAAGGTAAAATTGGCGTGCGTAATAAACTCGTATTACCGAAAGTCATAAATATCATGTTTCATTACAGATTGCTTTCAATGTCATGCCTTTTCGGCAATCGCCATTTGGGCATGACCGAACAATGCAGCCTCCCCATGCAATTCTATTACGTGCTGAATGGAACAGTGGGGGGTATTGTTAATAGGTGGAATGGAGTGGTGCATTATTCAACATTGACCTAGCATGACTCATAACTCTCTAATTGGTTTCCCAATCCGCTCCCTTTGTTGACTTGGCTCTTGTAGGTGTTTGCACTGAGAGGAACTTCACGTTGAAACATTCAGTTTCAGTGATTAAATAAATCAACTCGGTTTTAATATTACTACGTCCAAATACCCCATTCACTATAATTCTCGAGACTTATGTTAAATATATACTATGTATGACAATATTTGTGTCAAACATAAATATATAATTTTGCATAACAACATACCAAACGGAAATATGTAAACTAACGTTACAGCAACACGTTGTATAGAATAAAACACTGATATTACATCAAAGACAAAGTCAGATCTCAAAAGAGTGACCGGGCTCTACGAGCTTTCGGATCCCAAAAGGTTCAAAGACAAAGTCGGATTTGCAAAATGCGGTACTTTGGCATGATAATTTTATTGTTTACTTTTTATCATCCACATCCTGTCCTAAGGTGTGTATGTGTGTGTGTGTGTGTGTGTGTGTGTGTGTGTGTGTGTGTGTGTGTGTGTGTGTGTGTGTGTGTGTGTGTGTGTGTGTGTGTGTGTGTGTGTGTGTGTGTGTGTGTGTGTTGTGTTGTAGCGAAAATCTGCTGCTTCTACGCACGAACTCCTTAGCGTAGAAAAATGTCAAGAGCGTTAGCTCAAAGAATTAGTTTGCATTGACACACAATCCAAAAGCGATTTGGCCCTCGCGGAGGAACGGACCCCAAAAGGGTAACAGGTCTGTACGAGCTTTCGGATCCCAAAAGGGTAACCGATCTCTTTGTGACAAAGCCTTGTCGCCTGGACAAAATGTCTTACAAAATGGGGGATTAATTTATGACCCAGTTTGCGTTTTATCCTGTTTTCGTTCTATTTTCGGAACTTATCAGCATGGCGAAGTAACCATGGAACTTGGAAATTTGTATTACAGCTGGTACTGTTTGTATTTACCAAAGACAAAGTCAGATCCCAAAAGGGTGACCGGGCTCTACGAGCCTTCGGATTCCAAAAGGGTCAAACATAAAGTCGGATTTGCAAAATGCGGTACTTTGGCTAGGTAATGTTATTTTTTACTTTTTACCATCCACATCCTGTCCTAAGGGTGGCCGTACTCCGTGAAGGTCTAAACGCTTTCGGGTTTGTACCAATGCAAACTTATTCTTTGAGCTAAAGCTCTTGACATATTTGCGGTTTTCTGTTTCGACTTCGATTCGTCTCTTCAGCTAAGGAGTTCGTGCGTAGAAGCAGCAGATTTTCGCTACAACACACACACCTTAGAACAGGATGTGGATGGTAAAAAGTAAACAATAACATTACTGATATTCCATGTCGCTGAAAAAGGTTGCACCAGTGATGCTCAAGTTTGTGTTTCAAAGATATAAAATACCTTCAAAGGGAATTTCCACAATTATTCTACAACGAGTATATATATATATATATATATATATATATATATATATAGTTTTTAACAAGAAACTTGGAATTTGCGCTTTATCTCGATTAGGACCAACAATATCCTTTGCAAATAATTCCTGAGTAAAAACCTTGTAAGGAATTAACCAAAGTTTAAAGTTGTAAGGAAACATTTCATTTGAGAATGTTAGTTAAACACTACTGTGATAAAACCCGTATTTTTAGGTTCATTTAAGTCATGTGTGTTGCATTTACAAGCAATTGTGTTATAAGATCGATAGTTATTAAGGCTTTTTGTAAACTCGTGTCTTTTTCTATCCGTTTGTCTGTCTGCCTGTCTGTGCGATATCATTTGGTAGAAAGGTCTTAAACTGTGAAACATGATACATAGCTTGCTCTTGATCAAATGAAAAGTTCTGTTGAGTTTGGAGTTAATTAAAAAGTAGAAATATTGCATATTTAAACGTTTTTAAAATGGTTTAGCCAAAACTCAAATGCGCCAACCATAACAGCAATGAGAAGATCGCAGATTAATTCAAATTGTAAACAATTCAAGTACAATATCATGACGATTGACAATATCAATATCATGACATTTTAGCGTCTGTCATAGTAACACGTGTGATGAATTTAATTTAGTTGGTAAGAATTTCGATCTGTCGAGTCCTTACAAAGAGGATTTTCTTCATTGAGCTATGCTTAACAAAGAACCCCAATGAAGCTAATTAATTATAATGTTAAAAGCTGCTGAAAGCTAATGTTAGCTTTCAACCCACATAAACATTGATATGTTCATAAAATAAATGGAAAAAGAAGTAGTGCAATCCTTTATACATCATTATTTATGGATATTCTTTAATAATATAAACACTCTAGATAAAAAAAATTACTTATTTGAAACACTTTTTATCCGAAATTTATTTTTGAGAGGATTGTTTTAATTTTCTAACTAAACTTTTTGATCGTTTTCGTTCAGGATCTAATATTGTTTCTCAATGAGGTTATGGTGAAGAATTATATTATATAAAGTGAGGTGATATATGTAATGATAAGGTACTTAATGATGTACAACCGTAATTTCACTTATCTGAACCACAGCCTGGGTGGTAGACGTGTAATACACGCGTGGCGCGGCTAGTCCGTGAGCGCATATGCGCGTTTGTAGGTGCGCGCGAGGACTACAACTTGACGGCCCCAGTTTAGCGTTGCCGGTGTCATCGTCAACTCGTGTCCCACGAGACGGTCGCTCCTATCTCACTTGCCGACACGTATCTTGGATGTGGCTTTATTCGAATTTCGAACTGAAACGTTTTGGAATAAACAGCAATATTTAGGTACATAGCTGTTATTTTGTAGGTGTTGTTCTATATTTACGTACTGTTTGGGTAGGTAAACAATTATTGCCAATTACTTTAAAGATTGGCAGTCCGTAAATCTGATAGTAAAAAATTATATTATCTTTTTTTTATTCTTACAAGGTAAAAGCTGTTTTGCACGAAAAAGTACTCACGCTTATTGTAAAGTAAAGAGGTTATTAAACGTAAACTTTAGAATATTACAATGTAGAATATTATAAAATAACTTTTTTAAATAAGTTCATCATTCTATCTATATAAATGTATTACTTACTTTGTGCTTCTTTTTCTAACTATCTCTATTAATAAATATTCCTTCACTAACACAGTAGTTATCGATTCTTTCACATCTATATAGAGTTATAAATCTGGCACAGTTAAAAAACAAATCACAAATAGGAAAAGTAAACAAAAAGGGTATATTGACTTTTCAGAGAGGTTACAGAGACCAACTGTATGCAGGTATTAAGTTTTATTCATATTTACTATAATGCTTCGACTATGTAAATATGGTTATTCTCTTTTAAAGCAAACCTTCTTATTCCTCTCTCCCTCCATACAACAATAATAATACTAGGAATGATACATTCCTTAAAAACAGGATGATTTGTGTATCTTTAGTTTGATCATTTATGTAGCTAAATAACGAAGGGATGATTTACATTTTTTCTCTTAGGACCAATTACACCAAATGCCGTTACAACTATTGTTAATATATTTATATTTATTCTTCCTCTATATTTCATTTGTATTCATAACTGGACATTATAAAAACAAAAAGAAACACTGTTTTAAGAATTATAAGCGTTACCAAGAATTAATTAATTTACTTTTGGATTTGCATTTTAATAGTGTCAAAATCAGTTAATACTGACTATTTTCGTTTGTGGCTTTTTACTTCCTGTACGTTAACTGTCTTTTAGCGTCTCATATTGCTACCACAAAACCTCGAGTTCGAATTCTGATTCGGGCAAAGCGAATGATTATATGAGTCTAGCCTGTAATTGGATACAGTTGTTTAGTTTATTATATTATAGATTGATTATAATCAATCTTTTTAGTAAAATATATTATTTATAACTGTTTACACAAGCCGAGATCATACGCTCACGCTTGTAAAAATGTAATAAAGAAAATGTAAGCACTACTAATCCAAGTAACCACAGTCACCCTGGAAATTTGATCTATAAACTAAAATAAGAGACTATCTTGAGATCTAAGTTATTAAATTTGGACTTTTAGTACGTTGTTTAGAATCTAGCACCAAAAATATAATGGTAAAATTAAAATATATATAATTTTATACGTGTAATTTAATTCAAAAGGTATCAAAAATTAACAATGGATAAATAAGTGTTCTATATAGAAAATTATATATCTTTGAATATGTTAGACTTGTACTCTAATACTGTACTAATCAAAAAATTACCGGAGTAATTTTGAGAAAGCTCTATAGATATAATATTACACATTAAATTGGTATAGACTTATATTATATATTATTTTTAATTTTTATGATGTTGATGTGATAAAGATTTAACAAAAAAAAATATTTTTTGTGATTTATTATTATATACCGATCGATACCCAGCGCTCAATAACAGCGGTTGTATTGAATCTTACAATTAAACCTTCAAATCTGACAGAGTGTGTGAGGATAAAGTTTTTGAGCCCTTACATACCTCTAATGCCTGAAAGTTTGGTTACATTCTTAATTAGCTTCGTCATTGTACAACAATGTTGAAGATGATCAGGTTAAAGGACCTACATAACTGTAACTATAACTGTAACTGTTAGAGGTAATCCTGTGTCTGATGCAATGAAGTTTCAATCGAGCTTTCTGTATACTGAAATTTATAAAAGTTGTGAGATGTTTACTGGTTTATTTATTGTCTAAAAATCGTGATCTATTTGATCTTCTTATTAACATTATCTTTTCAGGTGAAATTTAATGCAAATGCAATACGTACTTCCAGTATAGTCTACGTTAAGGTTACTATAATTCAATAAAAACTGAACTCACTCTTCTTCACCTCAATGATCCTAACATTGGCCAATGATACAGACCATAAAAGATGAATCATCTAAAATGCCGGAGGCCCACCAATGCATTACCAAAAGAGGTTTATACTACACGCGTGTGTCAGACGTAGCTTTCTCTTCTTACATTTCTAATAGCTAAGAAACACCATTAATATTTATTGAAATTGCAAATACAACTTTCTGTAAGTACGTGTACGCCAGGAACATATTCTACAAAAATGAAGGACGAATGTGTAGCCCCGAACTGTCCCTTTAGAGTTTTGCAATAAAACTAGCTGTGGCTATGAACAGCTCTGATTAAAAAATTAATGTAGCCTTTGTAAGGCAAGATAAGAGAATAGAGTGGCGAAGTTCCTATCGTATCACAACCAGTTCCAGAAACTTCCAGATCTTCCATGAAACAATTTTCTGAGAACATTTTCCATTATTGTATGTCAGTATCACCGGTCACAGTTTTAGACCATATCGGAATATTGAAGTTAGATTGAAGAATATAATCTGTAAAAGACAGTCAAGAATATTTTCAAAGTAAACCTAGGTGGTAGTTAATTTACCACGAACTAACTATGCCTCTTTTTATTGATAACTCTGATTAAGAGTTCAGAGAAGATTAGCTTAGAATCCACCGGTATATCACAATATATATTTTTGATTATACTGGATTTAATTTTATCAAAATCGTGAACGATTGACTTTTACAATCAAAAGTAACTGTCGCAGTTTCGCTCAAAATCGTGAGCTTGCTGTTCATTTCAGCACACCTTACAGCAGAATCAGTTACTAACTGCAGAGTTAAATCATTAGTAGAAAGACCTTAATACTGCTAGTATATACTTAAATCTTTCACTTTAGAATATTTTTTATGTAACTAGAGAACAAGGAAAACAAATTCCATGAATGCGAGCCTTGAGGTCTTGGTCTTAATGACAAAATGTTTAGAAATTAACGAACGAGACATACATACATATCTTGGTTTTGTCCAATAAGAAGCAACATTTTAACTAGTAAAATTAACCTAAAGGAAAACTGAAAGCTTTGAAACTTTAGCAAAAAGAACTCGGACAAGGGGAGTTTTCTCAAAGAGCTCGCAATTAGTTCAGTCAACGAGGGACCACATCTAACGTGACCTGAGAGTCGAGACTGTGTCAACCTAAACTCGAGACTGTACAGCAGGAACAGCCACGAATAAACTTAAAGTAATTTGCAACACTGGTTTGGAAATAGGGTTGCAGACCTTTCTATAAATAACTACATCCTACACTTTATAATATTTATGGTACTACTCCAATAGCAGAAATGAATTTAAAGTGGATATTTGGGAAGCATCTTTTCGATAGGCATGGGTACCACTGTATTCCAGATCGAAGGAAATTCCTATATAATATAATCAATAAATTCCAACCAAACAATAACAAAGTACAGGAACAGTGCCATTAGATTCATGATAACAAAATGTAACATTGACATCTATCCCATTTGTGAATTTTAATAGCAGAATTAACAGCATGAACTGATACGAGTGGAGTGGGAATAAAAGATGGAGATCCTAATATTTCGAACAGAACTCAATTGGTAAGAACTCATAAATTCTTAGCAACAGTCGCAAGACCAAGAAACTCTTAAAACTTTTCAAAATATCCTAAAGCGTACGGCTTGTACTTTAGAAGTCAGAAGAATTCCTAAGATAGTTATTTATTTTTCTCTACCCAAACTCATCTGAGCAAAGAATTAACCTCAGATCCAAAATCAACTCCATTCGTCTTAAATATGGTTTGTACATTTGGGGACAACTATTTGGTATCAGTGTGGATACCGATTTTTTCTAGATGGAAGGAAACCTCCTGACAATAAAACTGAACCAAACCATGATAATAATACACATGTTTTTTTTATATAATACTAGTTTTAAACAATACAAACGAACGATGGCATTAGAACATCATTAGTATGTTCTCAATAAAAAAGATTACGGTATCAGAATAACTAAATAGGTTACCTAAAAACTCTTGCATAAAATGACAATGAAAAGTGGATGAATTTCAGTACAACATAAATAGAGTTCCATTAACCAAAGGTCGTGAGAACTTTAAGGCTCCGAACTTGAAGAAACTAAATTTTCTAATATTTTCTTCGAGTTCTTCAAAAAACTGTTGTTGATTTATTTATATTTATTACTCCAATCTTTTTAATTCCTATTTATTACTCATTGAGAATTCATAGTAATCCATTAAAATGCTATTTTCATTGCTAATCTCGAAACAAATCTACTCAATTCACATAGTATGTGAAAATAAAATCTGGTTTACTGCAGTATTTTAATCAAATCTCTAAATGTAAGTAACAAATCTCTTTCATTATCACGTAAAAATCATTAAAGATCACTTTTTGCAAGAGGAGATACATCGAAACATCATAAAAATTTATTATGTAAATATCGGATAGAATATTTCTTTTAAATCGAAATATACCATTTGATTTAGAAAAAAATATATTTTGTGGACACTAAGGCCCAAAAAGAGCGTTATTTAATAATTTTAAAACAAATATATGCAAAATAGGTGAATGAGTTAATAAATTTAAAGTACTTTTGAGAATTCCGAATCATTTCATAAATACAAATACTAATTCAATTAATATTTAATTTTCTAACAAGAGGCTGATTGCCTATGGAAGTTCAAATATTTTTTATGTACATTCTCACGATAATACTATTTTGATAATGTTAACAACAAAAATAGCGAAAGCTACAACCTATTATATCTAGATTATATGGAAGTGCTTAGAATAGTGTGCATGTTATTTATGTGGATGCATTAAATTAAAGGTATCACTATTTTCAAATAAAACCTTCAGTTTTTTTGCTATAAAATATGAATCCAACAGCAAAAATATAAAAGGTTTCCTGACAGAACGTGAGTGTTCCTGTACATTATGTGATAGGTCTGCTGTATAGTGTATAACTGCCTGTATTTTCCCTGCATTTATATCTTGAAACCCTTATTTTATCTCCTACGTGATTATTTAATTTGAAATTCATTGAAACGAAACAATATAAGTAAAAAAATATGGTTTATGTAAAACGAAGTAACACAACCACCAAAAAAAGGTTTTCTGTGGTAAAGCGTTTTGCCATGTAGATATCTATTATCACATTGCATGTTTGCTACTAGCGTTATGTGTAATAAATAAAGTTTACTTAAATACTTATTGTTTTAATTATAAGTAAAAAAATCTCTGAGCATTAAGTAGAAATGATAAAACATACAACTAAACTTAATCAATAATCCCTTTCTTGAACTATTTTGTTGTAGTAACAGTGAATTCTATTTATTATATACTACTTGCAAGTAGATCTTCAGCAAAATGAGAACTTGAAGGGAAGGATGTCATTTTGACCATTCTTATGAGGCAATAATACTTATAGTAACATACATTTTTAAATTTCGCACATATTAAAGTACAAAACAGAAACTTATTTTATAACTGACTTATAACAGCAATGTAAAACTTTAAACTATGTTTGTGACACATTTCAGCTTATATCATTAATTACCAAACAGATTTATCACATTCTTCGTTCCGAGCCGGGTAGCAACTGCTTAGAGATTAGTCCCGTACTTAGATGTTACCTAACTGAACTCATAAATTGGTTCCGTGCATTTAGAAGCCACTTAAAAACTGTGGCTGAAAGATAATTTCTGTGATTAGATGCCGCCTAACAATTGAACTGAGAGATCAGTCCCGTGCTTAGGTGCCGACTACACCTGCACTGAGAGATCGGTCCCGTGCTTAGGTGCCGACTACACTTGCACTGAGAAGTCGGTCCCGTGCTTAGGTGCCGACTACACCTGCACTGAGAGGTCGTTTATGTTCTTAATCCCACCTAACAACTCCGCCCACACACAGGCTCTGTGACTGCAGGAATATATATATATATATATATATATATCTTCTCTGAGACACACATATACATGAACAATATAGCAACAAACAGGATAATAATGACACACTTGATGACATTCATATTTCTAAATCACAAATGTAGTTATCCAGATCAACTCTTTTTATATTGGCTATCCCAATTCATTTGTAAAATTATATATTCTAGAAAATATTCATGTGGAGTACAAAATACCAGTATTAGTTCTCAGACTTAAGTAGTCGTTAGTGACGACCTTCTTAAGATTTATGGCTCACAACTTGTTCACAGATAACGTCATACAATTCTTGAAACCCCTTTAGTCTTAGTGTT
The DNA here is from genome assembly GCF_021130785.1 of Homalodisca vitripennis. Classification (NCBI taxonomy): domain Eukaryota; kingdom Metazoa; phylum Arthropoda; class Insecta; order Hemiptera; family Cicadellidae; genus Homalodisca; species Homalodisca vitripennis. Next base: position 46,953,064 of record NC_060215.1, read on the forward strand.
GTTAGCCGTCTTCAATCACGTTATGTTAAACTTAAACTGTTTTCACTCTTTATTACTCAATTTGAATTATCATATTCGTGAATTCAAATATATCAAATATTCAAAGAGTTTTTTAATACGCTGTAGTTAATTTTCCACCTGAATTTCCTAGTATTGTGGATTGCAATATATCAATGAAATCGAAACAGATGGAGCGTGCATTTAACGATTACTCGGAAGAAAAAAATTAGTTTTCATTCTATTTACACCAAACATCAAAAGATTCATGGTATTTTCATTCATATACTTCGATCACTACGAACAAATGTTTATAGGCCTCCACAATGAGAGTAATTATATTTTGGGAGCTCATGTGATTAGTTTTTCAGCTAGCATAAATAGAGCTTACTATGGTTTCATTACTCTATTAAAAGTAATATACATATTTTTGTATGTTGAAGTTATTCATTTGGTTTATCACATTTATGTATACTCTCAGATTCAATGCGATGTAATATTCGGGGATTCTTCTGATACAACCGCATAGTTTGTAAAAAGATAAAACTTCTCATTACATGGAAAGTAAGGCCATCAATAATCTTCCGATATACAAAATGGACCATTACTCTGGTTCTCCAGAAATATGCTCCGTCATTTCCCAACCGATGGATGAGCTTTACTACTTTATTAATGAAATTGTCTACGTCGTTGTCGAAGCTTTTATTTATATGATAGAATGATTATTATCACGATTTCGATCATTTTTGTTAGTTTATCACTTACTGTAAGTTTTACGGTAATGTTTTCTTAATTGCTTGCTATTTATTTATTTCACCACATTCTTATGCAAATGAACTGTGCATATGTTTTAATTTAACAGGTATACAACTTTCTGCGCCTATTATGAGGAATCAGGTATTATACTATTATTATATAGGTTATGTGAAGGAAACAGGATTTTTCCGGACATTTGCCATCGTTCAGTGAAACAAGAAATCAGTAACACTACGTTTCGAGATCTGCGATCTGATCTCTTCTTCAGGTAAAGAACTAACCTAATACATAATTACAAACTAGGTTAAAATAAACAAATCTTACCAAAGCGTTGTGGCACGCATAAGTCAGGAATCACAACCTACATGTTGTTTGTCAACTTCACTAACTCTCTAAACATGCACTTAATAAAAAACTATACAAAACACTAATCATTAAAAGTATTCCGTAGTTCAAATTACGCAACTTCGTAATTGCGGGTCTGGATACCAATAAAGTTGTATTAAGCGTTTAAAACAGCATTACTGTAATTACTTATTGCATATTTTAAGGGTTGGTTATTCAGATCTAGGTGTCGTTTTCGAATTTTATAATAAAAAATTACCCCTTTTAACTGAGAGACCGGTTTCGGCCCAAATGAGCCAAGATAGTAGGTATTTATTATTTTCCATATTGTATAGCCCTAAACTGCGGATTTAAAAATAACAATAAAAACATACCATCGTCAAACAGTTCAAACTGTAGTAATAACACTACCATTGTTTCGACTTTTAATAAGTCTGGTGTCGTTGTCAATAAATACTAAAAGTGAGGATGGTCCATCTGGAGTTGACATAGTTTAAAGTTTACGAACACAACACAAAACACAACAAATAAATAAATGTAGATGGATAATCTTTAATGCTTTTAATGTGTATGGACCGACACCAGAAGATAATTTATTAAAAGTCGAAACTAAAGTTGTGTTATAACTACAGTTTTAACTGCTTTGACGAAGTTACGTTCTTTTATTATTAGTAGGATCTTACATAATCTCAATGCAATTGGTGTATGTGTACTTTATACACTAGCCTATTGCACTTTAAATTTGGTTTTTTACTAAAATAAAAAACCAAATTAAGTCTCTTTAATTATTAAAGAGGCTTAATAATTATATTTATAATTATAAAATAGAAAAATTAATAACATGAGATAAAAGGCATAATAAGAAAATACCCCTTGGAGTCTAAAACCTAAATGTCTTACAAAATTATCTGGCAAGTACGAAGTTTAAGGACGGTGCCTGTATTTGAGTATAACAACGATTTCACAAAAGTACTGTCATTTTTTTAATGATCCTAACGTGTTTCAGAGTGGCATTAAATGGCAATAAATCGTATTCAAAATATGTGTATGCCCTTGATTTTAAAGCAGGCATTTTCTCTCTACCAAAATCTAGAGCCTCAAATTAAATTTATTTATACTGTTTGTAAATTTGAACATAGGTAGTCTTTAAGCTAAGAAAACTTCCATTTCTAGTCTTCCTTTATTCTTTAAGTTTTAATTTTGTTTAGAGGAACAACACTCTTAAAAGGGTATTCCATGAAACGTTAATAGGAAAGGACGAAGGTTAGGAAAACCTGTGAGTGCATCAAGCTGGGACTGGCGAGCAAAGAGCATTGCATTAGAGCTAAAAATATAATAAAGGTCGAGAGAGCCGTGATCCAGGGATGGATTACAACCTCGCTTAAAACTCGTCATTGAAACTTGTGCACTGTAATAGTAATAGTACACTGTTTAAGTAGTCTAAATACCAACACGTTGTATTGTTCGTAATAAATAATTAACCTGCCAAACTATACATTTACTACAAACATATAATATTGCAAAACAATTAAAAATTAAATATTGCAAAAATACATTAGGTTAAGATACATGAAAAATATTGTAAAAAAAACACAAGTACGACTTAGATTTTTTTTATAATGCGTATGACATATTTTACATTAAATATGTAGATTTGTAATATAGAACAGAAATCCTTATTAATTCAACGGCACGTAACTATCATTTAAACATGTGTTTCTCATACTACTAATTGGAGATGTTTATTTTTAAAATGCAATTTTAAATAGACTAATAACAGGAGAACATTATAATGTTATTTTAGGTAATGTTAGATAACATGGGAAACTACCTTGCATGAAAATCCCTTTAAATCCGCATACAAAGTGGCACCTTTATTTTGTAAGCTACAGTATATCATACCAACACTATATGAAAGAAATATAATATAAACTAGCATGAAAATTCAACGGATTGCCAACAATGGCATAATTCCATACTGAAACCGCAAAGAATTTAATACATTCCAGGTTTTTAACTGCTCAAGCAATAACTCAGTAATAAAAGTCCAGCGATGATAAAATGTCCCTCTAAACCTGTTGACACTCTGAAATTGTAAAAGTTTTAGTACGGATTGTAAAATGTGTTATCTGGTTTTCTCAGCTACAAGGCGCTTGGTTATAATGAGACAGCCCAGGTCTCATGTTTGTTCAGATATCTATTGTTCAGAGCAGGTGACCATTTCATCCATATACATTTTTATATAGATTTATGTAGACAGTTATACGTAGTGCCAAGTAGAATATGTAGCCAGTAGCTTGATACTACTGTTCTTTGTCAATTATGAGACTCGCTGCTGCGCGCTGTGCCGATGGCATTCACAGTGTACCGTGTTATTGATACTCCATCTCTGATGGGCCTTTGTCCCGACGGGGTTAAAAGCCCTGTGGATGTTTGTTGCTTTGTCCCACTGAGCTCTAGCTTTATATATCGATTTTATTCATAACTAACCGATCGATAATTAGCTTCTGTATAAACCGTTTGTATAATTATTTAATACGATTTTTTTTAATTTCTGTGAACTAATTCTTCATCGGTGAATAAACATTCAACAAGAATATTCATTACACTATATACCAATAAAAACTAACAATAAATTTGAAAATATCTGTATTTTTCTAAAAAATAATTTTATATATATATATATATTCAAAACCAGACTAAAAAGCTATAAAATTTTTAATTTTTGAAATTAACAAGTAAAAATGTAGGAAATAGATAGTGTCTCCAAAACAAAACACGATAACAAATTCCATTACTATATGAAACATTTAAAAATATATGCAATAAATAACAATAAATACACATTATAATCTATTACACTGTAAAACATACACAACATACCACTAAGACTTAAAAGTACTCCAATTTTACAAAAGTGTTGTTTACTATACTAATTATTTTACTTCGTATTATTTTCATTGATTAATACTTAGTGTATCCTATTGTTGATGGAATAAAGGTAAAAAGAAGAACAATTTTTAATTCTGAACTTTAGTAAAAAAAACCTAATTTTAACTTTAACTTTCGAATGTTTTATAAAATCTACAATTCTATTATATATTCTTGGTCCTAAAAGAGTTTTAGTAAAACAGGCGTTATTTAGTTTAGGAACAAAACTGACGTGTGTGACAAACTGCTATTTTAGAACGTGTTCAAGTCTTCGTACGTAAAACACTACTAGAATATTAAATTTCGAAAGCGAAGTTCATATTAACATTTAGGTATTTATTGGTAGGTTTATCAGAAGAATAGTCCAGTAAAGTAATATTGCAGAAAATGATGAACGGATTGTTGGAATTATTACTGTGATTGAAAATTAATTATTTCAAATTTTAAAAGTGGCTTACATTAATGATCTTTCGTTTTACCTCCTATTTAAGGAAAATTAATGAGAAACTAATTCATTAATCTTTAAAGTAATGAGAAAGGTATTAATCTTTAAAGTAATGAGAAAGGTATTAATCTCTAAAACATTAATGACAAAAATTTATAATGCTTTAAAAATTTATCTTGCACTCATATTGGAGTGGTTTTTATTATTATTCGGTGGGTTGAGGCAACAAATTATAATATCATTATATACCTCTTGCAAACTTACTTGTATCACTTATAATGTTTCAAAAAAACAATGAATATGAAAATATTTAAATATTTGAGCAACCAGAATTTAAATACATTAAAAATAATGTCGCTTTGGGGGTTTAAGTTTCAAACCACTTACAACTGCTCAAGTTTTATTGAATAATCTATGAATATTATAGTTTTAAATTATCAGGAGTTAAGATTTTAATACCAAGCCACCAAGCATAACAATATTTGGATGAATTAAAACTCAGTGATTGATCTTTGGAGCTTATTTTTCGGAGTTGTAGCGTAGCGCCTTTGACCGCAAGTATAACAGTAATAATAATCCGTTAAGCGTTATTGTAACAATAAACCAGTAAAAACAACAAGTACAGTATCGCAATCGTCAACAATAGGCAGTGCCTTCATTGAGAAATTCACACACATTTAGACTTACAATTATACCCATACACATTCGAAACACAGCCCCATTGACTTCAGATCCAGCAACTTCAAATATGACGGCGGCTATTCACATCGACATTGTAAAAACCCATTAGACACCAAAAGGCGCTTTAGATGAGTTTCAAATTGAGTTTGGTTATCAGAATTGTTTTATACTTTCAGGGAGTTTATTGATTAGTTTGACAGCAACTTGTTGCAGTATATCTTGTGATAACGTCAGTCTGTGTTCATGGGTTCTAAAGTTGTTCTTGTTAATGGTTTCATTTTGGTGAACGCTACCTCCTCAGATAAAAGCTCATTTAAATCTGCAATACATTATCACCTTAAGAATATAGGTGCAGGATCAGTTCTGCAATCAAAATCAATGAACTCTCTATAATTAATTTTGCCAATTATTCTAACAGCCTTTTTTGGAGTCTGAAGACCCGCTCCAACCGGGGAACAGAGCATTTCTAGATCCCACAGGGCGTAGATGCCTAAGGTTCCAGTTTAACCCCATATCCAGGATCTTTCCCAGGAATGATGCTGAATTAGTCTGTCCTAAAAGCACATCATTCCACAAACACAGCCAACCGGATGGCACGGTCATGTTGACGAAGGTGGGACATTAATAAAGGATTAATTGAAATTGATTTTGAATTTTAATTACCCATGAATTTGAGCATTTATTGGTTCTTGCAACTCTGCATTGGTCATTAATCATTCTCCACGCGGCTGTTGCTACATTTTCGCAATTGCACAAAGCTTTCTAGATGTCATAGGCTTTAGAAACTCTTATTCCTATAGATGTCCCGGTAATTTGTAAAAGGTTTTTGGAGTCTGCATTGTGACTTAGTGAACAATAAGTCAAAATGCATAACAATAAGCCTTTCTCGAGATACAAGAATTCCTTTCGTAATCCATGCTCATTTTTTTATTTGTAATTGGGTTTAGTTTTTTAGCGGAAAACATCATCCATATAATAATTTAAACTATTACTGAATGCTTCATACATGTTATGAATGATTTAAAATTCATTCAAAAATATCTAGGAGTCGTATTTAGAGCTTTATCCAATTTGTTAATGTTTTGCAAGAAACTGGCCTAGCAATTTAATATATCGGATTTTGATTTCTCATTTTGTCTCACGGACTTCGACCTCAGGAGCAAAGTGATCAGAGATCGCCGAATTCAAAACAGAGACAGTCGTGTCAGGTATGTTGGGGATCACATTGTCGATGGCACGACTCGTTGTAGCGGTCGCTCATGTTGACGAAATCACGGACCATAAATTGAAAGACACGCGAAAACGGTTGGGTTAGGAGGTCGGCGGGGTCAACATCAACCTTGTTGGTTTCCATTTAGGCGTTCTGAAGAAGAAACTTTATTGCTTCGGTTATCAATTTCAAATTTTTAACGCTTTTATGATTTTTAAAATGTTGTTTATTAATTTTTTTATATCTTGCGGCTGTATCCTAAGTCATCCTTAAGGCTTTAGACAGATCAGTTTTCACAAGTTTATTGAAATAAGTGACTGCCCTATTCTTGTATCATTGCCTGGTGTAGAAGCTGTTTATCTGGCCGCCTCCGCGTACGCGGCACGCTGGTTAACTGATAATAGCCAATTCCCCGTGGGTAGCAGCAGGCGTCGGCACGATGGTGGGGCAGTCTCTAGGAGCGGTGAGAGGCGTTTCAAACCTTATACGAGATGCATATCCTAAGAATACGAGGCTGTCCACGACCATCCTAGCCAGTAGTCGTTTGCCCCATCCTGTCTATTATTTATAAATAGTGTAAATCTGATACTGTGGTTACCTATTCACCCGATATATTTCTGGCTACAGTATAATGCCTAAATACGTAAGGTATGCCTTGCTGTATTAAAGGAGTGGAGGTTTATAGAAGTTTATATATAGTTTTCAGACTGAGAACTTTCAGATTAATACTTTGTGTATTTTACTGGATAAAATATTTTAAGGGATTTTGTTATCTTCACTAGAATTCTTATGATAAATTACGGAACATTTTCTCTGTTGCTTGGCATATATAGAAATCACAGTTAAACACTAAAGCTATATTTCTTCCAGCTGTACCCTCAAGATCGGTTAATTTTTTAGACTAATGTATGAAATAGTATTCTGCATCCTGGGGTTAAAAACAACTATTAATAGAGGTTATAGTCCACGCTTTAAAAAGAATTTAAAAAACATTAAAAATCAGTAAAAATGAATGTGATGTCAATAGATATACGATACGTGAGATAACCAGGCCACCATACACTAAACAGACCGATCCCCTAGCGTCCGTTCACCAAATGTCCAGAAGCTGGAAACCTCAACGAATTGAGCAAAGTCGTAGATTGTATCTCGAGTTGGCTTGGAAAATATTTTATGCATCAGGAAACCTCCGAACCCAATCCCTTATTGAATATTGGTAAGATTATCTTATGCATTGCAAAAGAAGGGTAATATCAACAAATCTTTCGAATGCTATTCACAACAGTCCGGCTCAACTGTCAGACTCAGAAGCGAGCTCCGACAAAGACATCTCTGCCCATTGTCCGACCCCTCAAGCTGCTCTTTGTGCTGTCTTAAGGGCTTCCTTTCCTTTCGTGATGATCCTTTTCATAGATTGCAGCCTATAAATTTTTACGTCCTACAACGCATGGATGGTCTCCTCGTTTCTATTCGACGGCTTTATTTACATTCCGGCTCTGTGATTTAATATTTTGACTAACTCTTTTAGCGCACAGTCATAACCTCTTTTGCATTCATTAATTATCCTGTTTTTTTTTTTTTTTTTTTTGAACATAGACACCTTCATTGTGATATTTTAATATTTGATCACTATTTCTGCAAAAAACGCATTCAAATATTTCTTCGCTATTCATTTACATATTTTAGAATATTGCGAATATTAGTTTTATAAGAAAGAATGTTCGTATAGCTGTTGTGTTGTCAACAAGATTATGTTAAAAATAGGTTTCTGTTAAATCTAAAATTAGTCTGTAGTTGAATTTAAATAACTTTATACTTCAAATGATGTTCTAAAAATACCACAAAATTAATTTTTTTAAATTAGTTATGTTTAAAACTTAAAAGTTTTTGCAATAAGAATACGTTCATTCTTTTAAAGACACGCTAAATAAATTAATATACAAGACTTCATAACAAGCTTTGTTCTTTTGCTCGGGTAAGGTGCTACAGTACAGTACAGTGTTCAGATACACTGAAATAATATGATACCTTTTACCACGTACATTCGGGTCATGTATATAACTGCATACTCATCTTTAAACACAAGAGGCAGTTTTTATTTTGGGGAGAAATTTGTGTATATAAATTTCTGAGGGACAAAATCTTATAGTAAAAGTATGTTACATTATGGTTTACTGATATTATTTGGAGATATTATTCGTTAAAAAAGGTTATTGCGCGTTGCTCTACACCCACCACCTCCTTATACTACATGGTACTCATTAACTCATTGGGCGATACGAACGTTTCAACTCGCTTTTTCAAACCCCTTTCGTGTGGACTTGCTTCAATCTCAGACTTTCAACCTATAATTTTTAATTAAGTTCGAACACTCTGAGCAATTACACTCTGCTACAATAACATAATCATTTTCAGAAAATTATTCGTCGAATTATAATTTATGGGTCGTTAAATCGAGTATCAATGGATCTGAAAGTATTACCTGATACCGTGATATTGAGGAACTATACAAGCAAACATTGTGGATCTTTTTCAAATTTCAGAAATTAATAATTTTGTGTTATAAAGAATATTTTATTTTTATGCTAATTTAATGTTATTATTACTGCTTCTCTTTTTGAAATACCTATGGTAACACAGAATATAATTTTCATGATAGATAAAAAGCGTTTTGTCGTTGTTTTTAATGAATTACTCAAGAATAACTTGTTTCAACCGCTCAACATATAAAGAGTGAATTTTAATAATGTTTCTTTGTTGTTCATTTCTTTAGTTTCCTATTAATGTTATTGTAATGTAATTTACCATTTTAAAACTTCAAACTACATGACATTAAAGACAATTAAAAATCGGGCTCAGGTAATAAATCATTTTGTCTTTCTCCAATGTGGAGGTGAAACAATGAATAGTACTCTAACGCATTGGTTAGGGTCAATATAAACCCCTACATGGTTAAGATTGAAGATTATACAAACTGTATCTAAAAAGTTTTCTTGAACATTCTCTATTTATAAATCTGTACGTCATGGTAGTAACTTATACTAATAAATTACGAGTTTCCTAAATCACAACAAAGCTAATCACAGTAGGTTGCGTTTACATATTTTATGGTGATTTGTATTTCCTCTTAATTAAGTACTTATTAAAAATCAAAGATAGCCCATTGTGATTATTAATAAACCGACAGAGCGGAGTATCGAGGGGCCCCACAGATCGTAATGAAAGAATTATCGCAAGGATGGACAGACAGACAGACGGACTGCATTTTGACCTTTCAATTCCAAAGTCAATACCAAGTAAAACCTATACACCAAGTCTTAAGCCTCTAGAACCTTTCTATCAAGAGATATCACACAGACGGACTCTCGAGTCCGATTAAGGATTATCAGAACATATGAATAGCTAAAATATTAAAATAATAATCTGCGTTTTAGGTATTAATTCACCCAGTTATAAAAACCAAAATAGCATTAGTCATTTAGCAATCATAAATTAAGCCGGAGGCAAAATACTCAGAACAGCAATTATAAAAACGTTTTTTATTTTCCATTTAAATTTACACTTGAACTTGATTGATGACACCGCTAACTAATAAGCAATACATTAACGATGGAAGTTGGGTGCTGTGTTGATGTTCAATGTTGATGAGCACCCTCTTCATCAAGTGATTATATTAAATGTTTTCTTCCGCTGCACATTTGAGGTGTGCGTGTGAATAAAAACGATGTGAAGGACTACATACAGTATTCAAACTACTACTTCGTAATGATCATACATTTCCATTCAGATTCAATTGGTTATGTTTTATTGCCAAAGTAGTTTTTATATTATATGTCATATTAAAATAAAACACACATATAAAGACAATGAAAAATAAGCGAACTAAACGTGGTTTGTTGCAGAGCTTGCTGCATATATTGAATAGTAAACTTTACTGTTACTCTTATTAAACAATTTACAATAACAAGTCTGAAATACAGTGAACATAACATTATGCTTCTCATAGATGATGGTACGATATCATAATAGAACGTAATAGTAATATACAATTGGATAAGCTGTTTGGATTTTCATTAGTATCGTATTTTATATGGACTTCACCTTAACTATATTGCGTGTGTATGTGGCCCAAACCTTCAGCGTGCATAACCAGGCTAGCTGGTTTTAACCCGTGTTCTACTATTTTCATAGCTGGATTCACGTCGGCACATTTATGAGATGATTCTTGTTTCATGCTTCACAGACTGCTATTGTGCTCCACAGACCATTCCTGCTACTGTTTTTCATTATTTATTCCATGGTTACAATTATCTGAATGAAAGTCTTACTTCAAGCACACTCATGATCGGATTGTTTGCACTTCATCGGTCAGCACCTACTGTTTATATTTGTTAAAAGACATTGCTTAATTATTTCTTATAACTGACTGCTGGAAAATTAAATTATTAATATAAAATTATATAAAACAATCAGTGGAAATAACCTATAGAATTTAAGTTGTTTCTGGTATTTCCAAAATCTTCCGTGAACTATATCATTGTCATATATCAAAGAATATATGAATATGTTAAAAGTAACTGCTAAGAGGGGGGTGGTAAAAAGTTTTTGTTTTTTAAGCTAAAGTTTTTTTTTATTATGTTCAATTTATACATTTAAGTGTCATACGTACTATATGTAATGTTTAAATTAAGCCCAGCAAGGCAGTTTTCATAATTAACTGTAAACTTTACAACATTTTCTTTAAATTGATAAAATTATGTCTATAATTCCATACAAATTTAAAATATGAAATTAAACATATTGAAAAACTGAGTGGTTGGTTAGAGAGCACTATATAACTATTTTACATAATTTGTTGGTATATCTTTATGTTTTCACGAAAATTAGAATTTTGTACCTAAGGTAAATTAGAAAAAAGTATTAATGCAATTGAACTAAAATGTTTACACACCATTATTGTTATAGTTAAAAAGTAACTCAGTTTTTTTATTGATGATCATGAATGCACACTTAAGTGTATAAAAATGACTAATAAATAAAAAAAAACACGTTTTTTACACATATACCTAATGAAATGATCATAAAAACTAAGAAGAACTAAATATTTCTTCTAAATAACTAAATACTAAATATTTTTTAAGAAAACTAAGAATATTTTCCTAAAATATTCAGCACGTTTGTCATTGAATGCAGAATAACTAAAACAATTTAATTATCATCGTGTATGTATTTTCATTAATGTTATTAACGCTAACATGTCGAAGTATAAAGTTGCGGCCGTCCATTAAGGGGTTTCGGTAACAAAAAAGTTTAAATTTTTGTCAAAATTCCTATGCATTGTTTACTCTTGGCAGAGATTCATCAATAAGGAACCAGAGGGAAGGAAAAATTTATATTTCAGCATTATAGATTGCCGCTGACTCAGCACCTATCTCAGCAAGTTGCTGTGAGACTAAACTGTAAGCTGTCTGAAACCATATGAAAATTCGGACAGTTAATAATTTAAAGTTCGTTTCAAACACCTTATGGTGTGTAATTAGTTCTACTTTGATTAAAAATGAACCGCTGGAAGACCAGAAAGTGCTGGATATGAACCATAGACTTACACCATTACACAACGTACGTAAAATGTATAAAATCTGCACATTTCTATATAGCTAGTTCAAAGAATCTTTCTATCCTTTTAGTGAAAATTACTAGGAAACTTTTACAAATATATGGATGGTGGGGGATGTATTAAAAATTGTGTAACTATAATTATGTTTTTAAATTTCACATTATAACATGTTTTACAACAAAAGTACTGGTCTTATCAAAAATTATAATTATGGACTTATATTTGGAGTGCCTATGTGAAAGGAAATCATTTAAAAGATAGAATTAATACAAATTGTGCATCAATAATTACGAATTACGAAAACCATTGTGTGCATGGTGAGAGTTTGTGGAACATGCGTTCCTGCTGTACACGTGCGGACTGCGCGCGTCCTAGGAACGGAAATGGTAGCCAACACATGTACCGCGAGAGCGCGTGCAGACATTCCACACACTCCCATCTATGTTCAATAATTTCATTTATGTTAATAATAAGAATGATTAGAATTACTACTATCATCGTTGAGGAGTACTACTAAACACCCATACTGTCTCATTTACTGCCATAGTTAAAGATGACTGGCTAGGTTACTGTATTCCCAGAATGTATATTATGAGTGTTTTTATAATTATCCATCTAAATAGTGGTTGCTTATTACTTGCAGATGTGTGGGGCGTTTCCAGCTATTTCCATGGCCGCTCGCCCTGGAGCGCTGCTGTACTTACTAATGACTACGTCCTGCTTCTCATCAACACCTAATCTGGAACAGCACCAAAGTATGTACTCTTATAATGAATGTGGCTTTAGGCTGTATTTAGTTCTCGTTTAATCAAACTATGTCTTTATCACGTCTCTCTCTCTCGTAAAATGCAGAATAAAAACTGCAGAGCTTCTGAACAACTAATGTAAAGGGCATCCGAGTCCCTTATCAGCTATGACGTTACACGTGTTCTATATAACATAGCACTACTTACGAGCTACAGTTTTTAAAATGTTTGTTTAAATCGGACGAATTCCGTCAATCAACACTAGGAACCAACAATCCTTCACAGCAATACAAATACGTTTACTGATTATAACTGAAATAATGAATATGTTTTGTTATTAGAGAAAATAGAAGGGCAGTAAAACATTGTTTGAGCTAACTCACAACACATTATGTTTCAGTATCTTAAGACCTTTTTTACACTAAGTTACGGATTGCATGTTCAAGAAAGGATTGGTTTGAATGGAAGTCTTCGCACGTGGTGATGAAATTGCAATTTTCACCAGTATAATATATCGCACCTGGAACTCGTTAGCTTCTCGAACCGCAAGTTTTTTTCTTTGACAAAAGAAGTTGAGATAACCTCTACTGCACTTGTGCCTACTATAAGGTCTTCTACTTGGCTTCAGTGTGGGATTCAGCATGGGTAAGGGTGGAAGAATTTGGGATGTCTCCTAACGAGATCCAATGGTACAGTCACCATAAAATTTGGCACTACCTCAGCCATGCTGCTTTAGAAGAAGGAAAGGCTAGTATTGAAGCCTCTACAAATCAAAGTGGGTAGGAAGAAGTCTCTCTCATACTCAGCCCTACTAAAGTACCTAGAGAGCCCTCATCCACTCCAACCATCATTCTACGCAATAAACTAGAAACTATCGATCAAGTTATCCTCCTACACCAATCTGGAAATAAGAGATTATTAATTTGCCACTCCAGAACATTCAAATAGATGACCATAAGCAACAATATTTAAAACCTCATATTTGCGGATTTCTATAGCGGAGCAATCACTGACTCGTTCAAAGTGTACAGACCACATGAAGAGTAAACCTCCGTCATTTATATCATATATGGGTTTCGGCAGCAGGTATGCCTCACAGTGGTGGTACCACAAGATTTTTTACGTTTTCTCAATTCCTAAAATGCATTCTAAAGTAATTTTTCCATTATATGGCAGAGTTATTCCATTTAATGGCAGAACTTTAAGTATAAAAGTATTATATTACAGTCTTTCTTTATAATGTTCTTCTAATTGATCTCATATAACCACATACATTTTTTTAACTCAAATTAATGATCATTGTTTCCAAAGTGGTGTAATATTTGTCTAATAACTCCCAATGTCTTACAACTTTTAATTGTCATATCTAATATAGCAATAAATATATTTGAATTTAAGTGAACACATGTACTTTTGATGTACTCTCTGTGGGTTCTACTGGCAGGTATAAACCAGCCTGAAGTGAGTTCCCCTGGGGTTATGCGATATGATACAAAGCATTGTTTCAATGGGAGTGTTCACATTTGGCGATTATCTTACTGCCTAATCCGGTCCTTTATCCCGGCACTATCCTGCTATATTCTAATCTTGACTTAGTGTACCGTATATGCACTTCTATTATTATAATCTGCAGTTATGATATAAAAATTAATAGTATTTTCTACAATATAGTATTGTTAGTCTTTTCTTAATTAAACTGTAATATCTAATTAGTTAGTTAAAATATAGGTATTACCCAAGGAACACGTTTAGGCCATTTTGATCAATTCGTTTACAGGATATATTTTTAATAATTAACTGTCCTTTTCAAAATATTTTTGTCAGAAATTCCTTTAATTTTAGATTTTAATTTCTTTGTTTTATATGGGTATCAGTGAAGGTAACGGCTGGAGTGAACAATAAACATTTATACGGTATTAACGTATTTTGCTGGTCCTCCTGCACAAAACTATATATGATTTTAGAGGATGCAAATGATAAATAACTGTCTTTTATAACAATTTAAATGAAAATGTCACTACTTGTTATATTTGTGTAGCCTACTATGCTTCTTGTTATCTATATTCTTTAGCGTCATCTGCACCAGATAGCTTTTCTGAGTGTTCTGTGGTCAGAACAGCTTAGTGAAACACCAAAAACCGTCCCTTACAATAAGTAGCCTTCAATGCCTCATTGATAACAATGGCGTCTATTTCGCTACCGTGGTGCATTAACTGTAATACCTTCAATTGGTTTTGAAAGTTTTTTTACATGTTTAATTGTGGATTACGTTAGCAGTTGAAATATGATGAAATAAAAAAAATCTTTTTAATCGTGTTTTTTTACAGTGAGATTATGAAATTTTAATTGAGATAAGATATTATTATGTGGTCAGAGGTTACCAGGTGGTTTTAAGTAGATTCTACGTTTCAGAACTAGGTACTTATTATGTTGTAACCTTTATTATTTATTAAACTTATGTTTTGTTTTACACTATTTATTCGTTTATATAAAGTTTTGTTAACTTTGTTTACATTATTTTCAAATTTATTTTTATCCACACCGGTAACTAGATTTGAGGTATTACATATTACATCTGAATTTTCTTTTATTTTGATCACATTCTCTTTATTTCAGTATTTTTGTTATTTTACGTATCTAACCTAAAGAGGGTGCAGTGGCTGACGTCAGTGGCCATAAGAATTTTACCAAAACTGCACTAAACCGTATAGTGTGCAGATTAGTTGTAATGGATATTGGTCAGCGCAACACTTTTCTTTCCTCATGGAATCATTTTTCAAAAAATAATGAGGCCATAGTTTTTAAGAATGGATAATGCTCACTTCATAATCAGACATAATTGGTACAAATCCTTGTTACAACATGATTTTGAAGTGAGAAGATAATTCACGAATTTGATGTCTGCTCTGAATGAATATCAAACTAACTCATAGGCCTCGAATAGTACGAACACAGAAAAGCGTCATGGAAAATCCCATATAACATAGTAAGAGTGTAATTTATTTCAAACCATAAAATTATGTATTTTATTTTGTTTTAATTAGAATCCATCAAAATACACGTAAATAAAACGTTATTTAATACTGTATTTCATTCATATATTTGTGCAAATTGTGTAAAGCTGGTGTTCACCTTTCTCTCCAATAGTCTTCTTAGATATCTACGTTAGGGGAAAATGTGGCATTTCCGTTAACCACATAACCCTCAAATAACCTAAAACCAAACCCCACAGTCCCCACTGAAAAGAAAGCCAAATTAATTAGAGATTAGGATTTTCAGTGATTCTGCTACATCTCTGAAGCAGAAGCTTTCTTGCTTTTTTGTTATCCAGGGAAAAATTGTTAATTAACTCGCATTGCATTAGTGTTAGGAAAGGCACGTACGTTTCCAATATCTGTGCCTCCTCTTAACAAAGTTAATCACCCCACAATATCCTTATTTCTAATAGAATACCTCCGTTTGAATGTTACACTATGCAACACACTTCCTATACTCAGTACACTCTCAAATTACACTTAAAAGAAAAGAAAAATTGTTTTCGCAGTTAGTATTTTAGAGTTAAATTAAAAGAATATAATTTCAAATATATAAACACGGTATACATAATCTGAATTACTGTACCGTATACATAATACCTAAAAAGTGTCATCTCTCTTTCGCCTAGTTCCCAACAGATCTCCCAATTGGAAAATATAGAATGTGTCATCAATAGTATACTCTTAGGAAGGGACTAGTTACTGACCCAGGTAGATCATGCAGTAATAAATCAATAGTAACACGACCAGTTACGGCAATATTTGCAGTATACACTGTAGTAAAATATGCACTTGTTTTGACTGTCTGTCATGTACTTACTTACTTACTACACTTACTGGTAGGGTGTCGCCTAGCAAGATATTACAACCTTGCTGGAGTTTTTAATTAGGGTTGGATTGTTTTAAATAAGTTTTATATTCAAAAATATTTATGTATATTTTTGGTAGCTGAATCCAAGTATCAGGTTTCCGTACACATTATCTGCGACCAAATTTGCCAGATTTATTAAGAATAAAGTGCTAGCAAAGTGTTTAAATGTTTATTTTATTGGTTGCACAACTTACGTAATCATTAGGGTTATTGAATCAAATTTTCTTCAGTGCTGCTGTATTACTGCTTGAGCGGCAATTTCAAAACTTAAAATTAATTATAATGAATTCTACGTGAGTATATTACATTCTCAATATATAACGGACATACTTGACTAAGAAAATATATGTTTAGTTAATTTTACTGAATTCTTGCCCTATCTCTTTAAACATAGTTAAACTGCATAACGTATTAAGTAAGAAAAACAAGGGAGCGTGATCTTTTCTTTAATGACACCCGTTTAAGTATTCAAAACATCGTTTATGATAATAATTAAATAAATTTGGTATAAGATAAATAAGTGAACCTCTTCCTTAAATTCATTCAAGAAAGATTTGTCTCGTTCACGTTCTCTTATATGATTTGGATTTTACTATTATAACTTAGTGTATAAGAGGGGAATTGCTAATTTTAAATATTTTGCTACGGATACAGTGATTTTTTTATAACAGAGAACCAGATTTCCTGGACCTGGTGATTGCCCCTCAACCATCTTATTGTGCACCCCCTTTACCCAGGGTTAAGTTTTGTTAAATCCCAGACCTTTACAAAACCATGAGATCTTCTGAACAATGCATGCCTGTTCCAACCCCTCTTCATTATGTCTAAGAAACCCTAGGGATCTTTAGCGTTTTCTATGTAATGCCAGACATTCAAATATGACATGTTCAGTTTTATCAGCCTGGCCACATTTCTTGCACAGTGTTTCCGGGAACGGAATACCTATTCTGTTCAGGTGGCTTCATCTTACGGATCTCCGTTCTACTCATTCTAAGGGCATCTGATACAATGCTCCTTTATGGCCCATTGAGCATCCGCTTTGCTTGTACGTTCCCCTCAGTTCTCCTTCAGTGTTGTCGTATTTGTTATATACCCACTAGGCAACTGATCTCCGTGTTAAGTTATAGGAAACCCCACCCGTTGGTGTAAGACCAGTAATAGGACAATTGGCTTCCAAGTTACCGCAACTACCTGCCTTTTCATTACTTGTTATTCCTTTATGGCCAGGTAGCCATGTTAGAATAACCTTAATGGTTTTCGCCAGTAAATTCATGATCTTATAGCATTCCCATACTGTCTTTGAAATACAGTCATGGTTGGCCAAGGCCTGCAGAGCAGCCCTTCTGTCCTAGATAATGTAGATGGATATGCTTTTGTATCCTCTTACACATTAATTCTCACTGATTCCGCAAGGGCTGTCACTTCAGCCTGAAAGACAGTTGTCGGTTTTCCTAGGCTAAACCTAAACCTAACTCTAGGTCGGGCTCCTCAGACATCTACCCTAGTACCCTTCAGAGTCTTCTACCCGTCCGCTTACCAGGTTAAAGCTTTCTTCATATAGATAGGCGCTCGTTTTGACCATTCCTCTCTTTCAACAATGTTGACTTGAAATGGTTTTTTCCCAGTCCGTAACCTTTGACATTCTGTTAGACATCTCTAGAATCTCCAGTCAGGATCTTGGATGTTTGCTAGCATGTTGAAGATGCCGGTTTCCATTGCACTGCAGTCTGTTTTCAGCCACCGTAGCCTCTCCTTTTGAGAAATATGTCAAGAGGTGGGAGGTTTAACACTACTTCCATGGCAAAGGTTGGTGTGCCTTTCAAGGCGCCCATTGTCCCCAAGCTCGCCAACCGCTGTACCTTTGACAGGTTTGTTGCGGCAGTCACCACATGAACCTTTGGTCACCGTACCAATGAGCCATACTGCATCATTGGTCTAATGACTTTGGTGTATAGCCAATGTGACATGTCGTGTCTAAGCCCCCATGTGCAACTACCATACGTCTCACCATTATCAATGTAGTCTGAGATTGGCTGATTATGTATTCCAGATGACTGTTCTAGGTGGGTTTAACGTCCAATTTGACTCCTAGATACTTGAACTCCCTGCTTACCTGTACATGGTCCCACATAGGACTGGCTGTGTAATTTCCAGCTTCCCCCTTTTCTTTGAATGGTATCATGACGGTCTTTGAAGGATTCACTACAAGTCCTTCTTCGTCACACCATCGGCCCACAAAGGATAGAGCTCTCTGAATCATTTCCAAGTACGTGATCACATGCTGGCCCCTAATGAGTATGACAACGTCTTCTGTGTAGCTCTGTGCATAAATGACCTGTTCATTCAGAGTTTAGAGTAAGTCATCTACAACATAGGCTTGGTGACAGTTCACCACCTTGTGGACATCCTTGCTCTCTTGGACCTCTTTTGTGACTCCACACAGCGATACGTGTGCTCTTCTGCTACTACGCATGTTCTTTATCCATCCAACAACAATTTTCTCAGTACCCCTGTATGTAAGCTTAGACACTATTGAGTGAGTACTCGTTTTATCAAAAGCTCCTTCTATATTCAGGAATACTGCTAAAACTGTTCCTGTTACTGTAAAAATCTTTTGTGCAATTGCTTGTTTAATCTTGCCAACCAAACAATGTAGGGCTGTTTCAATAGATTACATTTTTTATACGTATGTTGGTTTGAATTTAAGGGACAATTGATGAGAAACGTGTCCCTCGAATGCTTATCCAGAACCTTCTCTATGGTCTTGAGGAGGAAGTATGTTAGGCTTATTGGTATGTAAGCTTTTGCAAACTCATACGAGGATTTAGCTGGATTCGGAATAACCCTAGAGGCCCATCAAGATGAGGGTATGACTCATTTCGCTAAGCTCATTCTAATAATCGTATGAGGAGCGGAGGTATCACCAAGTCCGCACTTTCCTGCAGGAGAGCAGAAAAGATGCCATCGAACCTTTAGGGCCCATTTGAGCCCAGAGTAGTTGATGACAGTCTTTGCACAGTTTCAGTCCTCCTTATACGAGCTCTTTCTAAATTCTCGCCCGCATTCACTAGCAGCTGTTTCACTGGTCTTGAAAGATCCTGGGAAGTGTGTGTTCGGTAAAGAGGCCTCATCAGGATCTTTGTGTGAGTCCCATCATCACTAAGATAGCACCCACCACATTTATGGGCCTCAGAGCTAGGACTTTTGAAGTTTTGCACAGTCAGGTACTTTATCAATACTCTGACAGAATTCTCTCCATGAGTTTCTCTTACCAGTTCTCACTTCTTTATTATACTCTGTTAGGGCAACAGAGTACCTATCCCAGTTCCCTGTATGTTTACATGTATTTTATGCTCTGTAAAGGATTTTCCTGAAGGTTTCCAGCCCCTGATTCCACCAACATGCTTTTTCCCTTTAGTTCTGTTTCGAGGTAGGCTTTTTGGTACCATTATTTTATGGCATTTAGTAATGGGTTTGCCATATCATTGTCTCCATGTCATTAAAACCCATTTTCCCTTTCTGTTGCTTGTTAGCTCTACATTAAAAGCTACCCAATCTGTTTTCCTTGGATTTCTGTAGGTTTCATTTATTTTGTTCAATCTCATGATAAAGGTTATATAGCTATGATCTGAAGCAGATGCTTAATCTAGCACGCTACGGTTTAATAATTTAGTCGCAATATAGTTGCTGGGCAGAGTATATTCAAGTCCTCTTCTCTTACCCCTGTACCTCTTCTTTGTACAAAAGTTGGTTTACGGCCTCACGATAGCTAAGTTTGCGTCTACTATAAACCCTAGAGGCATTCATCCTGCTTGTTGATTTTGCTGCTTCCCCAAGCAGTATAGTAGACATTCACATCACAACCTACAATCAGGTGCCTCTTGGTAAGGGTTCCTATCACCACAATCCGCCTCATTCCGCAGTTGTTGGTGGTTCTGGGAATCGTATGGGATATAAACTTTTGCAAACAGTATTCTGATGTTGCCGTCACCTGTTTGCTAGTGCACCTCTGTCACGGCTGTCTCTCTGGAACACATTTTTACCATTTTAGGGACGTTGTTTTGATTCTGACATATATACATGCCCTATGGTTATTACTACAAGAATCATAAATCAACTTAACTTTAGCGGTGCTCATCCCTATCAATCGGCTGCCAACGGACCATGGTTCTTGGACTAAGACCACGCCTATGTCATCAGCCAAGATCTTCTGGCGGAGCGTCGCTGTAGCTGCTCTGCTGTAGTGAAGGTTTATCTGAGAACCGCTGCCATCCTCTATTGATCGTTGCCTCCCTGCAACTTGAAGGTAATCCAGTCGCTGTCCAGAAATGGGCGCATCGCCAGAACCTGCAGCTTATTCAGGAAGTCTTCGCCAACGTGAAGGACCAGGAATTCGCCGTTGGTGCTAGTTTTCCCTCCAAAAACGGTCCATTTCCAGGTCATTCTTGTGTGTGAGTCCTTCGAACAGCTGTTGCTTGGTGTCCACCTCAATTTACTTGGGGGAAAAAAGGTTGACACGTTAAGAATCTTGGCCGGACTTTTGACTGGACCAATTTTTATCTGAATTCCTTCAAAAAACTCAGCTCCTGGACCTGCTTCTCCATCATTGGTTTTTTGTTGACACAGCCAACCACTATCACTCCACCTTCAACATGGCAGCTGGATCCTAAATTTTTTGCCTTTGAAGGCACGTTTTTTCCCAGCACTTTCTTTAGGTTGTTTGAGCCGGACAATAGCCAGCTGCTCTACGGAAATCTTTTTGGCATATGTTTCAGGTTTTATCTTGGTGACACCTCCATCATGACTCTTCCTTCTTTTCTGTCCTCACCCGTTGCTTATTCTGCATGTATCAGCTGCGATCGCTGCCTATTCACACCTGCATAGTTTTTAGAGTTTGCTGTTTTTGGGCTGATTCGGAGGAAGTTTCCCCTTGCTCAGGGACTACAACAACATCCAAGTTCCCTTTTGAGGAACCGGTTTCAAATGTTTGGTTTTACTATAGCTCGATTTTTCTCTTCCTACCTCTTCTGCCTTTCTCTCCGGGGGAGTATTGGCTCAACTCTAGCAAAATCCTCTTCTGTCCTCTGCTTTCGTAGTTCACCTCAAGAGAGCCGCTTCTTGTTTGGCTCTTTCGGTCGAACTTCGCCTTCTGACAAGAGATATCTGTCTTCCTCCAATGGAGACATTTCAGACACTCTTAGGTTCTCAATCGGTAGTTCTTCAGTTTGAGTTCCACATGCCTCTTGAGTTTCGAATTTGCTTTTTTTGTTTTGCTCATCTTCTATTTTGTTCACACCAGGTGTTTACAGTCCATTTTCCCAGTGACTCGAATAGGAAGATAGGGGTATTTACGAGTGGGTTTCCCCTGGCTCCGTTAAAGACACTGAATATACCTCCAGTACCACGAAATCCTCAACACGGGTCGCATAACACCTTAGTCTGGGGTTGGTAGTATAGTGGGGGGGCGACATCAGCAAAGGGAGGAATACTCAATTTCAGGACCACACCAAGAGGGGGAAAAGGTTTTCTACCCTAGTCACTGGAATGGTAACAAGGGAAGGTGGCTTCTTCGTCTTATCCGAAGTTGCAGCACAAGGCGAGGTGGATCATCAACCTCGATCCCATCTAGAAAAGTGGCTGATACCGATGAGGATTCCAGTCCCCAATGGCAAAGAATACAGTGATATCATAGTATTAACAAATAAAGCTCCTGGTAGAACTAAAGAAATATTTTTAAAAAAAAGTATATACTATTTCGTAATTGTCATGTTTTCGAACCATAAAAGTATCTTGTATTTAGAGAAAATGAAAATAAAAACAGAGACTCACTGCAACCGTTATTCTATAAGACACAATGGCTATTCAAAGCTGTAAATATAAGAAACACAAACTCCCTTAAGATGATCACATGGGCCTTGCAACCATGTATTTTGCTCCTGAATATGAAGCAGGACGTTAATTTACTGGTAGGAGTAAGAGACTTAAGAGAGTAAGAGATTATTAATGTTTCGTAGCTCACGTTAATTACAAAGAAAAAGTGGCCTTATGTAGTTATCTCATTAATGTATCTTAAATTGCATATGTTAACGAACATAAAATATTAAAACAAAATGCATAAATATTTTACTCCAGTCATCTAGTGATAAGTATGATAAATATGATTAAAATTAGTTTTTTAATTAGTATGAATTATTAAAGTGTAACTTTTGGAACTCTTTAACTATGTAAAAGCCTTGTCAAAGGTAAATAATTAAATTATGATGGTATCAAGATTTCAGGTATGACATCATTTACATACATTTAAGTGAGCAGCTCAATATGACAAACAACAAATCGTGTGATTTAATAGGTTTACTAGTTTCCATTTAATCATGCCAACTATTAAATTAATGTAAATTATATTGTGTGTATATTGTGCTTATGGATAAATCTCTTCTGGCATAATACGAACAGGATATTGTTACTTAATACATCAGTAATTACGGGCTGCACTTAGCCATTATTAAATGTAACAACACAATGAACCCTGAAGTGCGGGATAACAACACAGAAGTGAAGTTTAGGTCCTTCAACACAGCCCAGACATGAGCGTGGCAATCAATTTTTCTGATATTGTTTGGAGGCAGATTCATCAAACGACAGGAGAAGATTGTGAATGATTTATTTTGTGTACGGCTTTCGATGTTCGGGAATAGATTAAAGAGAAACTCCCGGGCGAGTGTTGCTTACGCATTCAGATATCAATGTAAATTGAACATGAAACGTTCAGATGCGTAGATACAGTTTTTTTTAATTCAGAATTTAGTGGAGTGAACGCAACATTCTTAAATTCGCATATTTTAGTAAGCAACAGGTAATTTCAAAATGAATAAAATAAATGAGTTATGTACTAACATCACCTCTAACTGAAATAAGTCTGATTCTGTTATTCTCCACTCATTTCAGCTATAGAAATTCATTCAAGATTTGGATCAGAGTCTCAATCAGTTATACCACTGGATAAAACATCACATTATCATAAATGAATCTTTTATTTCAGAAATCACCAAAGCGACACTAAAAAGTTGAATTTTGTGGGATTTTTTTTGTATAGTTTACTACAGAAACAACCTATGATTCCATTAAAAATTGCTATTTGGCTGCACTTTAAATATGCGTTTATTTGATAGAGAACCTAAACGATGTCACTTAGTTTCTTTCTTTTGTAAACTATTTCTTCACTTGTTGCAGTTGGCGGCCCTGCGTGGTATTACCTGTTTAGTGACTTGTTTGGTTGCTTTTCAGTTTGCTATTCTTTTACACTTTACACAAAGTGGAGATATTAGTGAAATTCAATAGTTAATTTATTTTTATATTTAGTGTTTAGTTTATAGAATATGAATCAAAGTTCAGAGGATGAACCTTAACCTAAAAGTAAATGCGGAGTGTCGCATGAAGACAAATACAAGCGGAACGTTGTGGGGAAACCTAGGTTAAAAGGACTACGTTACGTCTCCTACAAAGGAAAACAGGTCGCCCAGAAAGTCCCGTCAAACGACGTTTACTGTAAGTGTAACTTTAAATTTAATTAAAAACTTACTGATGAAACAAAAAGGGAACTGTGGGATTATTTTTATTCCTTAGACAGTAAAAATACCCAAGACACGTTCCTCCGAACATTGGTGGAGTTAGTGACAGTAAAACGTAGGCGTACAAAACCTAAGCCTAATGTAAATGAACAGACTCAAGACGAAGAAAACCCTGGCATGCCTCTTGATGAATATCCTGTACAAAATCTCACTCCTACAAGTATAACTTGAAACTAACTGGTGTTCTCAATAAAGTTTGTAGAAGTGTTTTCATATTTTTGGTTTTTGGCATATCTGACAACAGAATGAAGAGAATAAACAAATGTTCTGTTCTTCATAAAAGCCCAGTTGAAATAAGGGAAAGTCAAGGAGTGGGAACTCTGTTCCTGGTAATATTTGTTCAAAAACACTCATAAATTCATAACATTATAAATTCATAACATTCATAAGTTTGATGTTAAAGAAACCCATTATGGAGGAAAAACAATAATGTACCTGGATGCAAAACTTGATGTTATAAAAATGTAAAATATAACATGTTCATTTTATATAATCTCGTTCTAAAAGAGAAAGTTAAGGATTCATGTACAGAAAGTACTTTGGAGAAAACATTTCTTTTTCTTTTGGTCGTCAACAAGTCGATGTTTGCTCGACGTGTGAGAGATTCTCAGTTGAAAGACAAAGCTTTAAGTGAAAATGCCTAAGCGTAAGTGCTGAAATGATGTTAATAAAATAATGCCTACGAAGCTTTATTTAGCCATAGAGGAAGCTAGTAAAAACAAAGATAATGACACTTTGGCATTGCCTTTTGACTTCATGCGAAACAATTATCCTTGCCTAATATTCTTGTACAGGAAGTGTTTTACATGAAGCAGCTCTGGGTAAATGTGTTCTCAATACATGACCTAAAATCCAATCTTTCAAAACTGTACGTATACCATGAGGGGGATCTAACAGAGGGGCAGATGATGTTTGTTCCATGCCTCTCAACTATTTACCCCTAAAATTCCAGCTAATATCAAAGATCCTATATTGTTTTGTGATGGGCCTGCGGGCCAAAGTAAGAACTACACAATTGTCCGTTTCTTGTTAAACCTCTGTGATACGGGTTTGAAACGATAACGCACAGCATTCATATCCGTGGACACTCTTTTTCACAATGTAACATATTTTGCAATTATCAAGTGCCTTTTGAAAAGGACTGATAGTATTTATACTCCAGATGAGTATGCTAAACTCATGCTAAAGAGAGGTCGATTTACTGTTTATAATCTCACCTCAAACAATATCTTTAGTTTCAAAAATGAGTGACCAAGTCATACAAAATAAGAACCAGACTCAGATAAAACATTAGAAAAGAGTATTCCAAGAGAAATCAAGCAGCCCCTAAAAGTACAAATACACAGTTTTTTTTCTAAAGGCACTCCTGGAAAATTAGTTGCAAAGGAGTTCATTGGAGGATATCTTACGTCAACCTGCACCCTTTTAAAATCTTACAGCCTACCAGAACTACCTTCTAAAAAAGCTTATCCTTTGGGAAAGGTAAATTAGTCACAGAGAAGATAAGCTTAAGTGCATTTATCTTATTATTTTAACCACTTTAATGCCGAACTAGCAATCAAATAAATATAATTTTAAAACTAACTTACAAAACCTGAACTATTTTACAACTATCGGTACGGCTTTTCCATATTATATACTGTATACATATAAAGTGGTTTAAAAAGCAAAACAAACATTTAAGAGTCACATTATTTTAAGCATAAAAATTATTTAAAATAAACTAAAGAAATATATTGTAGCCCATGTTAGTTTTTTAAACTGCATATGGTTTTACGCAGTACGGTTTTTGCTTGTAGGTTCAAATAAACAAAAAAAGATTGGAGAAATGAAAAAATTGCACCACCTTGTATTTAACACATGCCAGCTTGTTACAGCCAGAGCAGAGTACCTCATTGTTGGGCATTTGATTTCACTACTTTGAAAATCGTTACTATTGACTAAACCGTAAGTAAATCAGTGATTATAAATCCTGATAAAGTTCCCTGTCATACTTTTTGGAGCACCAGATTTATTTAACATAAGTGTATATTTTAAAAAGTGGCATGATTGACTATGCAAGATGGCACCACGAAATCCTCTGTAAGTTGCAAAAAATTTAATTCATATTCATATGAATATGAATATGAATGAATATGAAGAAGTTTTTTACAACTTAAAAGAATTAATGAGAATAAAGTTTTTTACAACTTTTAACTCACACGGCAGTGTGAGTTAAAAGTATGTATACAGTATGTTTGTTTTTCATGGATAAATATGGAGGGATGGAACTCTGGGCACCTTTCTAGTCACTTTGAACTTTTTAGCCATTTCTGCCATTATTTTGTACTTGGTTGCGATATAAAACTCTAGTATCCACTGTTCTTCTTTTATCAAGGCCTTTTAAATGAGGTGTCACTTAATGGGTCTTAACATTTAAACATTTTTAGCCATCCCCACATAAAAAACTCTCATTTTGGGGAAATGGGCAAAGTTGTAACAGTGACTAAAAGGTTCACTTCTCTGTCCCGAGGTCCATCCCTCCATATTTATCAATCAAGAACTAAACACAGTGTATATATATACTTAATTCACACTGTATATTGCTTTCTATGTCAACTTTATAATTGTACACTACAGCTTATTCGTAAGTCTTATGTATATGAGAAAAGGAATATCTTCATATATAAACATTAATAAAGACATTTAAATGGAATGAAACAATCTAAGGAATCAAATCAAGAATGAATTAAATTACTACTAATATAAACGTTTTGCAGAATATTTTCGATTTCAAGTAATTTCTATGAAACTTTTAAAGCATTCGTTTGTCTGTCTGAAGAAGGAGTAATGAACAGTTCCCAGGCTCCCAGGAGAGTTATTTCCTGAGCCTGGATTAAGCTGGTTTGTATACTTCCGAATGGAAACTTGGTCACGATGTTTTCTATGGAAGATTACATTGGCTTGTGAAAAGGGTTTAAGAGCACCACCTACGTTAAAACCATTCACACCGATCTTTCTTTATCTTCTTCGAGTTTAAATTGATATCACAATCAGCGATTAAAATTTAATTTTTATTGTAATTGAAAACTCACTGCTGAAGTTTTAAATTCAACCACGCAAGTGTTATTTATTTCTATTCCAATATGCACTCTCAATTTCCTCTAAACATCTAGCGATAAATCATAATACTGATCGATTTAATGTTTGTTTCATCAACATTTTGACATACCAATCGAACAATTTCCACTTCATGCATTTGAATGCTCATTAATGAATCCCTTATTCAAATCCTTTGGCTAAAGCTTTCCTCGAAAAGCCCCTAAGACGCTACAACGGCTTTGCAAGAAACCTCTTTTCCTAAGCATTTTTATGGTTTTGTCTGCTTACCTGTAAATTTAATGCCTATTCTTGTAACGTTAGTGATGACTGTATTTCGGCGACTATGTTTATTTTTCTTTTACATTTCTCCGTGAATTCGGAAATTAAGATTAAAACTAAACCGGCTTTTTTGTTCTGAAAAGAACGTACTATATTTTAACATAATCCAAAATTATAGAATATAACACGAAATGTGTGTCATGTATTATTTTCATAAAGTGTTAAAAATAATATTTCTCCCAACTTAGAGGGCTGCTGGTCTCAGAGGATGTATTTTTAGCCACATTTACTAAGCTCTTAACAACCACTATTTCTTCATGGATATTATAATAAATGAAGATTATTCAGAGGTGGGTTTGCCGCTTGATTTATGTACATTTTTACGATTCTAAACAACTAAATCTTTTTTACACTTGCAATATTTACTTTCTAATTTGCTGTAGCTATCAGAAAATAAACATGATTGGAGCAAGTAATTGCTGCACAAGAACAAAAATTTTAAAATGAAGTTAGATTTAAACATAGCTCAAAATTTACTTTTTTAATATATTATTAAAAATCAATAACAAGATTTCATAAATATATTATATATTCCACAATATAGGATTATCTGTAAAATTGAAATCAATTACAGCTAACTAATATCTGAAAAACATGTTAAATATGAATCTAAAAAAGACAAACCCAAGTTCTGAAAAAAATTAAATATTAAATAAAGAAAACTAATTAAAATTATAACTTTTAAACTATAAATTTAACATAATTCAAATTCTCCACATTTTTATATTTACTTATTTTAGAGGTAATTCAGATGTACACTGGAGATGGCTTAGACCCGAAACAAGTTTTGTAAAATGAAATTATTAAGAAAGGGTTCTGGTTTCATATTTTTATATAAACAATATTTAAACATATTATATTTTAGAAATGTGTTTCTATTTACTTTTTGGAATAAACAATAGAATGTGGGTCTTGTAATTAGGGAATAAGAGTTTGTATCATTTTAACTTCTACAATTACAACCTTGGTACTCGTTCAACCATATATAAGTATACCTTGCATTTACTTCCTAATATACATAGCAAATTAAAAAGTTTGTTAGATACTGTTGAGAGTTTGTGTATCAAATATGAATACATATTACGAAGATTATACTTATTATTTATCTGTGTAGTAAAATTTCAGAAACTATTACTACGGTATCGTTCAAACTTTTCAAAATAAAACCTGAAATTATCTGTAAAATGGGTTAAGGGGACTGTTACCGCCTATCTTAGTCCATATAAACTTAATGCAGGTTTCTAAAATAATGAGTCATGATAGAGCTTTGATTTTTTTTGTCTTTAAAAGCACACCTTTTTATAGTTCGTGACCAACCAAAATTACAATTTATCATCTTTTAGTATTAAAAAAATAATTTTAAAAAGTTCACCTTTTTAAAACTAAAAAAATCACAAAATATATTTTATTTCTAAGATAATACTTTTTATTTTGTAAAACCCTTTGGTCAGGACCTAGATTATAGTACAAAGTACAAGTGGTAAAAATTTGAGAGGTCTGAGTTCATAAATGGCTGAGAAAACTTGCATCTAAATAGAAAAAAACCAACTTACGGGAATCGAAGAAAATGTCTTAACTACAATAGCCTAGTAGTTTCCTGAGCTGTAGGATGGATTATCTGGGTCTTCACTTTGTGTAAACATGTCTTCAAGGCGTTTTATTTTCAAAGCTCTCTTGTTCCTTATTTTCTTTTCTAGTTCTTGAACTTTCTTGTCCGCTTCCTTCACTCGCACTATTTCTAGGCGCTTCATCGCTTTTACAAAATTTTTCCCTGGACGTAGGTTTAATGCTTCCAAAACTTGTAATTTACTAGAAAAGCCGTCACTAAAGCTACAAACTGCAGAGTAAACACCAAATTTAAGGGTAGGCAGAGTTACAAAAGTTCTTTTTGGTATTAGGGACCAAATAACACTATTCAATGACTCATTTTGGTTTTGAGTTTTCCCTTTCAAACATCGCTCCAACAGTTTGGTTTCTGAAAGGTCTTTGAATATGGATTTTATAAAACTCATAACACACTCAGGGATGTGAAAATGTTTATCATGGTCATACATTTCATTGGTCAGTAAACTCAGGTTATATTTACACCATGTCTCATTGTCTTTAGGGCATAGCTGATGAGTAGGTTTATCATTTGATGACATCGTGTGAAAGTACACTGCCCATATTGCCTTTCTCATCTCTTCAACACTCTGCACATTTCGCCTTATAGCCAGGCCATAATAGGTCTGCAGTTTTTGAATATTAGGCTCACTTAGCCTACCCTGCCCACCTAATCCCTTACCATCCTCAAGTTTTACTTTACCCGAGACAGATTTTAATTTTAAAAGCCGCTTTCCCATCCTCTTTTGACAGTAGTAACAATAATAGTAACCTGAAATAAAGATGCTAGACACTATAGCCAACATAAAAAGTTAAATACAGCAAAACAATGAAATATATGAGTGTTAGCTAGTGGAACATGACTGATGTTCAGTTAGTGTCGAAAAATGACATGCAAGGGTTTCAATAATATATTTTTTTTACCAACTTATAATAATCATAGGAAAAAACTAATTACTGCAATGAAATCAGTACATTCCAAAGAAAAATAAGGAAAAATAAAAAAAAATTTTATTTTATTAATTTTTTGGGTAACAGTCCCCTTAATTCATTTTAATTTATCAGCTATATTACATAGGTTTATTGGAGTCGATGTTTTCTGCCCTAATGGGAAATATAGCTGACTATTGCAATATACATTCTAGTTTACATGTATAAGACCGACTTATAATTGATATTGCTATATACTACATGATTCTCACAATTGAATGAATCTTTGGTATACACTTGCTCGGTATAAAAATATCTTTGCACCACTTTAAATTTCGTAATATTGAAATCCCCGTCATTCCGACAAAGAGCTGTCGGCTAAGCTGTTTTATGCACTCAATACCAACTTGAAACAAAGAGACAGATTGCTTGTGGTTGAAGGAATGTATTTTTCTTTTCTTCCGTAATATATTTAAGTGAGCATAACGAGGAAAAACCTTTGTTTGCACAAAACATTAAAATTCCTCAATTCACTCACATAATAATTTCATTCTATCAAAATAGAAGGAAATTATTCAATTATTCAAAAATCTACAAATAAAGTAATTTTAATAAATTTATATATGGTGTTTTTTGTTATTTATTGTACGTTAGTCACTAATTAAAAAAACTTTAAAGGTATGTGACGCAAATGAATTTAAAATGTTTAAGATATAAAAACTAGTAAATTTTGCCACTAACAATTATATTAGAAAAAATATTTAGATATCTCACAATAATATCACAAAGTAAATTCATATTCTAAAAATAGTACTTTTAACTTCAGTTGTTTTTGTTACAAAGTTTTAGATATATTATTATTGTTGCTGATGTATTAGTTTGTAATCATAATGTTAATACCTTATATAACAAATTAAAAATATGTGATCTTAAATTGTGAGTGTGTCATGACAGTTTATATAATATGATATCAATGTCTTTATAATTTGCAGTCGTTAGAGAAGTGGTACGTAAACACTCTACTAAATATTATCTTTTCTTGTTGTTTGAAGCGTTTAGCTTGAAAACTCTAACGCTGCCTTTGTAAGAGATAAATATGAAAATTGTATGTAAAGTGAAGTAATTTAAAAGCAGTTAATTAAAATTTCAAAGCAATGTAATTTTGTATTCAATATATTCTGTGGTAAAAATTAACGAGTTTGGGTTCAATAATTTTATTACCCGTATAACAGGGAATTATATTTGCTGGAAATTATAATTAAATTATTAATATATTAATTTATATAAAGTGTAAATAATTGTATTTTTGCAACCTTATTTATAGATTATGACGTAAGTTTAATTAGTTTTTACTAGTTACTTAATTGTTTGAAGTACTTAAAATCATTATTAATAATATTATCTTGGCTCATCTGCTATAAAATGGAAAGGAAAAGAAAGGTTGGTACCAGACGGTATACATTCTATAAACATTCATCCAAACGGACTCAAAATGCTTTTGGTGTTAATGGAACTTGTTTACTTATTTTAAACCAAAGCACAGTAACATTAAGCTTTGGTACATAATTTGAAAAATATATTATGCTCATTTAATACGTATAGGTAGACATTACTGGTACGAGGAGGCTGGGCGTGCCCTGCATCAAAGGCTGAGGTTTGCAGACCAGACAAAACCTCGAGCGAGTGCACGCAGTGTGGTGCTTCTAGTAGGCGATGGTCTTGGTCTCACCACCTCCACAGCGGCCAGGATCTTTAAGGGGCAGAGGCAAGGCCAGTTGGGCGAGGACAGCCACCTCTCCTGGGACAAGTTTCCTGCTGTAGCCCTCGCTAAGGTAATACTAATAACTAAGGTGTACCAATTTTCAGCATTTGGCAGAAATGGAAACCTCAAGAGTGCACTAAGAAATGTTTAAAATTTTTCATAGTGTCTATAGAATAACGAACTATAGTTTAGCTAAGACTGATCATAGGACATTTTATTTTATAATCTTCTCTTAGGAATTTGTTAACTAAAAGATTTGTATATAGAGAAAGTTTAAGATATTTTTTAAATATACTTGCAAGATTCATGATAACAGAAACAAAGAGAGGGACAACCCGATTGGGCGGAAACATGTTAGAGTTTATAGAGAGGATCATAAAGGAGGCGAATTTTTACCTGATCAAGTTTTTAATTGAACGCTAAATCAGGTGCCTATGGTCTTTTTGAACTTACATTTGTAGACAAGCGTCCCTTACTTTCAGATGAAAAAATATGAAAAAGAACTTGCGATATCCATTGGTTACATTTTATCAGGATCATTTGTCCGTGAAATGGGCTCTGATCAGCAACTTTGAATCATTTTATTTTCAAACATAGAAGTGTTATGAAAGCATCGGTATTTTCTACCCAATGGGTATGAGTCTATACTTAGGAGGCACTCTCAAAAGCAATGCCAAGTGATTACGAGAAGGATTAAGGCTTGGGTGGCAGGATTCTGTAGTATCTCATTCATCCAAGTTTGAGAGTTCATTAGCATTTTCTTCGTAAATAAAATGAGGCTGTTAAAAAGTTAGAAATAAGATTACTGACAATTTTGTTTGAATTTTAAATGTTCTTTAGACCTGAAGAAACTATAATCCTTCCAACAGGTACCATACAACTTGTTGAATTACGTTTATACAACTTTAGTAATTTTAATTCTTTATGGGTCTATAGATCAGTGCAAGATCTAAGCTGAATTATGTTTTGTTTTTCTATATTCCAGCATCGAAATTTCAGCTTAACTTCATCATTTGAAAATAAGAATCAAGTTACTTCTGGTAAACTCACAAACAAGTATTTTTTTTAACCTGAGCATAAAGTGAACTCAGGAAGCGGCAAAGTAATGAGGCTAAGCCTTCTCTTCGTTCACAAGTATACTAAACATTAGATCTTTAAATTGCCTGATAATATTATAAACCAAAAAATTAGTGAGGATGTAAATTTTTACTAGAATATACCAATTTGTATATGATTCTAAATATTACTTTCCATTATATATCTGTCTTCGACGGACATGAGCGTTCAGAGTTATTTAATGTTATAAGTTCTAATATTACAGTAAAACAGGTTTATCAAGACCAAAACAAATAAAACACCTTGTATAGCATTATTGTTATATTTTGCCATATAACGACATTGTTAAACCATTTCATTTAGTTAAGAAATCCTTATTAATTCCGGTAGGTTTCCGATTGACAAGAGGCTTCCTATTGATTGAGAGACCAGTTAGGAGGTTTCACTCCAGATTATCATTCCCGATGAGCCTTATTTCGCGTATTTCAGCGTATTTGATCTATTTAGCATGCACATAAACTACTAATTTTGTGTATATTTTTCTAAATACTCTCAAAAACAAAATTATTGCCAAAAACCTAACAGGGTATTTGGCAAACAGAAACCTTCTAGAAACGATTATAAATTTTTGAACTCTTGTACTCAATTTAAAATTCCACTATGTATTACCATGGGTAAAATTGGTACGTGCAATCAATTCAACTGTTGTTTAAATAATTATTAAAGCATCAATTTAATCTTTTCTCCAAATCATAGTAAATGAAATGAAGACAAGTGTTAGGGATAAAGTCGTTATGTAAAATGAACACAGTTTACAAGGTTTATGGTTCAATCTTAATAGATATTTACTGACCTTCCTAACTTGGAAAATATATATTTTGAGAATTCAAAGGTGCCTAATTGTATAAAAACGGGTAAAAGACTTACACCTTAAGTAACCTAATACTCCAAGCTAAATGTGACAGTTTATGAAAGAGGTTTATAATTCAAATGTTTCAATCGCTGTTTTTGTCGTAGCTAATTAACTGACAACAGATAAGTGTAACGACTATAAATATTTCAGTCAAGATGGATCAAAAGTGTAATATTTAAGAACATTTTCAGGTAACCATCTTGATGGCAACTTCCTTTAACTAAAATGTTTAGGAAGTATTTATTCAATGCACACAAAATAAATATATGTTTAAATTATGTTTTTAAGAGAAAATATTTTCATGCGTCAGTATATTTTGAGTAACGTTGAGAAAAGATAAAAAATTGACTATTATAGAAGTTGAAATTGAACTTGAATTGTGAATTTTGAACTACTAGCCGCCCACAGCGTGAGGTGCAAGTGTGAAGTAACTGCACGCACACTCGATCGCGATTCGCGCGCGATCTTCCAACATACGGCAAAGAAACACAAAACGTTAACAATTTTCTAAAATGAAATATTTTGAGTTTCAATAATAAAAAACCTAAATTATTAACAATTTATTTATGCTAATATAAATCATAAGTATCTCATTTAACATTGAGAGCAATTTTAAATTATTTTTAATGAAAATTGACAAATGTATATTTGATTAATTATAATGATTGGTTGATTATTAATGATAAACACATTGATCATTAATACCAAGGCAATGACAATTCGAACGCTTATTAAATCTAAACTGTTGTCATTTTTTGTGAATACAAGGTCTCTGAATTGGACAAATAAACTAAAACTAAAATTGTATAATGGAATTAAAATATTCTTCAAAATCAATATAGGAACAACGTAATCCAGCGTGAATAAAGCACTGTAAAGCATCACCACCGACGTATCCAGCACGTTAGTACCTGGCATACTTTATTCATGAGTTTGTCCCAAGCACTTTCATCTTTCATTATGCGATGCATATGCATAAGTAAGATTTTGAGTGAGTCTCCCTGAAAGGAACGTCCTCAATACGGAACGTTGATCACAGCATTGAAACCTTTCGTTACTGCTTAAGCGTACGTTATAGATGATTCGCTTTTATTTTTTGTTTTTAATAAAGTAACTGTTTTTATTTTTACTTGGCAAGTAATTTTTGGCATCAGTTTAATTGGTTTTATTTGATAATAAGATAAAATGCTAACAAGTAACAATAAAATCATAACACCACTAATATAATTTTTTTGGGAAAGAAGGTGTTGGAAATATTGTTATTGTTATAGATATAATTTTGATATTCATATGAGTAATAACGAAAGAAGTGGACATTTTTCAAACCAGTAATCAAGGTACTTTTAACGAGTGGTCACATTGATAAGCTGTATATCTATAATGTGCTTAAAATAAACAGACATTTCTAAAAATCCAATCAAAATATAAATAAACACAGAAATTATTATAGCCCCACGTATAATATTACAAATGTACAATATTCTAAAACACATATAAGATGTTATTAATAATGGGTTGTTTTATTATTGCTTGAAAATTAATGTTAAATTGATTGATTCCAATGAGAAGCGTAGAGCAGAAGAGGAATAGATCTCTGTACGTCCATCGTAAGATGTAGAACAAGTTCTTACGGTGAAAATCTGACACAACTGATCTCGCTGATATTTCAAGTATTCACAAAACAGTTTTTTTTTTTAATTTAATAAGGTAGATCTTTAATTTTAATATAGGTAATAAAGTTTTGTCAGTTACGTTTTTATATCACACGTTTTCTAAATAAGTAACTCACAAAAATACGAACTGAAAAATTCAATGAAATATACACAAGCAGATTAATAATTATTTATTTAAAATGAACGTGACAGTTAAATGCATAAATCATAACAATCCCCCTATCTTGTTTATCTAAAAGGGCTCTTATCAGCAAAATGATATAAATAATAAACATTAAGCTATCGGCAATACAAAAGACGTTATAGCAATGTGATATGGGTTGTGCAGACGTAACGTAATAACGAGTGCTTAATCAATATCGTATTCCGTTAGTATTGCCTGTTCAAGTCGAAGAAAGCAAAGTATGTGAAACCCGAGTTAAAAATAGAAAATACTGTGGTTGGTAAAACAAAAATTACAAGTTTTATATTGACAACTTTTAAAAGAATCTGCAACAGTGAAACTGGTATGGAAGTAAAGCTAAATAACATAAACCAGCTTTAACATCTTTTTGTATATATATATTTGCAATATAAGGGATTGTTTAGTATATTTCTTTCTACATAAACAGATATTGTATGACATTAATACAATGTGTTTGAATAAACATGGCTTTTTATATCAATAATAATTCAGAAACGTTTCTTTTATGGTTTGTTTATTTGTATCTCTTCGGGCTATTTTAATTTAAAGATCTTTGAATATGTACGACCAAGTTGTATTTAAAAAGCTTGAGAGATTATTGTTAGCTGACTTTAAAAAAATCATGATTAAAACCAGTATTCCTGTGAGAGTCCAGTAGTAGTGAAGAAAACTAAATACTTGCGTCGTAAGAGACAGCAAACTACTCTCGTACAAACAGGCTTTCAGGAAAATTAAAATCTACGACAGTTTGGTTGTGTCATTGAAGAAAAACTCTTCATAATTCAACTCTCAATCTATTATAAAGCCATGTTTGAATCGTTGATTCGATACCGTACTGAAGATGGAGTAACGGCCTTGAATGTCTTTCTGAGATGTATCAAAATATAATAGAACATTAATTACAACCAACTTGAAAGATTTTTGGTTACGTATATAAGAGTTAATATCTTTCTTTTTAATTAAACTTTTAATTCAAAGCAATTATATATATATATATATATATATATATATATATATATATATATATATATATATATATATATATATATATATAATTAATTTATCGTACCAGCACAACTCATTATATCTAAATTGAAAAATTCAGCAATAGAGATAGTTAAACATTGTCAATGCAGAATGTAAAACAGTGTGATCAGTATTAGTACAGCTATAATATTGCACCACATTAACGACAGCCAAGAACATCTTTTTAAATTAACTGAATATATATTTAGAGCATTAGTATTCATACACTATTAGCTATCTTATTTTACCCCACTAACGAGACTCAGGAAAGTATTATCAAACTAACTTATAATTTATATTGCACCAGATAAAACTACTGTAGCCTACAAAAATACCAGCTTTAAAATAGACTATTTGTCCAAGGATCATATTGTTTATAATGCTTTGTAAAGACATTCAGGAAAGTGTTATTATGGGCTATTTAGTAAATGTATGTTTAGAAAATATAATTTAAAATTAATACTGGTTTGGCAGTTAACGTTGATGGTGAAACGTCAGGAAAATAAGGTATTAATAATGCAAAATTAATTTTAAAATGCAACATCAAGCATTGGTATCGTAGATAACAGATAAATATTTAGTCGATCCTTATGAAAATCTGTGGCTCTAAAATTTTTTCAAAAACTTCATCCTTCTTCTGCAGGTATTCAACAAAATGTATTTAAACATTAATGTAACAGAAAGTTTAAAAAATAAATTACACTTTTCCCTTTATTTAAAAAGAAATCCCAAATTTAGTTACAGGTTATCAATGTATGTTATTTAGTGATTTTATTAATAAACGTTATGCTGAGATTCTATATAACACGCTATCAATTGGATCAAGGAAAAGTCTGAGTTTCAGTCTGGTCTCTTAAAGGAATAAAAACTCCACAACTGAAAAAAATTTTAATTTAACCTGTATAAACATATTTATAAATAAGTCGATTTATACAAGATGCAAAATGTATTGTTTCTTTATGGATTTTACAAGTACATTCAATTTTATTTTTTTTTAACTCTACAGAAATACTCTTCCAGAAATGTAATCGTGCATTTTATGTTGCTTGAATCAGTGCAAATCTATTGTTATACTTTTTTTTTAATAATAGTACATGTGTGTTATACATTGAAGACCACTTTACAAACGAGTTATTGTATCAATACTGAAGATTAACAGTAATATTGTTTCGTAAAACAGTTTTTTCATTAAAACATATTAAACTCACTATACTATTTGCTGAAAATTTTTATTTTTTAACTGTTATCTTTTAAAATT
The DNA here is from genome assembly GCF_021130785.1 of Homalodisca vitripennis. NCBI lineage: Eukaryota > Metazoa > Arthropoda > Insecta > Hemiptera > Cicadellidae > Homalodisca > Homalodisca vitripennis. The sequence continues at coordinate 46,991,150 of NC_060215.1, forward strand.
CGGCAAGTGGTTTTCCAAATAGTTTTATATGGCCTTTTACTGCATTTCATGCAACTCAGGAATTACTTAAAATATAGTAGTACCTTTCACTGGTAGTCCATTGCCACACCTTTTAATTTATAGGTTTTTTTCAATGTATCAGGGTTGAAGAAGAGCGTGCATCTTAATATTCGAAACGTGTCGTTGCACTATTTTAAACATATAACGATGTCAAATGGTCAAAATCCCAGTATCCCTGAAAATAATGTTTTCGGCTGAACTGATCAGTTTCAAGATGTAAATACGAAAGAATAAGAGGATATTAAAGATAGGAAGTTTTGAAGTGTAATCGGACATAAGAATTTATAGTAAACATATATATGCATTTTTAGTTATATGAGGTTATGATAACTATACTGAGGGACAAAAAAAGTGGGACACACAATATTTTTCAATCTTTTAATGTTATAATTAACGTAAAAACAAAAACCAAATTGAAAAGTGTTCTTTACACATTTCTGCAACAAACGAAGAACAATGTACAAAGATTTATTCGTAATTACAAGTATATTCCTAAAAAAAACTTAAAATTCAAAAAAAGGAAAAAGAAATTAAATGGTTAGAATGATTTTTTCTTGAACTTGGAGTAGTCCAAAGGCGTTTTAGTATCTTGTGTTCCCTCCTCGGGCTCTGATGACTGCCTGTAGTCTGCGACCGATGCTGTCAATCAAGCCCCGTATCACCTCCTGGTCCAAGTTATTCCACTCCTCCTGCAGGGCCTGGCCAAGCTGTTGCAAAGAGTGTAACTCACCTCGACGATTTCTAATTGCTCTTCCCATGACATCCCAGATGTGTTCTAATGGATCCGGGCTGTGTGCGGGCCATTCCATTACTTCGATTCCAACTTCACGTAAGTAATTTTGAACCACCCTTGCGGTGTGTGGACGAGCATTATCTTGCATCAGCATGAATCCAGGACCCACAAATCCCGCAAAAGCCACTACATGTTCTGACAAAACCTCTTCCACATACATTTCAGCATTTAATGTTCCTCTATTAACAATTACAAGCTCAGTGTGAGCCTCTCTTGAAATTCCTCCTCAAAACATTATGGACCCACCATCAAAACTGTCTCTTGGCGATATTGCACATTGAGCAAACCTCTCTCCAGCCCGTCTCCACACTCTTTCACGACCGTCAGGTGATCTCAGGGAGAACCAAGACTCATCGGTCCACAGCACTGGGCTCCACTGATCTGCGGTCCAATTTACGTGAGTTCGAGCAAACTCCAAACGAGCTCTTCGGTGGCGCGGGAGCAGCCTAGGACCTGTAGCTGGGTGATGAGCTCCAAGTCCCACCTCCTGTAACCTTCTTCTAATTTTTCGTGTTGAAACATTCACTCCACGGGCTCTCATAAGCTCATTACGAACTTCAACAGAAGTTCGGAACCGATTTCGCATACTTACTGACACAACAAAACGATCATCTCTGGCACTTGTTGTTATGTTACGGCCTGATCCCTGCCTCCTTTCATAATTCCCTGTTAATCTAAAGCAAATCACAGCTCTGCTTATGCTGGATCTAGGAAACCTGTGATGTTTTCTACTTCTCGCAATGTTAAGCCACTATCAACTAGAGCAACGGCTCTGGCACAATCTGTTGGTGACAGAGGCATTTTCTGTTGTTGTCTAAGCTGGGAATGACCTGCAGTAATGGATAGATACACAGACTTAGGTAGGCAATGATCACAAAGAGGTTGAAAGTTCACTTCTGAGCTGATAAGGAAGACATTATTTTAGACTCATATTAGCATGATAAGATTAGCAATATTAATAAAGTAAGCAAGATATTTTAGGGTAGATTTGAAGCAGTCATGTGAGGAATCAGCTACAGATAAGAGAAATGTAGAAATATTTAATTTTAAATAAAATATTACACAGTTAAAACAATTTAAAAGCTTGTCCCACTTTTTTTTGTCCCTCAGTGTACATTCAATGTAAAGTTTGATGTAATTATGTTAATTGGGAAGTTACAGAACGTGAGTGGTTTGATTGCTGGATTGAATGGTTGGCAGTCATTGAGTAATAGATTCAGTACAAATTAGAATGATGGAACAACAGCTTGTGTCACTAATGGGTTTGCCGTGGTTTGTGATGAAGACGTTAAGCTGCATGACGCTACAGGTTGTACCATTCGTTTAATAGTGTCCTAACCATGTAACGGCGTACATCCCCGACCTCAATTTGTTTATCTGAGAGTTACCAAGAGTCATACAGTGATAACAAGCCTAGGGACCGGAAGCACTAGGATGTTGGCGTTATCAGTTGCATTCTCTTGTTCATACAGAAGGCGTTTTACCAGCATTATCTCTATTTCTTGGGTGGGATTGGCTTAATTATTTGAATGCCAGAATCTGTATTGATCACATTTTAACCAACGTATAGGCCTAATCCTCACATACAATGATAGATCACTATCGACATAATTTATAGATTCAGTGACGTATATAAAATCGTAATATTTCATACTGTCCAGGGTAAGTAATTTATGGTTAGAAACTGTAAACTATTATGAAAACATAGGTTTTAAATAATTAAAAATTTATTTATTGAAAATATTCATGTATGCAGAAATGATGTATTGTTGACCAAAAGTAAACACTTGTATTTCAAAAAAGTTTTAAAATTAAAAACTGGATAACTTCTGGACGATTTAAATGTATATGTATGTAGGAGAAGAATAAACAAGTTTCAAGTGTACAGGAGCATCCTAAATTTTGTTATGAAATCGGCAAGGGGAAATTGCAATTTCAACAGAATATGGGAGCAAAATTTAACAAACTTGTAGTTTGAAAATCAACGGAAAAATTGAGGTACATGGTAAAAGAAGGGTACAGTTTCCGGTAAAATAGTGTATTGTAGATAATAGAATAACTAAGAACAATTATACTAAAAGCGTAACTATCAGGTCCCATGATGATAACGTCCAAGTAGATGCCAATCTCACAGATGTTGTCCTCTTTGTATCTGAGTGAGTAGTGGACGGTAAAATGTTTGGGGTGGACTTGGTGTTCCAGCTAGAGCGTGTTTTCGAGGAGGCACTCACTTTATAAGGAAAACAAGAACAATATCACGTCTGGAAACATTAAAAAGCAGTTCTTATTTATTGTTCTAGCATAAACTTTGATATTTAACATGGATAATTTTTATCTGTAAATTTCCATTTTTAAGTATATAAGACTCAACTTTGAGGTTATCTTCGTGACAGAACTTAATTGTTGTCGATTTTTGAACACGTGAGTGGTACGTTAAGAATTTATCAAATATGATCCTCTATGCCCGACGTCAATAGTGTGTGTGTGTGTGTGTGTGTGTGTGTGTGTGTGTGTGTGTGTGTGTGTGTGTGTGTGTGTGTGTGTGTGTGTGTGTGTGTGTGTGTGTGTGTGTGTGTGTGTGTGTGTGTGTGTGTGTGTGTGTGTGTGTGTGTGTGTGTGTGTGTGTGTGTGTGTGTGTGTGTGTGTGTGTGTGTGTGTGTGTGTGTGTGTGTGTGTGTGTGTGTGTGTGTGTGTGTGGTGTGTGTGTGTGTGTGTGTGTGTGTGTGTGTGTGTGTGTGTGTGTGTGTGTGTGTGTGTGTGTGTGTGTGTGTGTGTGACAATGTCTCAAACACTTCCATAATTCGTGGCTATTTAGGAATGCTAAAAATTCTCTAACAAGTATGAAACTTGCTCGGCAGCATCCTGAACATAAGCAATATTTTATTTATCTTCAAATATTTTGACTTGAATTTTAGTTTTAGTTCAATACTCTGCTGTAATAGAATTCATGAAATTAAATTATCTACTGCATGTTTTCTTATTTAGCTCATGCAACTCACATTTTGTAAGATCCATTAGCTCAAGGAATTCAAATCCAGTCCAACTAGGCAGCTAGAATTTGCAAAGGAATATATATTTTGTTTTTAACCGACAATTTGTATGAAAATAAATTAAAGTATTAGAGACAAATTAGACTGTTACCTTATCTACTTTGAATTATAACAGATTAAGAGTTAGGCACTAAAGTCCACTCTATAGTTAAATCTGTCGGATTGTATATCCCATCTGGTTTGAGGCCTGAGGGAAGGGGGCATACAGTTGGTAGATTGATAGTTCTTTTCAACTTCGTCAGCCATCTCGAACTTGCAGAGTTTGCAACGTGTAGCCAATTTGTCTCGCCAATGAGTTGGTGGGTGGTTTAAGACTCATTGTGCACATTGAAACTAGGTTATTAACTTTAATACCTACTCTTTTTCATGATTTATTGAGTTTGGAGCTCTCAAAGGATGCATCCAAAAATTTCAACCTCAACTGACTGCATAATATTAAATTTTGCATCTTACATTTCAAAATATATATGTTTTCAGCAAAGGAATTATGGTAAATATTTTGTGTCCAATTGGATTTCCCCTGTAAAAAACAACTTGAAATTAGCAGGATGGTTACTAAAACAGGACTGGTAACTAAAGTGAAACAATGTAGTCCAAAAACTTAATTTATTAATTTTAAATACATTTAATAAAATACATTTTAAATACTGCGTTTCTATAAAAACATAAGGTCTTAACCAAGCTAAGCAAATTTTTTTCCTAAAAACTAAAGCTTAATATTTGTCATTTAAAGGAGCACAAATATATAATTTGAAAACATGTACCAGACACTTGAATGGTTTATTTTAGAAAAACAAGACTGTACAATCACAAACACATATATAAAGTGGCTATTCTGAATACATTTCACTGGGTGGTGCTTGTATACAGGACGGTAGCGAATATTATACCAAATGCTCAGGTTTAGAGCAGGACTACTGCTAGTACTCAATGCTGATCACTCAGCCTCCGAAGCGGTATTAGCTAATGCCTCGTCCGCAACTCAGCTGCCAACACTAGATGATACTGGACAATAGCCACCATTGTCAGGGATGGTTGTGAATGCAGGACTTCTTGCAAGATGGATATTTGGTGTTTCATAATAGCCTAACTATACTTGGATGATTAGCTATACCCGGTGACACGGGTAAAATTAGTAATATTACATTTACTTTCAGAAAAACCTGTTAACGTGTGCTTCATTTATATTATTTATTTTGAAATCTATTATATATTAAATCTAAGATAGGCCTTAGCGTGTTAAAACAGTCAATATGGTGATGCAAGTATGGGGGTGAACTTTCAAATGTTGCATTGAACGTTGCATTGCACAAAATACAAACGTAAGCCAGCGCAAAAAAGTATAGTAATGCAAAAGCAAAAGGCACGATATAAAATGCCTGATACTGAAGCGCTCGCTCCTTTCAATTCCCCCAGCTCTTATGCGTGGAATAAGTGGATATACTACCTGACCTCGCATAGAGCCCGCAGTGATTATCTCGTCCCTCCTATAAAATTCATGTTGCTGCTTCAGAGAACGCCAGTAATGATTCCCTTAAGCAGCCCGTCACTTTATGGCCTAATCCCATTAAGAATTCAGAGATTTGAGATTGCCAACTTCCACGCTAGGCGATCATTTTAGGCGAAAAGACCATTTTACTATCATCAATGGCTCAGAGGCTGGTTATACTAATAATTTGTCTCTTTTGCAGCGTGGAATCACGCAAATCATGAATTCCAATCATTCAATGTCTGAGTGTCAATAAAATCTCTGCGACGCTGTCACATGCAACTCCATTAAACGTAATGTGACGGTGAATCTTGCCGTGTATGGCAGGTCTGTATAGCGCAACAGTCCTCGATACATGCCAGTTGCCTTCAACTGGTATAAATTCTTATTAGGAAGCAATTTGTTTAGAATGACCTTAAAGTGATGATCAACCTGAGATTTCATGAAAGATGCACAATCTTCTTAAGACTGTTGAGGTCTAAACCCTCTCTGAGTTCTAGGCTCGCAGGACTTTAACGGGCAAGGACATTCCGAATCGAAGTGACATGTTCTCAATGAATTTAAATGAAAAACTGCTATAGCGATCTAAGTACTTAGGGCACCTAGTAAATAATGATGTATTATAGCTTAACTAGAACCTACTCACTACTATGGGATTTATGAAGAAAAAACTTTGTCACTAGTGCAAAAGCAAACCTGCTGCAGCAGAATTTTAGGCCATGGGCACATGATTAGACTTTCATTCCAATCGCAGGAATGCAATATATCTCGTTTTCAGTTTCGCAATTTTGTAGGTATCCTCTACAGAAGTAGTACAACGGCCGACCTGTTAACACTTTGTGTTCAACCAGAAACGTCATTCGTATCTCCAACAACCACAGCACTATCCTCAATAGTCAAAGATTAATGGTATGCTATGGAACCGTTCAGTATATAATATGATTTGCTGAGCATGCACATAGGGATAGACCCTTATCACCTGGAAAATAAACAATTATTTCCTTGGTTGTTATACTTAAATTTTCCAAAATGCTTAAATTTCCTTTATTTCTCCTCAGTTTGCCATCCCTACTACAAGGTACTGATTTATACTGACTAGTCACATTTCTCGAACAAAGCGACAATATTTTGTTTCGGTTGGGCGTAATTTTTAGTTTTATTCTAGCTATATACTTAAACAGTCCTTAGAAACCAAAGATGCTGTGCTTTCTCTTTCCTTGGACTCCAAATGGGACAATAGGTTACTTAAACGTCTTTAAATAAATCAATAGCATAGTTATATCTGGCATTCTCACTAACTGTTAATTCAATCTGTAGAGTTTCGCACAGTCTACAAATGTTTGTTGATATATTATATAGTTTTATATTATGAACTGTGGCTTTTCAGCTATTAATCTATTTTAAAAAATTAAAAGAACGCATGGGTTCTTTATTAGCGCGTCTCACTTAATTTGGATGTAATGATATTTACATACCTGGGTATTTTCTTAAATATATTTTGACTCTTGTGATGGTCATAGGTATTATAACATGATTACAAAGTGTATAATGGTTGGGGTTTTGTTACATCAGAAGACACTTAAATAAGAAAGAATAAAAATAAAAATGGTTTGATCAAGCGAGCATTCACTGTTAAAGGATAAGGGTAAAAGTCCATTGTTTAGCTATTTTATTATAATGAATCTAATGTCTCATTAAAGTTAATTATCAGTTGGATGGTGGGAAATTCGAGAAAAATTTGATATTTGAAACTAAGAAACAATATTTTGATAGTCTATTTAATTAACCAGACTTATAATGTTTATGCCATAAAAATAATAATAATGATAACCATATATTCCTCAACCACTGTGTTTATCTTCAATCGAGGCATCCAAATTAAATGAATATAAGTTAAAATATTGGATTATTCTTGTGTTTTTAATTATTTACTTTGGTCTAAAAATTAAAGAATTTCTTTTGATAAACTTATTGATCTCAAATAATTAAAATAAAGAAATTTAATAGATAAACAAATAAATATTTTTCGTCACGACTAGGATGTCTACTTTGCAAACCATAGAAACAATTCATTATATTTTGTGACGAATTGCCTTCTAAATATATGTCAATTAAAATATATTATTTATACAGCCATAACAACCTCAACTAACTGAAACAATATTTATTTCCACAGACGTACAACCTGGATGCTCAGATAGGAGAGTCCAGTGCTTGTGCTACAGCGCTGCTTTGCGGTGTCAAGACTAACTTTGAGACCGTTGGGCTGGACGGCCAAGGGAAGTTTGAGGATTGCTTATCTTCCATACCTTCTAGAGTTGACAGTCTTTTGGCTTGGGCTAACTTCGAGGGTGAGTAGTAGAACATACGTCTACAGTTATATCAATTAACGTCGTTCTAGAACGACAAGCAAAATTCATGCAAGAAATTCTAATCATTACTCAGTCTGTCAGACTGAGTCAGTATTACTCAGTATTACAGTCAGCTTACTTCACCTTTACTGCTGATTGTGTGGAATAGGTGGAAACGTTCTAAGTAAATAGAATAGCTCTTATGGTTAAGGACCATAGTGAAACAATACTCTATTTAATAACTATTGCTTTATTTTAGATGCTTTGTGTAATGCATCTAAGCATCCCATAGTTGGGTGGCACAATTAATTAAGAGCTTCGCTCTTTGATGACAATATTTCACGCGGATATGAGATCTCATTGTAGTTACATTCACTCTGTTCATGCTTTAAAAGTATTCTTGAAGATTAGCCTATGTCAATAAGCACGCAACTACAGGCCCAGGGTTCCAGAAAACCTCTTCTTGGTAACCATTCAATTGAGCAAGTTTCATGTTTTTGAAAAGTCCTCGACCTGTTATTTTTTTTATTCAAACTAATAAGGTATCAATGCAGATACAAATTGGTGAATTTGAGGCCTTGAAGATATATGTTTAATTTGAAAATGAAAATTAAGTTATGAGTCATGCCTATCACTTAAATTAAAATGGAACCCCATTTCCTTGAAAATAAATTAAATTAATACGACAAATAATAGGTTTTATATTAAAACGAACAATTATTCGTAGTTAATTTATATACGCTCCTATTACCAGTCTACACATGTAGACTAGCACAATCTTTTTCCACTGACAAAAGTGCCATACCCCTCTAATAAGCTAAATTTTGCGGCATTCCAAGTGGATTCTAAGTTAAATTACATATATATGTTCTTTATAATTTTTAGAAAATATGTTATTACGGATTTGAGTAAATAACTTTACCTTTTGATTTATCAAAAATTGTAACATTAAAACGCATTTGAAATTCAGCCTATTAAATTTACGGTAGAATGTTTGGAATAAAAATAACTACTAAGGTATCCAACCTGCAAAGCATTAAACCAGGGTAAAAGCCAGAGATGTGACATCTAAATTCACAGTCACGCACGGTAACGTGGATAAATCCCATCCTCACATCTGCCCGTGCGGGAGATTCTGCCGTCGTCTAATCGAAATATGTATTATCAAACAGTAATAGAAACGGAGATCAACACTTAAACAAAAAGTTTAAATAAATAGTTGATAAGTAAAAATGTCTTTGGTTGCGAGCGTAATTCAATATACACAGGTTTACTAAGTAATAAATAAGACCAATGTTAGTAAATAATTTCAAGAAATCTAAACGCTAAATATTGTTCAAACAATTTTTTAACTAAATCAAGTTATTTTTGTCCACAAATTAATTTTCTAATCATGCTTAAAACTAAACTATATAAACTGTTGAGGGTCTCGAGGAGATCATTTAACATTTTTTTGGCCGAAGTAAGAGAAGCTTCTCCTCCCCTCCTGAAGTTGATGGACATGGCGGTTGCTGCACTAGGACACTTACTCTCTATGCAACAATCTATCACATAGGTATTACGGCTCTCCAACTGCCAAGACCTTGCGAGTCATGCAGTTGGGCAAAGATCTGCATGGGTATCATTCCCGCCTCACTGCGATAGGAGGACACATGGCTAAAACTCCTCAGAGAAAACACAAACGGATTTCTGTGTTCGCAACTTTTTGAATTCTGAACGTCCTCCCCAACATGTTGTTACCGTAAGCAGGGTAAAATACTGACATAATCAAAACCTTCAGCTTGAAAGAACCCCAAGCTTCTGAATCTGTTCATACTCCTCAGCCTGCTTAAAACTTTCTGGATAGTGTGCGTGATATGGTCTATACATGAGACCGTAGAATTTCCTGTAGTTCAATGTCACCAAGAGTCTTCACGTGGAGGATACTGGATTGTTCTATTTTAAGTCTGAGATAATTTCCGGCCGGCCATCTTATAACGATTCATGGTTAGCATTGATGAGGGAAATAGCCACCTTTGTCAAGGAAGGTACTTGTACGACTGGTGCAGCTGGCAATCATCTGATTAATTGTAGACCGCGCAGTTCTGCCCACAACTGGGGAAGTCATATGTAAACAGAGTTACACATTTGGCATAATTTTGACACATAGTTTTATTGTAACTAAGAACTGTTATAAATGTAATATAACTGTAATAATGATAATACTGATGATAATAATATCATAATAATATCTGAAGATTAATTCCAACATCTGTTTGCCAATGCAATATGACTTCAAAGGGGGAAAGATTTTAAATTATAAAGTCAAGATATAAGTAAAATTCATCACCTTAAATTTTCATTAGTAAATTGGTTCCTTCTGTACTTAAAAATATAAAACACCAGTTTATATATTCTAGTGTTTAATAATAAAGCATTATATGTTTACTGGAAAACACGACCGAACCTCCAAAGATTGTTGTCAAGTTAATTACACTATTTTAGTAAACCTTAGCGAAGTTAAAATTCGATAACGATTTTTTTGCCGATTAATTACATATATATATATATATATATATATATATATATATATATATATATATATATATATATCTGATAACCAGCTGTACTTTTGTACTCGTTAAAGTAATTATAATACTAAGCTGAAAACATTTATCACTTAATTGTATAAGATTTTCTTGGCCATCAACCATCTGCTGGAATTGATAGTTTAAAGACTATTTGCAACCGATGCAGGCTGGCAAACTGGGCATATCATAATAACTTTAACGATAACTATTACAAAATGCCGAAAAACATTCTTCTAACGCGTTACTTTGCCTCTATCTAGTGTTAAAAATTGCTATGACTTTGAAGTAAAGCCAGAAATAAGTAAACGTCAGCTGTATTGAAGCTGGCCACTGTCTCCTAGCAGTAGGCAATTTGTCTGCCGTAGAACCTTGGTTTTTGTCAACTATAAATGTTGTGGAGATTGCATAACCTATAAATTATAACGTATTAAAAAATAATAATAAAATACGTTCAAAGGTCACTCACAATACACACTTACTCATTTTTACTCATACACACAACTAGATATGCAAAAAATCATAGCTTCCTGTACGATATAATCTACAGTTGTGAAATATCTACTGATATGAAACATTTGTGAAATAAAGGTTCCAGTGTAGTGATCTTAGATAGGTTAGAAATAGGCTGTGACAATACACTTTTTAAACAGCTTTTATTTCTTTTAAACTGTTGATTGCTGTAAACATTAAGAACACAGCTATGACCAGTAAGTATGGAGCACCGGATAGCTCAAAGTCGTTCTATGATGAGACATGACACATATATGAGTTATCGAGCCTTATTTCTTTGAAAATAAAAACGGTGAAACAGTCGCTGTGAATAAAGAATGCACTTTAAAGAAGTCATTCAGGACTTTTAGTTCTATAATAACAATAGTTTGTATGAAAACTTACGTCTTTTTTTCCCGAGCGTATGGATTGACTACACTCATGGTGGGAGTGCCAAGAACTAATGTACAAGGATTATTCTAAGGACATCTCAAGTCACGTTATTTTGTTATATGAAGTAGCATGCCTGGTTTCAGAATCTAACTGCTATGAGTTTTGGCTTAAGAAAGGGTTAAAAACATGCCTAGATGTGAGTGAAGAACTCCCATAGTGTTTTACACAATACATCCCGCAAATAAAAATGACGTAACTATGTCATAAAACCCGACTAGTAAACTAAATTGTGAATATTATTCATTACAACTTTCTTTTATATTGTTAATGTTTTAACTGGATAGCCCTGTGTATATTATATGTGATTCCTTCGGCATAATCTAGAACCAAGGGACGTGTATGTTAAAACTATTATATTATGTTAAAAGATACATAATAATAATAATTAATAGTTATATTTTTTATTTTAAGTTATTGTATTAATCAACATAAATAGAACAGTAGAATCATCAATACTATAGTACAGTTTAACCCTTTGAGCATCACGTGATGATGTGGTTTGTCTATTCGGGAAGTACGAACGGTCTGTAACATCATCACTCGGCACTAGATAATTTATACCGATTTTTTTCATTTTCGTTAAAATATGCAATATAAATAAGCATACAGGACTACTGAATGAAAGAGCTATTCCATATGGGTAGTAGGATTACAAACCTGAGCAATAGTTTCAATCACAGATATTAAACGTCTTAATCTAAATTGTGTAAAAAATTTAAGTACGTTTTATACATCAAAATAATATTTAGAAGAAAATATAAAATATTGAATATAAAAAATTATTTAATCCTACGTTAATTTAAATTGTTGTTATTCATTACACAATTCTAAAAATAATAATACTTCTCAGGGACTATAAACCTTTCTCGAAACCTTTTAAAGTCCTGTGAAAGCAATCAGGTTAGAGGAAAGAGCCGTCCTGTTTATAACCTGTCTCATAGGAAATGTATCTTGGCTTATTACAATATATCATATTATATTTAAAGACAATTATTGAGGCTGTGGTTTAGGCACAGAGGAGTCTATATTTCGCCTCTGTAAGTTAGGCATTTTTAATTTCATATAGTAGCGTGTTAAACATTTAAATGGTAAGTGTTAATATATTTTTTCACTTTATTTAAGCACTAATTTTATCTGCATATAGGAGACTGTACGGAGACTTGTTCTGTAGTTTGTTTTTAGTGTGAATTGATAGAAAGGTCGATAAATAATTATGAGATTATCTTTCCCACGAAAGAATGAACAATCTGGAGTGGATTTAAGGACAGAAATGGGTAAAACATAGATAAATACAAACTGGTTGGTTTAAACAACTTGGCCCATTTGACTATTTATAAATAAAACCCGTTTTTAGAGTTAAGAAACTTTTTAAAACAAAACTATAATTTGATTAGTCATGTGGATTTGTATTGCAATGCTGAATTATTCTTATCAATATCAACATAAATGATACTAAGAATGATTTAGTACTGAATAACGATATAATCTAAAATTAAGTAAGGGTCAAATAATGTACATCAGAAGTACACATGGTATGTCAGAATAGTGATATCTGTAACTCAACGGCATATATGATTATAAAATAACAAAGTTTTCATTTTTCATTTTTACTGCAAGTAAAATCGTAGTAGAAATAAAAGTAAGGTAAACGAAAATTTATAAAATAACTTAGTATTGAGTATGGAGACCTCAAAAGCAAATAACAATACCGTGACTCAGATGAAAACTAAACTGATTTAACCCTTTCAGCCCCAGAAGTCTAAATTAATATGAAAGAAATTAATATCCTGATCCGCCATACTCACATACATAACATATAAATATACATATAAATAAATAATATTTAGATATTGATGAAGAATTCAAATTATGGTATGCTAGTCTTTTTTAAATAGGAGCAATTGCTCACCTCAATGGTGAGTGCACAATTTCAATATAACAGAAAAACTACGAGAGTGTAATTTATTCGCTGGCGACGAATGAAAACTTGTTAATTATAACTTGTTCTACGTACCCGATTCAGTACAACCCGTGATGTTTAAAGCGCTGTGGAAGTTATTTACTAAATTGAAAAATACATACACCACGAAAGTTTGTGTCGTAATTGCCAATCGAGTTAAAAACTACAGCACATGTCCTAGTTTGGTGAATGGGCTCGCAGAATAGTTTGAGACAGGTGCGGTTCCGACACTTAGTTGGATTACTCACAAGCCTTTGACTTTATAGATAGTTTAATTCTAGAGAGTGAGTTGTTTGATTTCCATGACCTGTTTCCGGGATCAGTAATGTTATTACTATAGACATCCCATAGGAAAGAGACATTTCTGGAACTTTTAGAGCTAATTTAACTTATGTTGCGGCATCTTAACCCCCTTGCCGGTATCTTGTCGACGATAACAAGTCTCATATTTCAGATTAGACCCCGTAACCGCATTCGTAGGAGTATTTTTTTTTTTTTTTTTTTTTTTTTTTTTGTATATCGTTTTTAATACATGTAAAGTACATTAGTCTATTTTTCCTTCAGATCTCCTTCAAACCTGTTACCTACACAATAGAGGTTGCAGCCTTTTTAAAATTCCACGTAGTAATCGACATTCTTCGTCAACTTTACGTGATATGGAACCCATGTGTTTCAGTACATTACGAATTTATTGTATCCCAAGTTTGGTTAAATTTACACATGGTATATAACCTGGTCTATACATTCCATAAAGTAACATTTATTATTGGTGCTTTTTATTTTTTTACAACAAGACAAAAAACTACTTTAAGAACAACCTGTTACTACCTTTTTATTAATGGATATATTGAGCACTGGAGTAATTGCAAATAAACACAACAGATCAGGGAAACCTACGACAATAAAACTTATATCCATTCACTTTTATAAGACAAGTATTTCACAATAATTATTTAATGTTGGTTTTTGCAACTGGTTTTTGTTTTTAATTCGAGTACCATAATCTAAATAAACGGGTTAGTTCATCTCTACTGAAAATGAAAGTGATTAGCACCTTGCCCCTAGCCTACCACACTGTACTTGATTTTGTAAGGGATAGCCCATATTGATGTTTTACTTAATACTTGCACCATGTGCTGATTGTTACATGAATAACGTTTTTTTTTTTTTGTTTTTTTTGATAAATGTAATTATAGGTGGTTGGTTTACTAAAGGATATCTCTGATAAAGAAACAGTTTACTGAAATTTAATAATACATTTATTGTAAAATACTTCTCTATATAATTGTTAATAGTACCAGTTATAGTTTAAAAATTGACAAAAGACCTAAATCCAATTATCTGTCTGTTAAATTTTAATATACTAATCTTGTATTGATTACTTTGGAAGTGTTGTTACTATTTTAATATGTAATGTGTGCTAAAAATATTTGTAATTTTGAACTATTGAGTCACTTTCTATTTAAATCTATTTGAAATGTTGAACTCTAAGCAGACTATGTCCGGAGATTTCTAAATGTTCTTTTCAGTTTATTTATTTATACAAATGAAATTGTATGTTTTCTATTATAAAACATGATTAAATCTAAGAAATTCCTGTACATCTGTTTATTTCACATTAGTTTTTCCCTTACGCTTATAAATTACAGACAATAATATATAAAAACTGCATTTATTTCTTTATCCAGATAATATGTTCATGTAGTACTGGTGATTTCTTGAAAAAATAAATGAACTTTGATTTATTGTATTGGTTATAAATCATACATCATTTGTTACATCAGGCAATTTACTTCTCGGCCTCGGCCAAAGTGCGGAAGCCTTCGCATCTCCTAATACCTCTCGTAACCGAGCAACGAAATATTTAATTAAAGTATTTAAAGTACTGGAAACATAACCTGCAACGGCAGTGAATCCACTTCCTCATCACCAGCAATCCTGTCCTTGCAATCAGTCCGCCTGCCCTGCCGTTGGTGGTGGTTCGGTGGTTCGGAAGTCACATTTAATCCGTCGGTCCCCAGATTAAGTGTTAGAGAGGGCTTCTTAGCCCTAACTTTGTCTGGTAAAATAAGAAATCCTAACCAGTGTGGGGTGCCGCATTAAAACCTTATGTGAGTTCGTGGTTTTACATCGGCATCGTATAAAATTCAGTAAATAATCGATGTCCTATGTAATTTTCAAGCTATGCAGACCAAATATTAATATTAATCTCTAGGCTAGAAGCAACATCGTACAATTAATAAATACTATTGAAGACAAACTGGAATACTTGTATTATTAATATACAAGAACTAAAAAGGTCTTATTATGTTCCAAAAAATACTATTTATTTAGTTTTTTCTAATTAACTTTTGATTTTGTGGTCAAATAAAGCTTTTCTCTGCCGTGAATAAATCACCTTAAAATATGTTACCTATTAATTTGATTAGTTACTTTCATGGCTGCTGTCATCAAATCCATGATTATTAATGTCTAATATCAATAAATCAAGACAATAGAAATGTGTCCATATTGAAATTATAAGTATCAACAAAATAAATCAAATGTTATAATAAATCTGAATTAACTTCAAACTTTCCCCTGAGACATTAAGTAGTGTTTCTTACGATACAATTTATCTGAAATCAGAATGAGTAAAGCTACTTATTGAAACCTTTTTCTAAAACCAGTTGGAACTCTTCATACAATATTATTTTGTTATCCTTTTTACGATAAACCCACCTACATAGTACAGAACATTGTTTTTAAAATAAGCTTCATCGTTGTTCACAGAGAAACGAAACGTTTCATCTTAAAGGACTTCATTTTCTGTATTAGATTGATTATTAATCCCAACAGATTTTTAAAGGATGGACTCTATTCAGAAACTACAGTTTAATGAGAGCTTGATTAACATTAAGGGTATTATTATAGCCACCTCTGGATCCAATACTGAAAAAGTTAACTGTGGATGATTCTGAAAAGCTTTATGAGTTTCAACACAAATAAAGTTTAACCTATCGATAAGTATTATAATGGAGAGTTTAAACAAGTTTATGTTGTTAGAAATGTCAGTGTAAATGTTTATCTGGAATGATTTAAAACTCATGCATTTAAAATACTTTTAACCTTCATAACTATTCATAACTGTTTTTTAATATCTCCTTAGAAGTTTAGATTGTTTTTCTTTTTCTGTTCCTTAAAATGTTCACCCAAAGTAACCCTCAGGTTTGAATAATCAAAAAGCTGTCATGAATCATTTATTTGCTAATTTTTGTCTCCATTGGTATGCAATCACAAGATTCATGTAGCTAATCTTTTCATACGGTACGCTTTTAGCATTATACATGTAAAGTTTGTTTTACGCCGTTCAGTTAAAAATAAGTTTTCAGGCATTAGCCAGGCGATTACAACCAGTTTTTCTACAGCCGATATATATGCTCTTCATCCAATAGTAATTTTAATGGATGATGAATTAACGCCACTGGAAACTGAAAAGTACGCCCGTACCCAATCCTAACAATATATTTAATTCTGGGTGATGTTAATATATTTGGTACTTTTGTATTGTGGACTAGAAAGTATCACAACTTAGTTGTAAAATATAGAGTATATAAAATCAACATTGTATCAATTATATTACACCTCTGTTGCTCATCTTGCTTGTAGAAAGACTATAGGACCAAACCTCGAGTGATGGTATTTGATTTAATAAATATATACATAATAAATACCTGGAAGGTATAAGGAATTATTGCTAATATTGAAAGTGCAACCATTGTGGTCATCATGAGAGACAGACTATATGCGGACAACTGTATAACATTGTAACAGTATATCAAATTGTAAATATTTATCACTAAAATAAGGTTATCGCGATCTGAGATTAATCCTTAATCATGCATTACCCTAAACAATATTTGATCATTTATTTGGATGTTAAGATTATTTTAATTCCATTTTCAATACTAGTAGAGGTTTTGTAAGCAAATGATTTTTTGCTGTTTGAATTGGATTCTTTGTCGTTTTTTTCAAATACACTATTGCACTGAACTATAATACAAGCTATTGGTAAGCTAAATATATTAAACTAAAATTGTTACGAGTACATCTAAATTTAATACGAATACGACTTCTTAGAAAAGCAGTTTATAGTATATAGTAATCAGCACTCAATTGCCTCCACTGGATATCAGGTTTCTTGTTCTTCATCTTGTATATAAAATTCTACAAAACTTAATTCTAAGTTATGTAATAAAATTTAGACTCTAGTTTGTAAAGCGTAGGATGTTTATAACACATTGGTTATTATTAATTTAAACCAATAAACAGTTTGGTCAGCTATTTATAAACAAAATCTCAGTTGACAATCACTATTCAGTTATCTCATTGAGGGTATTTAGGCAGTTAAGCAATAAGCAAGCACGAAGATATCCGAGCGCTTACGAACGATCACGAGGTCTCAGATGTTAGACATTTCTGACATTCCTATAAGCGTTGCTGTTTTGCTGCTGAATGGATTATTTATATAATTGCTCAAAAAGCTTTTCAATTATTTTAGTGAAATATTTTGACACATATTTATTCAAGTACGGAGAATGGAGAAGGAAAGATAAAATCTGGTAACTATGGAAAAATTAGCATTTTATATGTTTTTTCGAAGTAATGAACTCGTCCAATGTCTGACTTTAGTTAGCAGTCTTTGTAAATGCTGCACAATGTTATATGACATTTCATACGTATATCTATTCACCATAAGTATATCTTGGGTATTTGAAGTATAGTTTTAAGAAAACATAATAACTATCTTTTCCTACCTGTAAACACTTTATTTTTCAATATTTTCTTAAAAGGAATGTACCTAAAATTGCATTTGAGGAATATGCTAATTTTTAACTGAAAATTTAAAATATTTCGTGCAACCATTACTTATAATTTCCACTCGAATGTTTTCAACACAATATCGTTTAAAAAGTTGATAATGTGTGATAATAATTACACTATTATTCAGTATAACATTAATTTAAACTACCTCTATTAATAGATAATTTAATAGAAGTTTTTCCTGTATAAACTATCGGTAAAAATGCAGTGAAAATATAACAGGAGTGGCCAGTACACATATTGTAACATGTTTAACACACCGTCAACGGCATTCACCGCACACCGACACTGCTCACATTACACTCCTACCTGTCAGTCTTACACAGTGCAGCCCCGCAGTGATATTTGGAAGGTTATTCAATAACAAAGCTTTCAGTACACTGAAAGATTTGTATTTTCATTCCTGTCCGGGCCCTATTTTAGTATGGAATCCTCCCGCTTTTTGAGCACAAATGTTTGCATTATGGATTTTAATAAAAGTAATTGTCTACTGCATCAAAAAAATTATTGTATTGCATAGCAAACGCCAAAAAATGCATCCATATTTATTCCAACTTTAAATAAAAATACTGATCCATACTCATGTTAACTTACAATCTGTGTCTCATGTACTCATGTACATCATTCACACGTCAAGGTTTCACGCGAGTTGTTCATCAAGTAATTGTCCATGCGCAACGGTCCGCCGCAAACTCGTCCACCGACCGAGTAATTCGCTGCGTACACAAAAAGGCGTTTCAGACAAGCTTTGAATTGCGATGAATTGGTGACATTTTTTGCTCTCATTGAGGCCAATATTACTCTGGTAGGAACCTGTGAGAGGAAACACTCGATTGCAATTTTTCTGTGTTGATGTATTATGTAAAACAATAGTAAATAGCATAATTGTGAATTTACTTACCCCCAATACAATTCTACCAATTCTAGCTCACTTATTTTTTTCTATAGAGCTCTGATTGCTTTTTGGAAAATAAATTATCTCTCATGATTACATTTAACATTGCTGCATAAATGCTTGAAGTAACTTTCAAGTACAAAATGATTTACTCTTTATGTTGTATAAGAACATATAATTCAACATCAATCCACGATTAGGTACCTCAGGAATTTGGTGGTGTCTGCGTCCTTTAGGAGGGTATCATTTACAATTACATCAGGAGAACATGATTTTTCTTGCTACCTAAGGCATAAGTGATACATCAAACTTATTATACAGGGCGTTTTAAAATTACGTTAAAACATCTAAACAAATGATTAATCATGCTATATCAAAAAGAAAGTTCTTGAAAGCATATGTCCTAAAATACTACGTTTTCGGTCTGTATGTCTGTTTTTTTACGTTAAATATCAAAACACAATAGTTTCTTAAGCTATAGGATTGTAACTTTTCATAACTATTTTTATGTTGTAGACGTATTATTTTGCAAAATATTAATAAAGTATTTTACTAGTTAAAAATGGCGGCCAAATAAAACTTGATGCAAAATTTCATGAAAACCGTAGTAGATACGACAAAATTATAAGAAACATAAAAATAGGCTGTTAAGTTATAAAAGGTTTTTAACCTCATTTGTTATGATCGTTTCACAAATAACGGAGGAATTAGATTTGTGTTAACAATATAATTTTACAATTTAACGCCAACCTCTCCAGAGAGGATCAATGTAGGATAATTTATTTGGCTAGAAACGGCGTAGAAGTGTTTTATTAGTCATTGTGTTTCTATTGAATAGAACCTATACCTTGACTTGTCACAAGATAGTGGTTGCAATTTGAAAATTTAAAGTTACTCTCTCCTTAAAGTTACGCCCCTTTGAAAAGGGGGTTACATTTTTTCACCCTCAAGAAAATTAATTTAATAAGTATGGTGAAGTTCGTACATTTATATCTTAATCGGTTTGGAATATATCCAGGCGTATCAGGACTTAATTTACTCCCTACACACACACACACACACACACACACACACACACACACACACACACACACACACACACACGCACACGCACGCACACGCACACGCACACACGCACACACACACACACACACGCACGCACGCACGTGTGTGTGTGTGTTTTTATATATTAAGCGTATATATATATAAACGCTTTCACTTTTTTACGGGATTGCAACTTTTTATATAACTTTAGTTGGTCTAAATTCACTATGTATATCTCAACATTTATATTTGAAATTTTCCAGATTCAGTCCTTCAGTCTTGGCTTGTATGGGGATGCCGTAGGCAAGCGGTGTATGACGTCACACTGGATCTGTGATACAGATAATGTAGGTCCAAATACTGTCCACATCACTTATTACTAATACCATTGACCGTGTATTGCATCGATACTCCCCCTTATTTCGTTTGATAAGATTCTCGTGCAAACCAGTGACTCACGAGGGTGGAAAAATAAGACTTAAAAGGAGGTCGGCCTCTCCTTTAAACAACAGTTAACGAGAATAATGTTTCTTTATTGGAAAAACAACAATTAGTCAATGCTAAATAACACGCGGTCATTCATTTACCATTTACCAGATATGCAGGGTCAGACATGCACTCATAGGTTTTGTCGACAAAACAACAAAGCGCCTCCCTTTTATCATACAAATCTCCAACAATCCTATTGACGAGGCTCACTATACAGGCTTGTGTGGGTAAACCCAGTCTCAGAACAAATTTTTCGTTGCATAAAACGTTGTGTTTCACCAACAAACTCTTAAATTGGTTTTGAAATATTTATTTATAGATTTTTCTGTAGATTGAAGGTATTTACATTAACCTTCAGTTTTTCGCCAATAGGCAATATACTATTTAAGACTTAAAATAGCACTTATTATTTTTAAATTTTAAGGGATACTTCCTATGAATTACTTCTGTATAAATATGTAGAGAACGTTGTTTAAATAGCCACGCTCACAAATTTTTTATATATATATATATATATATATATATATATATATATATATATATATATATATATATGAGCAGTTTCTGTAAAGGGAAATCGTGGAGTCAACGGAAATATGTCTCAAACGTAAGAGAACCTGGGGTTGTAGTAAAACACTGTCATAAAATCCGGGATACTGAGGAATTTATTATAATTATTCTCTACATATTTGCTTTCTTTAAGATCGACTGTGGGCTTTATCATTAATAAGTTTTCAATATTTTGTTATTTCACTTGAATTTTTAATTGACACTGAAATGTTATAAATAGGCTTTATATTAATGAAGTTTCTGTAACTCTGTTTGTACATTTGGAAGTGTTTATAAATTAATTGTAATTTGATCCATTTAAAACTGGAGAAAAAAATAGGCTTCCTTCAGAGATAATGCTAAATCCAGTTTCATTTATTTGTGGATTTAATGTTTTAAAAGGTTTTACGAGGCCGTAATTGTTTATGTGAAAAGTAAAATTTCATTCCAAATATGTTACATTCTTGTCGGAGCTTTTTGCTCTAAAATGATCCTCTGTGGAGAGATTGGTGTTAAAAATCTATAACTTTAAAGAGGGTTTAAGTGTGGTGTAAGTCTCATGTTATAAGCATGTCTTGATCATTTTACCGACGGTCAGCTTCACTTTCCACTTTTGAGATTATCATTTCGACCACCAACACAAATGTGTCAAAGATATATATATATTCACTTCGAGTGTATAAAAGCAGAATTGCTCTGTTATATCAATTATTAGACTTCTTGATACAAAGTTCCTTTAATATTTCGGCTTTTTGCCGTTTTCAAAAAGGTATAATAAGGTATAATACAAAATAACAACACTTTTTGAAAACGGCAAAAAGCCGAAATATTACGGGAACTTTGTATCAAGAAGTCTAATAATTGATATATATATATATATATATATATATATATATATATATATATACATACTTCTTAATTGCTATTTTTTAAACTGACTATTAACCGAGTTTGGGAATTCATATACCTCAAGAGACAAAATGACTTTTAGTATCTAATACGAAATATTGTGTACATGTAATCTTCGTGATAACGTTGATTTTACCTCCAGTACAATAAAGTATCAACGTTTCTATTAGAAGAGCGATCTATCGTTAGATTGTAATCTGACGATCTGGTTTTGTGGATTGGAATTGAGTTTGACAGCCGAAATTCCAAGTGCTTTTCAACTGAATAAGGTAATTTTAAAGTGTCTTATCATAGGTATTGTTTTGTCAATTTTTCGCAAACCCATTCCTTTTAATTCTTATAACATCTAGTCTTATAAAATATTTCTTATTATTTTATGTTTGAACCTTGCTTCGAGTAATATGCAGTTCATAGTCCTAACAATTCACACTGAACAGAGGAGTCAGTAATCGTTTTAATGATCATTGCCACACACATCGTCTTTATGCGAATCGTGGGATGATGACAGCTCATGCTAAGTGGCATAATCTATGGTCGAGGTCACGGATACGCGATTTCCTTTCTTTTCGACGCGATTTGCGGACACATTTACACAGCCGGAGGATTCCGCCTTGTAAACTATGGTTCGTAATCTAATGAAGTAGTGAAGTTGACTCGATTGAATGGACCATCAGCATTTTCATTTGCACGGAAGCTCCGCTTCACTTGCCCAGATCCCCAGGGGTTCATAATATTTATGAGTACATGGATGGCGACCACGTAGTTACCCGAGCTGAGTATGTCACTACTTCCACTTACTTGTGACATGGTCCCTTCTTTGAATCTTCATAGTACTTCCATTTGAAATGAGACTATACTCTTCCTTCTATTGTTGACCGACCTTTGACTACCATTTTCTATTTCAGACACTGGAACTCTCCAGTAGTCTTTCATCATATTCTTTCTTTATTCTCCTTAATCTTGATCGACTGTTCCAGTACGTTTCATACTGGTAGTGCTTAAGTTGACGCTGGTAGCCCTATCTGGTGTTAATGAGAACTGATGTGAGCTTGCTTTGCCAAAGCGTTATTCATGTGCTCGTTCAGAGGCCAGCCACTGCAATTCTTAGTCAGGGAGTGAAAAGTGAACAAAAGCGTGGGGGTGACTGTTACTTATCAGACCAGGACTATCTGGCGCGATTCCCCGGCTCTATCAAACAAGGAAGCATTAGGCTCTGGGGATCTGGGGTAAGGGTGCCTGATATCCCACGGTCTGCCAGTTATCCGAGGACATGCCCGTTCCTTTTTCTCCGCTTTCCCACTGCTCACGATGCGCTGGTGCACCTATTTTTATGAACACCCTATTCTTAGGGCAATATCAGTGCGTAATAACAAGGAATCATAATGATTCAGAGAAAAAACGCCAGCTATCCGACAGAAAGCAAGATTTAAGCAAAGCCGAGGAATTTCGAATGAATGCAAAACGAAACCAAGAATACTTTTATTCCAATATTTCTAATAGTGTGCAATGGAACTAAGGCGAGGAATGAAACTATTTTGTTGGTACTTGCAAATTGTGTCCAAGCTAAACATTTCCCCAGAAAGACAAGCCTTTATGATCAGAAACAAATTTTGGTTCATATTAAACTCACCCAAAGGTATAATCTTCTGCCGTGATCTAATGGAATTCAATGAAGACGAAATTAAAGAGGAGTTACAGGACTCAATGGTAACTGACATGGTCAGGATTGTTTGGACCGAAAGTGGGGTAAAAATAGCTACCCCTGATTCCAGATTCGAAAATTAAGGTTACGAAGGAGAACGATGCAATAACGAGGGAAAACATCCAACGTCTTCAAGAGAACGTTGAATCAACAAGGGAAAGAGAAAAATAATGACCCTTTGCAAAATTTCATTAAACGAAGCTCCTAGAGTACAGGAAGAGGGTCTCCTCAGCTCCTAAAACAGGAGTGTCCTACTCTGAAGACCTGTTGGCACCTGTCCAGCCTGCTCAATACACCCCACATATAGCCTTGGATGGTATAGTGAAGCAAACCAGAGCAAATATACCCATTGGTCAATCTTCTCACTTTCGAGACTGAAAAAATACTTCGTCAGCTCCTACCATAAAATGCTGATCAAAGCTCACTATCAAAGCAAATACTCTGCTTCTTAAACATTCCCCAGCATCAACTACGTACAGAGACAAAGTTATACAAAATCAGAAAACTGCTTTACCCTCAGAGGCAGATAAAGTGAAGAAGAATATTCAGATAACAGATCTGATTAAGTCCCAATGAGGATTCGAAGCGACTCTCAGCCAGGTCTTCTCAGATGTATCTTCTTGGTAAGGACATGGTCTAGGGCTCTTTATAATTACGAATGGAATTTCAAATTTAACAAGGCCACCTTAGTCCTGTAAATAAATAGAGAAAAGGTTATAATGAATTGACTTTACTACAAGCATAAAAAACAAATACAAAATTTACAATGTCATCAAAATGGTATGAGAGGCCATTTAGAAGATTTAAAACCACTTACCAATAATAATAGGCCTCAAATAATCTGTATTCAAGAAACTAAGCTATCACACCACGCACAACTTAATCAAAAAGGGTAGAACACTTTTCGTTTAGATTACCGTCAAGACATAGCCTGTGGTGGTATTCCGATAATGGCAGATTCCTTCTAAGCTCTAGAGTATTAAATATTGTAAAAAACCTTCAAGCAATAGATATTAATTTTCCTGTAAAATTAACGATCTGCTCCATATACGTATATTCCTCAATTAATATGTTGTTTTTTTTTTTGTATTTTTCTAGTAGTTGTTACATCATACGTACGTTTACAGCAATCTTAATTGCAATATATTTTAAAACACAACTCTAAAAAAGGAAATAAATTGTATTATTGTAATTGATTTTCTAATAATGGACCCCTATAGAACCCACTCCAGTATAAAATTGTTGTCATTTAATCTTTAATAATTGTTGTTACAATTTATTGTTATCTATTTTGTATTGTTACTATTGTTTTTTATGTTGTTACTATTGTGTTTCCTATCCGCTAACACAGTAATTGGTAACAGTTTTTTTTTTATCTGAATAAGTGTTAAATTCCTTTTTGTCTTTAGGGCAATGATAACCTTAAGTGTTTTTTCCCACAAAAAAGCACTTCCTCAGACTTTCATTCTCTTCATCTACTTCCTGCGAGGCTGTCAAGAAGTGTAGCGATATACAGCAGGTACAGAGAGTGTAGCGTGTGGTGAAGCGAGTTAGACAGGTACGTAATGAGGCATTTGGGCAATGTGTGAACCACGCGGTTTTCATGGTAGCCCAACCATTAGGTGTTATGGTGTGTGTATTATTTAATAAAACTCTAGACATGATATCGTCTGGCATTGCGAGACACCCAGGAGAAAATATGCAGGATCAAACGTCGTAGGTGGCATGATATTCTTAATTGTGCTTATTATTTTCCATTGTCAATGGTTGAGCCCGTTTTAAGGGTTTACCTAAACTTTTTCACATAAGATGCTAAGATATTTTCATCTTTAGATTCTTGGATGTATGTAATTTTAATGAAGTAGTGTCAGGATTAATCAGTTCTGGTTTGATCAGTATTAAATTATACGTAGTCGTAGACCATAACGGTGTTATATGTTTGAGAGCTAAAATATTAAAATAATTCTATTAAATTAGGGTAAAAAGAGACATAAAGGTTATGAAGGCTCTTTTATTCCGTAAACTATTTGGTAGAACATGGTGTAGTCCTAACAAGTCACTGATTGTCAGTCGATATAGCAGGATTTCAGTCCGGATGTTTATCTGAGTAGCTGTCGGTATCAATTAACGATAGACCGACAGGTGGTAGAGGCATCTACTCTATTACGTTGTTACGATTTGAGCTTTAATATTCAGACGTGGTCTTACTGGCAGTGACATTGATGTGCAAAAAATTGCTATTCATAAACGCATTCTTCCTAGAATTTTTTGTGGCCTTAGCCCAATATCAAGGTTTTAGAACTAATCTGTGCAATGGCAACTTAATTTTACAGTGATAAATATCCAGTCTTAAACTTGTAAATTTGAATGGTCTTTCGAATTTTAGTCACACACAGACTGATGAAAATTTTAAAAGTAAATAACAGTAAATTCCATGGCTGTTATAATCGACCGACACTATCCACTTCAGTTCCAAACGATCGAATCCAAATACATGTTTCACTAAACCACGCCTAAGAGGCCAAATTTAGTTTATGCAGTTTCTATACGTTATGAAAACAAAAACAATTTCTAAACCATTTTTGGACTTCATCTATAAGTTCAGTGTGTTGCTGTGTAAGGGGACAAACAACACTATTAAACTTAAGTTTCATCGAGCTAAGGGTTTAAACAACCTGACAAACGTGTTAAGATCGTTGAATAATCTATTAACACGCGTGATGAAGTTTAACATTTGTAAGTACTCCTCAAAATTTTACTACATGGTCTTTAAATTCTAAGGCGCTCGTCATCAGTACGTTTAGATCACGAAATCTATTCACTCTAAGAATTTCTGTATCATAAATTTTATATTTGAATGCAAGTGACTTTGTTTTGCGATAAATCGACGCATCTCAACATTGAGATACATTAAACTCTAAGCTATTTAGACTACATCATCAAACACAGAGTTTATATAATATTTCAATATCAAGCAATCTTCTGTTATTTTCACGATATTATATATTCCTAAATCGTATTCAAATTTGTTTCTGAAAGAGAAAGAAGGATATTTTATCAATAGATTAAATAATAAAGTTTCTATATTACTACCTCGTAGAACATCAGATCCTGGAATAACCACATCTTATTTACAAGCTAAATGAGATGCATATTGGTGTCTAATTTGGGTAAGAATTAAAATACATATTAATTTTTTTTTAATTCATATTTTTTAGCAAACTAACAGGAGTGACTTTGTAGAAACCTTTATAAAAATTCGTATAAATTTTGTTAACTTCAATGTTTCTGTGTAAAAAAATGTGAAGTGAAGTTTATAAAATTCACTAATTTCGTTAGGCTAGCGTAAACATTTATTGCTTACGACTTTTGTAAAGCTTTGTATGAAAGACAGCAATGTTATGAATAATTATCTCAAACACCGTACCGGCTGTTAGAACCGATACTGGGCTATAATTCAAGATATCTAATAGATTTATGTTCTTTAATAAAGTTTCTCCTTATTTTTCAAATCTTCAGAAATTTGACTTTTTGAAATACAAATGTTAAATATAAGACAAAATGGTTTTGAAGTTATGTCAGAACATTATTAAATTATTTTAACAGGTATGAGATCGGGTCAAAACGGTACATTAAAATCTCAAAACATTATATTATTGTAGCGAATAACGAACAAGAATTTCTAAAATCTCCTTTATAGAAACATCTTTACTTGATTAATAGTGGATTATGTGAGTTAGAAGGAGTTAGACAAAGTTATACGTTTTCTTTTGAAGTCTATTTCAATTTGAAAGTTACATGAAAGTTCAGACCTGAAATTCATCCTATTAAGATATTAAGTTTCAATGGAGGTCTTTCTAATGGACACTTTGATGTTAAGATAGCATTACATGAAAATGAACACTACTACTAATGAGGACTACACAAAATACAATAGGTACATCGATACCAGAAAGTTGTAACAAAACAATAAAACATATGTTATGCTAGGTATACTAACAATAAACGGAAGGATCAACTAAGAGTAGCGGCACGAAATTATCAGAACAACCATCCAGAGAGGGCTTCTTAGCCCTAACTTCGCCTGGTAAAATAAGACAATTCTTTACTTTACTTTTACTTTTTACTTTTACAGAAGTTCATCAAATTGTAGTTTCTAAATACCAACACAATAATCCTGAAGTTCGTAAAACTGCAGTTTCTAAATATCAAAACAATAACACACAAGTTCACCAAGAATCACAAGCGAAATATAAAATCAAACAAGGCTTGGAGCAAAAAAGTAACTCAGATGACGTTCTTGGAAAACAAAATTTTGCTCAGCCTTACCATATGACTCTAACGAAATCTATGACAACAAATGATCATTCTACAAAGCAAACAAGTTTATACGCGAATGCCCAATAATTGGTTCCACGTTCACCGTACAGTACAGGTCTAACGGACATACTCGTGTTGATTCTTTACTGGGCACATCATACCAAGTGTCATGCGGGTTGCGTCAACTGTCCTCGCGACCCGCGTGAAGGCGCTTAAATATATTTCACTGCACCATACCTTATGTACTTAGCTTATGTTCATGTGTATTTTATTACATAGTCTGTGATGTTTGTACAATTATAAAAATATAGATGTGAAAGGAACTTATCATTTCTTATGATTCAATATGTATATTAATTCACACCGAATTTATGCTTAAATACTGAACCACATTATAACACAAAAAATAATATGATTTAGTTATGCAAGTTTAAGAGACGATTTTTATTGCAGTGATAGTAAACAGATACAAGCTTTTGTACGTGCAAATATGGGTACAATTGTGACGTATTTGTGTTTATAATATACAGTTTATCCACCGATTCTCTCCGAATACTTTTAAACTTACGAGTACATTGCAGGATATCATGGTTCTGCAAAAGGGTAAAGGCAGGACAGGAAAAAAGGACAGGAAAAACTGTTATCTCATCTGAGCCGGCACGGCTAATAACATATATATAGTTTTATTTAAACTTAGAAATTCTTGGAATAGTATATATATATATATATATATATATATATATATATATATATATATATATATATATATATATATACATGTGAGTGTGTGTGTGTGTGTGTTTTATTAGAATTTCTAAAAACAACAATAGCAGAAACTGCGGATAATACGGGCTTGTAAAAAAGTTAAAATCAAAGTATTCATAAGTTGAGAGTGACGAACCTTTGCGGGCGTATTTTGTATAGATCTAAGCTTGCTTTCAGTGATCAGTGTAATATTTTGTGTTTATGACATAGTGTAAAATATTTGTTTACCTTTTCTCCTCAGATTTGATACGTTTCTTACTTAACGGTAGTTTGTGTATAATGGCTTCAAGAGCTGTAGGAAAACTTATAACATTGGCGACCGTAAAACAGTATTACATGATTTTAAATACTTAAAAAATCTTTTTCTTAAGAAAATGTGTCATTTTAGGTAAAAAAACAAACTATTGAAATAACTTTAACCAGTTTGCGCTCTGTTTATCAATTTATAAAGAATTCATTGAGAATACTATTACGCCAAGAAAAATACAACGTGAAATAGAACACAAAACCAGTATAAAGTTGAAATACGATTGTTGTACAAATAGTTGTTGTTGGTTGTATTTGGGAAATAATGCATAACATAAACATAATGTATAACCTATACACTATATCAATTTATATAAATAAAAAAATGTTAGTTTAATATTGATACGGTCTTAGTAATAATTATGCTAACACTTTAAATTATAACAGTAATTTCATTTAACTGGAAAGTAATGTGAATTTTACGTGTAAGTAGCCTATACCATGAACAAGACACCTTCTTGAAAAATGTTTGTTTAAACTTAAGAAATAAGTTTGAGACGGACTAACATATTGTATGACCGAAATAGTGTATTTAATCCAATGAGTTTCCGAAGCGTAGCCCAGGGAGTCGATGTCTTGAGGATGGCTAGTACCATGGGAACCGCCGATGCATGGGATAACAATGGCTTATAGCCGCTCCATACTACACGGTAAACGTGGAACCGAGAATTGCAATGTGCTAAGTGACGATGAAAAAGAGGAATCCTTTTTTTGTTTGCCAGATGGGAAAGTATTATGGCGGTGGCTATGTCTTTCTAAAGAGACTACGTAGTCATAAATGTATGCTGTCTAGATAAATGGCTAATCCCGTTGCGGTTTTAGGAAAGTTCGTGTTCTGTTCTTCAGCTATGTTCTTCCCCAGTTCATTTTAGATTACTCTCACTTCAAGTTCACCACGATTCTTTTGGACTACACACTTTTGAGCTTGGTGTTTAACCTTAATTTCGAGTCAAACCTACCCACTTCATTGCTTGTCAATCGACTACTTCATTTAAGGAAAGTCGGTTCAAGTGTTTTATTAACGATTAAGATTAATAAGCTATATTCGAAAGAACATTGGAATCACTAGGCCCACCCCCAGATACCATTTAAGTAAATTTTTATCCTATTTTGACATCAGAGTGGAAATCTATGCGTTTATTAAACATATAACTTACATAAAACTTATGTATATAAAACGTACCTAGAATCGGTGCATGTAACCTTTCTTGTAATCATTCGAGTATTTATTTCTAAGACATCAGACATCTCCACTCCCTGTATTTCTAAGACCTCAGACATCTCCACTCCCTGTATTTCTAAGACCTCAGACATCTCCACTCCCTGTATTTCTAAGACCTCAGACATCTCCACTCCCTGTATTTATTTCTAAGACCTCAGACATCTCCACTCCCTGTATTTCTAAGACCTCAGACATCTCCACTCCCTGTATTTCTAAGACCTCAGACATCTCCACTCCCTGTATTTCTAAGACCTCAGACATCTCCACTCCCTGTATTTATTTCTAAGACCTCAGACATCTCCACTCCCTGTATTTCTAAGACCTCAGACATCTCCACTCCCTGTATTTTCGTCCATATCGGTATAGTATACACCAAATTTTCCTAAATAATACAGCTAAGGGTTAATTAAGGCAAAAAAGTGTTTTGAAACTATGGAAATTTAAATAAATATTAAATTTAACAATGCATGAAATACTGTATTACTAATATTAATCGGACTTAATTATTTTAAATTTATTTGAAAAACGTATACTCGATTCCAATTTTCCAAGCACTTACTGAAATGTACAGAATTGGTGCAATACTCTATCGAGTACAACTATTCTATCTGGATTGATAAGCGGCTTTAGTCTTTTGCCCGGAAGTGAACATTTTGTCATTTCCAACGAAGTGTGAAGCCTAAAACGTTGCACTCCATGTTAACCTGCCATAAGCATGAAACGGTAACGTAATCATACTCATTACTCACTAGTAACGTCTACAGCTTAATCATAAGCACCATACCAATTAAAACTAAGGAAACAATGAAGTTCTACAACATTCTCCTTGCCTTGGTTTAAAACACTTTTGACATATTAAAGTTATTACTATTTAAAAACATTTTACTAACATATCGATTAAAATAATTATGACAGTTCGGAAATGTTTAGTTTTGCTCCATTTCACCATCTGCTTAGTGCAGCCCTTAATTATGAATCCTGAGAATTCGTAATCAAGGGTGCAGCATCAGAGATGGACACTTATCGTTCACATCCTTAACTTCTTGAATCTGTTATCCACGTACGCATGAAGGTATTCAGCAAGCCGAAACATTCGCATTCATCCCAATATAGCTGCCCTATATAGGATAACTATTTGCCGAAAATACATGATTTGAAATTAGCGTTCCTGCATTTATAATACAATTATCGTACGCTATTAAAACAAAACCTGTAATACACGTGATATTAGGTATACAAGAAAACTAAACAACACACACAACAATAAATGATTTTGTGTTATGATAACTGAACAGAATTAGTCATGAAGAGTGTAACGAATTGACGAAACACATGGGGTTGGATACCGCTGAGGTCGTAGTAATGAATACTCGATTTGCAAAGTTTACTTATATGTTTGATTGTGCCAATTAAACATAAAAGCACCACTTCTAGATGTTAAAAATAAAATAATATACTGCCACGTTGCTGCCAAATAGTGATAATAAACTAAATTATATCAAAGGGTGGGCCTAATATTTCCAATGTTCTATGGGAATTTCGCATACGAACTTCATAATTATTAAAACTTTAAAATTGATTTCCCTTCACGTTGATGTCTACTCACAAGCACGTGCGTCAGCGTATTATAATGCGTATTATATAAAATACAACTAAACAACGGTAAAGAGAAAAGTAAAGTATGAAATATTATATTTTTAAAATATAATTAAAATGATGCTAAAGTCCATATTTATTTATTCCAATCCTTGCCACATCTCATTCTGTCATACGTTGCCGTATCTAAATGGACAAATAAATATTAATGACGAAATTAACTGAATCGGAAGTAAGTGATAATACATCTATATACATATCTGAAGACACATTCAAAATTATTTAATGTGACATTTAAATTTAACTGAAATTTTATATAAGTGTCTCGAATAAATTTCAGATCTATAGTTTTAATACTAAGCTGCAATTCTACTACACTTCATAACTCTTGAACGTATTCTTGAGGAAGGACATATCACTTTTTTATAGCATTTCTGATGGTTCCAGATAAACATCCTGTCGTTGGTGGCTCTGTTGCCTAACCCAGTATTATCCGCACAACTCGATATGAGATGTATTTGAGAGGTGTCAAGTTGTTATCTTTTGTGATCATTAGTCTAAAATTGTAGCGTAATTTGCTGCGTCTTTAGCCAGTTTGAGAATTATTGTTCCGTAGGACATGATGGATAGGTATATTTCGGCTAATACGATTAAGCTGTCACGAATGAGAAAATCGTCGAAGGTTAATGATGAGAGATCATTTGAGGTTGATGATAAGAGAGCAAGGGATCTACAGGGTGCCCAAAAAGTCCCGGGTCGGCTAAATATTTTTGAAAATATTTAAAATAGAGCTACAAAACCTTACACAAAATTACTGGACATAAAAATCTATTTTATCACATATTCAGTGATCCGCTACTTCCTCAGGGGGGGCGGCCCGCTAGGAGTCAGAAGAAAATCTTAAATGTAAGCATAGTTTGATATGCATATCAAATAAAAGGTCTTTATTATTAGAGTACAGAGCCGCAAGCCCGACCTAAAACGGATAACCGAGTCAAAAATGTCAGCTGTTCAAATATGGCTAGAGTTTGCAACTTAGGTTAATGTAACAAAATACACTGATGAGCTTTTTGACTTTAACTTTACTAACATTAAAAAATGGACATGAGGTGTTTCTTGAGGTGTTTGAGGGTCATTTGAATGACTGATTCAATTGTAAACCGTTTTGGGTTAGTAAAGTTAAAATCAAAAAGCTCATCAGTGTATTTTGTTACATTAACCTAAGTTGCAAACTCTAGCCATATTTGAACGGCTGACATTTTTGGCTCGGTTATCCGTTTTAGGTCGGGTTTGCGGCTCTGTACTCTACTAATATATACCTTTAATTTCATATGCATATCAACCTATGCTTACATTTAATATTTTCTCCTAACTCCTAGCGGTCCGCCCCCCTGAGGAAGTAGCGGATCACTGAATATGTGATAAAATAGATTTTATGTCCAGTAACTTTGTGTAAGGTTTTTTAGCTCTATTTTAAATATTTTGAAAAATATTTAACCGACCCGGGACTTTTTGGACACCCTGTATAGCTCAATCAAGCCTCTGGTAAAATGGCCGTGAAAACACCGAAAGTAAATAAAAAAAGAAACAGTTAAACTCGTTTGATGTAGTATATAACAAGATAAAATGAGTTTGCTTTTGGAAGATTTAATAAATACTAGACCAATAGTCTGCCAGTATTAGTAAATCTTCTACATAGAAGAACATGAATATGGGAAAATCACCGATGTGGGTTTAATTGGTTTTAGGATTCACCTTAAAATATTGTTAGATCATTTTATTTTATGGGCTTATATCATTTCATAATTATGTTGGTAGCAGCTGAGGCGTTTCATGCTGAAGTAATATTTGTTTATGGCACAAAAAAGAGTTATTTATATTAATGGTGATAATGTGAAACGAAAGTAGGATATATTGAATCTAATTTAATGCCAGCAAGCTTTAATTCCCAACTACTCAGGAACAATTTTCCTGGTTACATCTTACTGTTATGTAATTTTATTTCCTTCCTGTACAATAGTACAATCTTCCCTAAGTGTTACGATCGGATTTAATGAGAAGAGATAGTGACTTGACTTAGAACGTGGTTATTATTTCTGCAGTCAAGTGACTTTCAGCTGTCTAACAATCTGAAATACTATGCTGAAATCTCAAGAGCTTTGGTAGACAAATTAATGTCTGGTGACGTCTATTAGTTACTGAATTCTTTTTGTAATTCAATTGTAATATTTCTTTCTAACTAAAGGAGGTTTTCAGTAATTATCTATACTTTTGTTCAAGATTGCTTTGACGATAGAAGGATTTTTAAGGAAACAAGAAAATTCCGGAAATTTGTTATAGTTCCGTGAAAAAATAATCAGTAACACTACCTTTCGGGATCTGCACTTTGATATCTTCCTCATGTGAATAACTAACCTAACTTATAAGTACGATCTAGGTTAAAATAAACAAATTATACCAGAGCATTGTGACACGCATAAGTAAGGAATCACAACAATCATGTTATATGACAATTTTAAGGACACTAACTCTAAAACATTCTACTAATAAAAACAAGACACAACCTTCAATATTAAAACTAAGCTATAGAATACAGGTCACAATAGGTCTGCACTAACCGGCCATCCTCGTAGAACTGACCAGAGGCCAAACTTAAATGGCGATCGTCACTAAGACATGTTTGGCAGAGACATGTATGATTTGATTATTTTAACCTAGATTGTAGTTATGTGTTATGTTAGTTATTCACCTGAGAAAGGGGTCAGATTACAGATGTCAAAACCTAGTGTTAAGATTTGTTGTCAGTATCTCTGCTATGCACACAAGAAATACTCACACTATTTAAATAACTCAAATCTCTTCCTGATAATTCCTGCATGTTGTTCTTTGATTTAATGCTTCATTCTTAGCAGGTCTTAGAGGATAAAATATTTGGCTATGTTATAGTGGGTTTTGGCATACTCTTATGTGTTTGCACCTATTGAAATGTCGTCCTTATTATTTAAAAATCCGATAATAATATAAATGATGTTAAAAGATCATTCATCTGTAGCCAGTTGCAAAAGGTGCCCATTTTAGCAGGGTACTACCGCAGTAGCCTACCACATAGCCCCCTAACAGTGTTAGTATATAAATTGTTAGTGTTGATCTACACTCTGTCTCCATATTATGCATTACTTAGTAAACTTATGGTTCATTAGTTTTAGTCTAAATGTACTATACTTAAAACATATGTGAAGTATCTATCTTGCTAAACCCGAGTAAAGGTCTTGATGAGTGGTAAGGACAACCACGAAGTGGTCATTTTAAGTGAGTGCTCCATTTTCTGCCCCTACAGAGGTATATGATAATTCAGCTACATTTTTATCATAAACTACTAAAGACATAGTCCTACAATTCTTGTAATTGTAGTTGGATTCACTCCAGGTTTTCGCAGAGACTAAGGAGGTCTTCAAAGGTCAAGTCTGTTCAGAATCTGGAACATGCTCAAGGCTAAAGTCATATAACAACCAGAAAGTTATATTGTATATGCGATGGTAGAGTGATGGATGGTCCTTTGTATGTATTATTCTAGATTAAAAAATTTGAAATCAGTTTCTACTAAATGGAAACAGTCTTTGCCACCAAGATTAACCTAAATACCAAAAAAAAAAAACTAGAGGATGGAGGATGCCTGTTAATTCTTTATATTGGAGGATTTAAGAGGTCATGAGGTTAGGTGAAGCCATTACGTCGCGTAAGAATTAAATAAACCCATTCTATTATGCTAACATTAAATCAAATTAAAGCAAACACTGGTTAATTTTATTGTGTTGTATTGTAACATCTAGGTTTTATTTACTGAAACAATTATAGTAACCATGTGCTTTGCCTTAACATGCCTAAGCTCCCAAAATTATATATAAATACAGCCATTTGTTATTTGAATATTATGATCAGTACATTCATGATATTAATCCTTATTTATGTTAAAATTGTAAAACCGTATTCATCTTTACAATCTGAGAGAATTAATTTGAGAATATGAAACAATCAGTTTAGATTTGTCTCTATATGTAATAACCTATTTCGTATAATTCATGAAATAGAACAACTTAATATTAACAAACGTGGTATAATACAGTCTTTAAGTTATATTGCAAATGTTACCAGCATAGTAGTATTTATTTCATTATACATGGGAAAGCTGTGTAACAGTAAGTCTCAACCGTATGAATGAAGTAACAATAGAAACAAACACAGTTTGTTTGTATAACGTAGCAATAACTACGTCTGAATCTCTAGGGTTGCTATAAGTGCGTTTACATAACTGAGATAAACTGTTTGTAAGTGCTTTGTAGTACATGCTTTGAATAAAAGGTGTACAATTTTGATGTGATATATTTGTACCATTTACGAAACTTTCTTGATCACTTATAACCTAATTACATAAGAGTTGAAAATAATCTAAACAGTTCCAAAAACTAATTAGAGTTTTATTTAATATGTCAGTTATACATTTTGTGGTAAGTATCTGATCCTCGTTTTTTATTTTATTTTATTGTTTGCAGAGGGGGTGTAAACGAGCTTTACTGCACGGACGCCTGGCTTTAAATGCAATAATCTTTTGTTTCACGTGATATTAAACTAGACTGAAATCCATTAAATGATATAGAAACTAGTTATAGTGAGTTTCACAACGTATGGATTGAAAGAATTTGGCTTTATTACAACCTTAGAAGTACGAATGTTGCGTATAGAGTGTATCATTTCTCTGCAACAATAATGTTTATGTTTATAACAACTTTCTCTCACGATTAAGTAAGAGCATATATAAGCAATTGTAAACCAATTAATTATGTTCTGACCTTGCGCTCCGGACGTTCTTTGGTCCGGACGTTTTTCTTTAGTGGTGGTGCGAACCAATTTATAATGCTTTTAACTTAATTTTAGTGAATCGTGCTTTAGTTTACCAGTTTATAAATATGTAATTCATTATTTTAATGTAGGTAATTCTTTTTCATTGCTTAAATGTTGTCTTATTTTGTGTTCTATAATTTAAAAAAGAGCAACATTAATGTATACGTTATTTGACATTTATATCACCCTCGTCATGTTACTAATGAATTTTAACTGCATATTTATGACTTTATTTCTCTTGGGAAATAAGTATTAATGGTTCAAAACTTGCAAAAACAAGTAATTTTATATTTTCATGTTTTGATAGCGTTATTATTACTGTTATCAATTTAAAATATATCAACGTTTCGATTCTGTGTAGGTGATTTCATCAAGTAAACCACAGAATGTAAGAATTTGGACATTTTTATGTATAGGTCTTTGAAGCCTTTAATATTTTATACCGTTAATGGGTTGTACGTAAAAACTTGTTTTGGCCTTTCCCCTAGACTGATGATTATTCCAATCACTTATTCTTTTTTTTCCTCAAGATACTTTTTTCAAACAAAATATATTTTTAGCGTAAATTGTTTTCAATGGAGTCTAAAAGTTTTTTATCATAACAGATACAGTTCAGTTTGACGCACAATAACTGTATAATAATAATAACCACAATCACTATTGTAATACCTTGGTGGAATTAAAAGTTCTCTTTCTGCAAACATGGCGATAGCCGGTGGATTGGCTAAGCGGTTGTTACACAGAGTGGCCTATTGCGTCCAGCCGTTGGGCCAGTGCTTTGTACCTTTCCACATCTGATTGACTCTTAATATACTAATGGTACTATCGGTCGTGGACTTAAATAAAAATAAATAAATTACGTTTTGTGTATGGCCCTTCTAACTTGCGGTATTACACTATAAGGTTCATGGCCACTACAAATGAGTCGCTGATTTGGATATTGAAATGATGAATTCTGGTGTGGATAGTATCCGGTTGTGGGCAGTAAATAATATTTCACCCTTAAGGATTTTGTCAAATGAATCGTTTGAAATGAACACATTTCAATTCCCACCTCTCTCCAGATAAAAAAAACATAAAATTTAGGTAACATTCGGGACATTACTGCACTGACAAAACTCTTCTTTGGTCGTGTTATTTACGTCTTGCAAAGATTTTTGGTAGCCGCACTTATGGAGTATATCCATGCAGTATTCAGAACTTGAAGACTTTTACCTCTGCGTAGTAATATAAAAAAGTAAGTATAAAGTATAAACATTGCTATCAACTGTTAACAAAAACAAATATTCTTCATCTTATTAAGATTATGCTGGAAAACATTGTTATTTAGAGACAGTGATTCAAAATTACTCATGCATTATTCTGACCACACCTAATTTCTGTATGTTTTTGATAGAAAACTTAAAGAAACAAAATATGTTGAACAAAAACAAACATTTGCTGTTGTTGTCTTAGTTTATCTTATCTTAAGGTACAAAGGACAGTTTGGCGACCCGTCGCGTAACGTCGCGGCACTCATAGTCAGCTTGGCGGCACTCGAGGCCTGGCTGTACGGTGGCAGAATCTACGTCATGGAATTGTTCAGGAGGCTGGTCACTAAGCAAGTCTGTCTCAAACTAACTGATTGTATACATTTATTACGTAATACATCGATTATTTTAGTAATAAGTACCCATGAACTAAATTATATTACTTGAAATATTCCGACCTCAGCGAAATCTGTCCAAGCAAAATCTTGGAGACCACCGCTTTATTCGGGGTAGTTACCCCACGTCATGCCCCATCCAGTTTCATTGATCTCGATAATATTATCCAAAATTCATGAATAAAGCAATACGAAACTTTGTTTATTCTTATATTTAAAACTACTGATAACCACCAATTTGATAAAAGAACTACATTTTGAATTACACATATATTAAAAATGAGTTTATATGTGATGTGTTGTGTTTCACTTTATAATTTTAGTCATATAACACGTACTAGGCTCACCCCAAAGTTTATAAGATGCAATTTATATTTATTTATTTGACGGAAACCCCTTTTCACAAACAACTTACGTGTTAATACTGGAGTTGGCAACACCTTTCAAGAGGCTTTATCAAAGAGATTTAAAAAAAAAAAACAACAAAAAAACACATATTTTGAATATTCAACTAAACAGCAGTATATGGTTGACCAAGCAACACTGTAAGAAAAAGAACAAAATATATACTGTAAAAACCATAGGATAAATATACAATACCAGAAATAAAATATATGTCAAGGATAACAACTGAGAAAAATAAATCATGTGGGAACAACTATTAACTACATGATGGATAAAAACTAATATAATATTGATCGTATAGCAAAAATAAAATATATAACCAATGGATAAGAATGATAAATAGAAAAATAGTAGAAGAATAATAATAAATGAAAAAGTAACAAGAACAAATAAGCAAAGTCCCAACAATTTAACAATTAAAAAATTACATTGACGCAGGATACAGTCTGCTCGACCTTCAACACATATTTCCTTATTGTTGAAACAACAGTGGGGACGAAGTTGGTAGTAGGTGGAAGTAAGCTGGCTTTGCGCTCAATGCGAATCACTGGACTATTCATCTCATAAACTGTTCCGTTTTGGTGCCTAGCAAAGAGTTCAGTGCTTCTAGTCCCCAAACATATAACATATACATTGCTAAACATATTTCTATAAAGTGCGTACATTGCAGGCAAGGCTACTGGACTAGTGACCAACACCCGAGTCACGCACGCCACGCCAGCCGCCCTGTACGCCCACTCGGCTAGCCGCTACTGGGAGGATGACAGCAAGGTACCACCCAAGGCTAGGAAGACCTGCAAGGACATCACCCGGCAACTGATAGAAGATGAACCCGGCAGGAACTTAAATGTGACTGGCACACATTTTCAAGTCTAAGTATTTTAAAACTTATAATGTATACGCGTATGCTTATTTAAGGTTTATGAACATATAACACTTATATTACTCAATTAGAGGTAACATGTTAACAGGACGATATGTTTACCACAGAATATAATATTTTGGAAAAGTTCAGTTGGCCGACCGGAAAGTCAGAATTGGAAATAGTTCTGGTTTGTATCCTATTTGTGACCATAACGATCTTTATTACTACTTTAACCAGCGGTCGAAGGGAGCGAGTAGGACAGGACTAAGAAGAAAATGAGCTTTATCTAAAAAATTCACATGTTTTAGTACTTATATTCTAAGCTTCAAACATTTTCCATTCCAAACAGTCTGTATAGTGTATAAAATAAATGTCTATGGATTGCTCTTTTTAGGATTTCTTTATTTGTATGTTTTCAAACGGGGCAGAGCCATAAATATTGAGAAATTATGCGGTTTTAACCATGAAGTACATGACAATCTGCTTAAAGAAATAGCATTCTTTAATATATTCCAGGATTACAATAGTTTCTAACCGAGAAGACCATTGCAGTAGACGCTTAAATTTGAAAAACGGGGTTTTATTAGTGAGCATTTTGTTGTATCGTGAGTGACTTATCAAAGTTTATGATATTTGTGACAGTCCTTTTGAAATTTCACTTATTCCTAACTAAAGAATGACAGATACCAGTCCCCGAAATGTAGATTTTCCTCTATTGTAACACATAACGATAGCCAAAGTGTTAATAATTCTGTTAACCCTTCAAAAACTTCAATATTTAGAAAAGCTTAGTAACTGCTAATTATTCATATATTTCAATTGAAAAGTAAATTGCCAATGGTGTAAATTCAAAAACCTACTAAGGAATAAATATGTATTTATAATTAAATAGTTGTTTGTTGATAATTGCATTACATTTATGAAGTTATAATTGATAATATACTGAATAAATATAATGTGGAAGAACAAATTGAATAAGCATTTGTAAAAGTCTGTGTTAAATACGTGATTCTAAGCTTTTTTAGGGGCACCACGCTAACCTTTAATCCATAATACTCCTAAATGACTTCAATATTGAAAATGAGAATATCTAGCTAACAGGGGTTTAAAATTTGTAGTAACTATCTGAAACCATTTAACGTACCTCGAATTCATTTAACAGTGCGTGTGCAATCAAACAGCTGTTGCGCGTATTTGTTTTATCTAGCTATACTTGAGTCCTTTAAGATACTATATAAATTTTATATTGTTTAACGTACTTTGAGATA
Organism: Homalodisca vitripennis; assembly: GCF_021130785.1. Taxonomy (NCBI): domain Eukaryota; kingdom Metazoa; phylum Arthropoda; class Insecta; order Hemiptera; family Cicadellidae; genus Homalodisca; species Homalodisca vitripennis. Next base: position 47,032,107 of record NC_060215.1, read on the forward strand.
GTCATCTTTTTACTGTAAATGCAATCCATCCTTCTATGGCTAGAAGATAAGTTATTGATATATTTTACTGTCAGCATATTTGTGTCCCGTATCATTAATATATGTTTTATTTAAACTAAACCTTGTTTTTCGGTGTTAAAGATAATAAAAATAGTTGGACATCTAGTTTAAATTTCCGATGGCAATTCTTGACATATGGAATCCTCCCCCTGCATTTGTACCTCCTGGAACCTAGGGACTAATCAACCGTTAAAGTAACAACCCAGCGAGAAGGCAACTCTCAAAGCACCTAACATTTTTATAACATAAAACAAATGAATTGTTACAAATTTCAAAGTACTGTAATACTGTGGATTACTGTCAATACTTGTAATTCAGATAAGGAGTTCAGACCGGCAGAAAGTTATCAAACATGTTAGTCTAGAGCAATGTAACCTGTAATTTTACACTACAGAATTAAAAACACAAATAGTATTTCTTATGATTAAATTTTACTGTTATTGAGAAAATATTATCAATTAATTAGGTACATCCTTATCTACATCAAATTCAAAACCAACCAGTCAACTTGTATCACAAGCAATATGTTTTTGAGATAACACTCATGACTGTTCAAAATATCATAACACATCACACAGCAAAAAACAAATACTCGGTTCCCACAGACGCATTAAAACCTTGTAGGCCTTCATCAAAAAGACACAACAACAGGCTGAGATACAATGATAATATCGTGATCAATATATACGATCTCGTATTACCAATGTCGCAGACTGCTGTTTTGTAGTGTAGGCATAGGCCTAACAACGTATAAATACGTCTGAGTGAACTTTATCTTTTTTTTTGTTATGCGATTTTAACTACAAATTGAAACTTTTACGCAGATTAGTAGTATATTCATGGAATGCTATCTCTGAAACATGTAACTTGTGACAACAGCTGTTGTTTTTGGATTTGATGAGGGTGAGAATACATAATTAATTGAAAATTTAATCCAAAAGGTACATTACTAATGAATTACGTTAGTTTAGTAATTTTCAACTGCTTGTTTTATTTAGTTCTAGCCGAAGTTTTTTTCCGTATACTAGTGTGTTCGTGTACTATTATGTCTTACGTGTAAGCTACTCCTAATTCATTCAAGCCCTGGTGGTGTCCGGACGGAAGTGCTCAAGGTACTAGCTCGGACCTGTCCACACCTCCTGTTGAATACTTAACCACAACTGCTGCTGGCAAGAAGACACCTTCAATCATCGATGGTAGGTTCAACACGTGGCCCTTATAAATAAAGCTAAATGAGATCCTGAAACCCTATCGTCATACAGACCTCTCTGTATCCTCGAGCGACTGTTGAAGTCCAGGCTCATCGAAGTGATCGAGGCGGGCAGTGCCTTTCCGACCGTCAACAAGGTTTTCGAGCAGGCTGCTCCACAATCGGGGTGATGGCGCAGTTTCTTGATACCTTTGGAGCAATTCAGCGTGTAACCACCGTCCGCGCCGGTTGGTTTTTGGCCAGGCTGGACGTGCGAAACGCATTCAACTCCGCTTAGTGAGCTGATATTCTGTCCGCCCTGCAGGACTATTTCCATGTTCCTCCCTACCTCCTGAGAAGGCTTAGCAGCTATCTCAGTGATAGGTTTTACGACTGCCGCTTGTAGCACTGGAGAGAGATCACGGGAGGGGATGTACAGGGCCCGATCCTGGGACCAGACCTGTGGAACATCTCTTACGACGGAATCCTCCGAATGGAAATGCCGAAGGGAGCTTCTTCGTGGCATAAGCCACTGACATTGCAGCAGTCATCACTGCAAAGACCCTCGAGAAGGTACAATAGCTGCTCAATTGAGGAATGCTGTGAGAACTGGCCCAGATGAGTGAGCGCGGCCTGACTATTGGGACGGAGAAAACCGAGATCGTACTTCTCACCAGACTGAGGATTGACACGGTCGTCCAGGTTTGGATGGACCGTGAGATTATCGAGACGAAGATACATTTCAACCTGAAGTACTCAATTTTAAAGAAATTGCATTAGTTTTAAAAGCCATTGAACTATATTACAATTTCCTAAAACATTACGCTCAAGTATATTTTGGTAAAATAAATTACGTTTTGCAGTACCAAAATAAAGCACGTTTCGCTATGAATAGCTTGTATTTATACATGTTTAAGGTGATCTTGGGAGGTGGTAGGCGACACTGGCTGCCAAAGGTGGCGAGGGACCCGGAGCAAACTTCTGAAGAGGGGAGACGTCTAGACGGTCGGAACTTGGTAGACGACTGGCTTCGAGAAAAGAAGAAAAAAGGACTAAGAGCGGAGTATGTCTGGAACAAGCAGCAGCTGGAATCTGTTAACGTGGACAGGACTGATTATTTACTAGGTATGTTAAAATTAACCTATAATTGTATTGCTTAAGCAAGGATCTACAGCAGTAACACAATTGAGAGGAATGCCTTCCCATTGCCATATTTCTATCTCTCTGAAGGAGTGGTTACGAGGCCAACCCATCCATTAGTGTTGCTATTCTCGAGAGAATTGTGGGTCCTGTTTTGTCGTTTGACTGTTTGAGAGCACTGCCAACACGCATAAAACATTTCAAATTGTCAAATGATTTTTATAGCCCTCAGAAATGACAATACCTTAAAAGTAAATATATCTATGTTTCTATCTAAATACGAGAGGTTATTTAGTTATTGGATTACTGGCTCAGCCACTACTTAGGTTAGCAACGTGTCGGACAACGTTTAAACGTCATGGTGAACCACAAGATAAAAATTCAAAACCTAATTTTTTCTTTGTATTGAACCTTGAAATAACTAATTTATAATATTAAAGGCCGTCAGCCAATAACCCTTTGATCAAAACTTACCTCTTCCACCAAGAGTTAACGTTTCGAAGAAAATGATTCTTTCTTTGTTTTCCACGCAATATTATGCTTATTTATTTTTTCATTATTTCAAACTGTTATTATTTAATTCTCCTCTTATAATAATCATACAGCCTAATTCTAGATAAATTGTACATATACTATATACATTCAAAGAATTTAAATATAATAAATAAGCACTTAATCTCGCTCCTCCTTCAACTAAGCAGTGAGATTTCTGTATTCAGTACTGCAATTTAATTAATAACATTTTATAGTGTGGTATTTTCTGCACATCTTAGTGAGGGAAATTTTTAGCCGCTAAGAAAGGTTTTAGAAATCGGCTTTATTAAGTTGTCCGATTAGCTGTAATTTAGATTAATTTAAACAGAAATGTGCTGAATCGCAACACTTAAAAAATGAAACATACTTACAAATTAAACTTTTAAAATAGTTTCAGAAGGAATTTTATCATTTAAAATAATTATTCCAACCATTATTTAATTAGGCTCAGTTAAAAACGGTTGAAGATAAGAATATGAATGTTTAAAGTATGTATATAAATGATAAGATATAGGAATATTACGTTATATATAAGAACATATTGTCTATGTTCATGAATTATTAAAAGCCTGTTTTTATGTTAAGTGACAGTAATAATAATAACAATGATAATTTATACACACACTAACTACTACTATTATTAAGTATCATTATTATTACATATAATTATTATTATTATACTATTATTACTATTACATATTAGTAGTATTACACATTATTCATATCCATATTTTGAGCCGTTTTAACTTCGAGCTTATTACAAAACATAAAATATGATTTATATAATTAATATACAAATTATAATTTTTAATGTAATATTTTTTATAATTTATGTCTCCGGGGAATATATATAATGCAAAAACTTTAAATATGACAACCAAAGGCCGATTGCGTTACACTATCTCCTACGCGTGGTAAGCACAGCGCAATTATCTCACTGCTCGCACGCTTACGGAGATGAGCCATCATCTAATTAATAACTCTGATTGAAATCCTGAATTGTTTCATGTCATTTTTTATGTGAGTTTAAATAGTTTTACTTCACTTCAGTAATATATTCTTGTGTTGTATACTCACCCCACTGATATAACTGACACACCAGTGTAACACATTTGACTGACACGTCGATCTGATACTTCAGACTGACACATCTCTCAGATGAATTGACACATAGGAGTGACATCGGTCTGGCACTTCGGTCGATACTTGACTGTGTGTAGACCAGCAAAGGTAAATTTATTACCTGTAAAATAACACATTTAAAACATAAATACGCAACTACTAGACATAAACTAGTATCTAATTAGTTCTTCGGAACAAGAAAATTAACTGTTCAACTTTTGAGAAAATGCATTTGATAATTGTTGAATATCGATAGGATATTGGATAGTGTGCTTTCTCTGGATATGTGGATTTACTTTTCTGAAGCCTTTTATGTTGTCAATTACATCCACGTGGTAGTGTTAAGAATGTTAAGAAGTGATTGTGAATATGATAGACATGTTTCTCTTTCAGGCCTCTTTGCTTACTCTCATATGGATTTCGAGGCGGAAAGAGACCAAAGGCCAACCGGAGACCCTTCTCTTGTAGAAATGACAGCAAAAGCTCTTAAAGTTCTCCTAAAAAATCCTCATGGATTTTTCCTCTTCATTGAAAGTGGGTTTGTTATATTTTTTATTTCAGTAGATTTAATGTATAATCTCTATACATATAAAATGCTTAGTATTATCTACATTTGAGGAATAATCTAAGAGAGGATAATGCATAATGTAAAACTACATGAAAGTTAGGGTCATAAAGATCTAGAGTAATAATCACCTCCAAAGGATCAGTTGTAATTTTACTAGTGTAATATTTCTGACAAGGTTATAATTTAATGTGAATAAATATGGTGTAAGAATATTCTTTAGAGTTGATTTAGTATTCATTATAAAAATAGTGTGTGAAGTTAATGTCTGACAGTGTACGTAAAGCTCTGAATCTTTCGATATTTCAGAACTTAGCTATATATAATGAATCAATTCGATCAATAAGAACTATAATGTTATTGTTTCATAAAGTATTATTCTTACGCCAAACATTTAAGTGATGTCCATCTTTCCAGGTGGCAGAATAGACCATGCTCATCACTACAACAACCCTTATCGAGCTCTGGACGAGACCCTAGTTCTTGATGATACTGTCATGACAGTCTTATCTATGGTTGACCTGACAAATACACTGGTAGTGCTCACGTCTGACCACTCTCACGTCATGACATTAGGCGGACAGGCTACCCCCCGGGGTAATCCTATATTAGGTAAATAGATATAAACTCTCAAAAACATTTAGTTTCAATTTTAGAACTTCATAAGGTTTGTGTCATTCGAAAGAGCAAAGGCTATGTTCTAAGTGCACTTCAGCATTAACGCGATGTTTTTAATGCATATTCTTTGTTCAAAAAGGACACAAACAGAAAAGTAAATTAAGTTACAAAATTGAAACTTCACAAGGATCATACGACTCTGAGAGGATATTTGCTTTCAATTAGAATGAAATGCACATAACATAACTAATTTAAACATTACAAATAAGAAAACTTTACTTATTTAAAAAAATATAGAAATATGTATTCAAAAGATACAGAATAATTCAGGGCTAACGTTTTAATAGCCACGAAAGTGTAATTCTAGTCAAATATATGATACTTTACCTTAACAACAGATGTAAAATTCGCTTTTGTATAATTGTCATTTCATGTTTCGACACGAATGTCCCACGGTCAAATGTATAAAACCGTAGGAGTCTAATGAAGTTTAAACACGTAAAAACACAATAAATCAAAACATATAAACGATAAATATTTTTCAAAATACATAGATAGTAGGCTTACGGCATACGCACAACAAGGTCAGCACGTTTATTTAGACCGTCTGGTTTGCTAGATTGTTAAATTGGCTGACATACGATTATAACATTATTTTTACATTTATTACATTTAAATTAAGTTATTAATGAAAATATCCTTTTTGGTTGAATTGCTTGTTCAGATAATGGTGTCTCAGAATTTCGGTAAACGATAGTTACTCTTACTCCTAAAAGAGGCCAAATTTATTGGTAAATATGCATTGTACATATTAAGAAGCCAACTACAGGTAAAAAGTGTCTTCTTCTGCGCCTGTATTCCACTTCGGGTACAGGGATAGAGTGAACAATTCTAACTTCCCGCTATGATGTACTCTCAGTAGGCATACATTGGTGCTAAGTGTAAGGTATAAACAAGTCTACGTTGGAATACACACAAAGATCTGAAATTTTCAAACCATAAATACTACATATTAATATTTACGATTTATTTAATTCCCTAAAAGGAAATTTATGCCTACTTTGCGACCACCCAGCTCGCTGCTGATACGGTAAAGTACATGTTCTTGATTCCCAATTCATGTTCGTTATATTATATTATTTCCTTGCTCCAGTCTAGGAATTACATCAGTATTTATATACCTAATCAGAATCCTTATATACCTCATCAGGAAAATGGATGCTATGTCCACTCGACTATGTTCTGTCATAAAAAATGGCAATAATTGTCTATATATATGCAATCCCACAATGTCTAAGGAAACCAAGTTGAATGCCCTACATGTACACATTCACAATTTTGTTCATTAAGTCAAATCCAGAATAAACTAATTGGTTTGCCTTGTTGCCGCGATCAAGTGCATATTTATATTGCAATTGTAATTTACTCCGGTCTTAGTATTTTTTTGTCTCATAGTTGATTTTGCCTTGTTTCCTGATCAAGACAATATATACATATACACGTCTGAGAAGCCTGCTTCTGTCCAAAGACAACTAAGATGTGTGTTATGACAGTGTTTAAATGTATAGTAGTAGTTAGATAGTAATGTTGTTTTTTATGTCTGCATTATAGTACTAACCAAGCACTGCACACTTAATATTTGCTAAAGTTCACAGTGAAAATTATATTTTTACTACTTTTAATTTTCTTATCTGGATATTTTTACTTCGTGCTCAATAGCGGTTGCAGAAAAGGTTGAAATAAGAAATGTTGTCACTATCAAGCTTATTCAATGCTTTCAACGTTACAGGTGTGGATCCCAAACCCTCAGACATTGATGGGTTGCCGTATTCGAGTCTTCTGTACGGGAATGGGCCTGGGTATGTGAGTCCCAGGTCCATACCATCCAACAGCAGTGGCAAAGAGAAGAACGCTGTCCATGGCTCTGCAGTTCCACGACAATGGGCTACTCACGGCGGTGAAGACGTGCCAGTTTATGCACAGGTATAAATATACGGTGGTAAATTAGTTGGCCAAATTATTTGTAATTAATACCATCTAAAGCAGATATGTGAAGTTACAAAATATTTTTACAACAAGGTGAAACAAAAATTTAAGTTATATTTTATTTGTTCTACTTACAAGTTCATTGCAACATTTTACAATCCTAATTAATATACTGCCACCAATCATTAGATGAAATTGAAAAGTATTTGTTAGTTTATGAACATTCGAGAAAACTTAAAGGTCAATAAATTAATGTTGTGTATTTAAAACAAAATGCTAGAATAATATCATACGTTTAAAATTTATTTAACCGCTACGGTTTTTACATCCAAGAGTGTAAAATCCACCAATTACACCCCAACCACTCCACTAGGAATTTTCCAAGTTCCATTAACATATGAGAAGATTTATTTTAAATTAGAGGATCCATGTTGATACTATGTGTTGATTCTATTTTCATAAACATATATTACAAAATGTGATGACTATATTCCCTTTCCCACAGTTCGGAAAATTGAAGTCATCATAATGCAAATGATACAATTTATTTTTCAGGGACCCTTAGCTACTTTGCTCTTCAGCGGTACTGTTGATCAGAGCTTTATACCACACGCGATTGCGTACATAGCCTGCCTTGGGCCGCAAAAAGCCAGATGTGCTGCTTTTGAAAATACTACACAAAATGTGGTAAGCTATGAAATTTATCTTAAACATGTTTGACAAGGAAAGGGTAGTGTTTACTTGAGAATGAATGAATTAGTGAACTAACTATTAAAATGTATGTAAAATAAACACGAAATATAATCAAACATGGAGAAATATTTATTTGTAACAGTTACTTGTTGAATAATCAATGAGATAGTAACAAAAAAATGTAATTCCATTATTCGAAAGTTATTTCGAATGTTACGTGACACGTGATGTGAATTATTCCTACCTTGGAATATGAATGTATCTATTTTTAACTTGCTTCAAGTAACAAAAAGTGTATTGAACATCCCAATCCATTCACACAGCATTAGGAAAATAGATCAGTCTAAGCATCTGAATGTTTTAAGATGGCATGTCCAAATTCATCTCTGCACTGTGGGATTATTAGAATCCACTTCAACTGACTGTGCATAGCTAGAATACCATATTACTATCCTCAGCATTGTAGTTACAGCCAATATTACCTTCCAGAGCCTTATTTCTAAGCATATCGGACTAAAGATTTCACTGTCTCCGATATAATTGAATTTTAGTTGGTTTATACCTTCATGTTGAACCTATACTGGTTACAACAAAATCTAGTATGTCACATCTAGGCCACACTATGGATGCTCCCTCCATATTACTATCCGGAAATGTTGGATTAATCGATATGTCTAGTTTATTGTGCATGTATACTTGCCCTAAGTCAAAAAAGCGCCCTTCTTCAGTATCGTCCAGCCACAAAATCACTACATATATGAATAGATTTCGCATATCGATATATGTGTAGTTCCAGTTCAATAATATGAGTTATGTGCTAAATTTTGTTAGTTTTAGCATTTATTTAGTTAGTATTTATTTGAGAATAACACGATCTTCCTAAAGAACGTTGCAAGTCTTCTTAGTTCTCTTATAGAATGTTTACTGTCTTTGCAGTGGAAGGTAACGTTTATCGTGTGGGCTTTGTTGTAAGGTAATGGATAAACATTTGAGCTCGTTTTTGCTTAGCGGAATATCTACACCACTATCTTAAGATACACATTATCCTGGATCTAGAAGAGCAAGCTTTAAAAAAATATTTTCATTATTCCGATGACTTCAATATTTTTTCTCTGACACGGCCGGCTAAAATAATAGGTTTAACTCGGTTTCCACGTTGAATTTTAAAAATTAAGTAATTTTCAAAATGTCCGCTTCTGTGGGGTAAAAATAGTCTAAAATAAAATTTCAAGTCCAACCGAAGTCAAAGGAGGTGTAAAAAGTCTTTAACTCGATTATTGGTGAATGCAATTGTATATTCATGCTATTTACTTGGATGTTCCACCGTTTAATCAATATCATTGGGAAAGTTGAGACCATTTGAAGTGATCACGTTATCTTAATATTTCGTTAACTTTTGACTCCCAAACAATTAAGTTTTTTTTAATATAAAGGAATATGAAACCGCCTTGGTATGTTTAAATCATATTTTAATCATTCTTTCAGTATAACAAGTCAAATTGCATCAAAACACAATTTTAGTATTTAGATACTGATTCTATAAACACTTAATAAGATTTTTTTTACTTTTAATAAGGAAATATATAGATTTTAAGAATTGAAACACTAATACTCATATACTCACCTGTTATGTGTCTGTGTAGCCAGGGTGTGTGGCAACAGAGGGGCCCGCATCACAAGGGGCGGGGCAGGTTTTGGCGTCGAGTGTAATATCCGACGACAACTCTGTGGCGTCATCAGCTCAAACTTTTAGTCCTAGAACTGTCTTCCTCATACTGCTTGTGGTGAAACATGCGGTGACATAGCAGGAGCAAAACAATTCGTGAGGTACTAAGTGAGTTGTAACTTTAATTGGACGCCAGATGGGTTCTTATGTTGTTGAGCTTAGGAGGCCTCCAAGGTATTGTTAGGACAGGGCTCCTGAATAATTTAGATGTTTCTAGATGGTGGGATCCCTAGACCTTTAGTGTCAGCTTTTAGTGTTGGTGGTTGTTGGTGGCTCCTTGAACTGTATACACGGTTCCCAGACTATATCCCGATGTTTTGTACCTGAGTTATTATGCTTTATGAAAACATTTCGTAAATCTCATCTCTGAACTTGCTTAGGTTCCCTCTATATTGCAGAAACGTTGTCAAATAAAATTACAAGCACATGTATACAATAAGCCCATAGGCACTGTGCTCAGTACGTATAAACAGTTTCAACTGTTTGGTGCCAGTACAAATGGAGTTAAAGAATTAAAAGAAAATAAATAAATTTATCCTTTAACTTTTTAATGCTCAAACTGTTGTGGAATAATATTTCCACAAGTATATTTTATAATTCAACTTCAAAAATATGAAATCACTTTGCCATCTAGTTGGAGGAGTTTTGTGGTTATTATTAAACCACGATGCAGTCAACAAAATAATATAAATTTTAAATTTTATTTTGTCAAATACGAAAAAATAATGCTTAATTATAAAATAAAGTTATAGTCATTTCTACTACTACTACTACTAACATGCCTGAAAATATTTGTTATTGTGTTTCCTATTGATGGAGGTGCAATGGTGCAATTGTGTGCTTAAGGTTGGAATGTGAGGTGAAGAGCATGCCACCTTTTCTTTCATGTGCACACCTTCGTTTTCCTACAATCTTGGACTTCCCGTTTACTTGCCCAAGCGTGCCTGGGACACAGGGCAACTAACTAGTAGAGATGGGATTGGTGGAACTGTTAGACTTCCACCGATTGCATACTAAAGAAGCTTTTATTGCATACTTGCATTCAATAAAATACCTTGCTATTGCGTAGGCCTACATTGGCTCGTGATTTATATCAAAGATGGTGATAGTTTCTTTTCTTAAATTTTACATGTATTTAGCAGGTATTGCGTTTTACCAAAGCACGCTTTAAACTGCCAAAAATCTTAGCAAGTAAAACCGAACTGACCTAATTTATTATAGCTTATATCATTTAACCTGGATTTGTTGTGTTTAACCAAGACAAGAAGGTTATACTACAGTAATACTGCACCTCTGCTCGAGATACCAGTGGAATTATTTAGAAATTCTCGGCAAACAATAGAAAAGGTTTTACTTTACCGTCAATTTCAATTGCGAAGAATGACTAGGCATGCTACAGAATGTTTTCCCATTCCCCCTAACCTCTACAACGTTGCATGATGATTCAGAACTGTATCTAGTTGTTTTTTTTTTTAGTTTTAAGTCCTTATTTTCAAATTGTGCACAAGATATTTTCAACTATTGTTACCATTGTTTATAAGTGTATAAATATCTTGTTGACTAGCTGTAACGCATTACGTGTTTGAAACTTGAATAGATTGGTTTATGTCTGAAATGTAAAGATCTACTTCAGACACAATATTAAGAATAATACAAGGGAGTATGCTGATGAATAGTATTTTCTTCCAATACATAACATTGCGATTTGTAGGAATCTTAAAGTTATAACTGATGTTTAGATATCATGGATTTTTATTTAATTCGATATAGAATCGTAATTATATATATATATTTTTTTTTTTTGCAGTGCATTTTATGTTTTGTATACATGCATATACATAATGTTTTACATCGGAAAACTACTGCATATTCATATAACGTGATTTTTGTAGTAGATGAGGGGCAATGAAACCACCATGTAAATAAGTTGTACAGGTATGTATTTTAGATTAGTAAGCAAAAACTTAGCTTGTTCCTTTAGGAACAAAACAAGATAATGTTGATTTTCAGTATCATAACTTTTTTATGTTTTATGAACGTGATTAATTAGGCAATAAAATGTGGGCATTTTATGTGGTCGTTGTAGATCTTGTAAAGATAATTGTGTGCAGCAAGTTGTTTACTATTTAAATGTGTAATTTTGGACTTATAATCTGATGGTTGAGTTGCATTACATTCCTAACATTGTAAAAAATGAAGGTTAAATAGTATATCTGGTTTTAGTTGGAACACCCAGTACGTAAGGTAATACGGAAATAAAATTAACCCATACATTATCAAAACTAGCTTTATTCGTCTTCTATGAATAATTATTATTAAAACATGTAAACTCCCAATATCATACTCTTAGATAACTTTACTGAGAAGTGGTACTTAATCTATCGTAGAAGGAAGTTGGATGGCCTCACATCCGTGATATAGCGATTACACTACTAGTGTGAATACGTGATACCATTTGTTAAATATATTTTTCATAAATATAAAATGTATAAACTTACCTTATTAGAATTCATTTACAAATCATACTTTAATTATCATTTTCATTTATGAGACTGTGTAATTTACAAACAGTATTATTAGTTACGGAGATACACTAGTAGTTTATTAGTATGTAACTGAACATGATTAAAGTTATTCAATAGACAAATGTAATGATTCGTTTCAGCAAACATTGTACAGATATTAAGCAAACACGAAATGTATATTAATTCATATCAAAACTGAACTATGTAACATTTAACCACACGAAGCGAGCAGATTATTAGTTTATCGGCATTTTTTAGTGTTGGATGTTAATCAGCACTATGGATAATTATGTTTTAAGTGTGTATTCTATTCCCCGGTGTTTAGATTGTGAGAAATCTGCTTTCAGTTCCACTTCAGTAATTCAAACCCAGAAATGAAACCTCAATCACCATGTGGTTACAAAATTTCCAGTACTGTTTTCCTCTGTAACAATTGGACAAACATACAGAGTGTCCATAAATTACTCTATCGAACATATCCATTTGAGTTTCCAGGTCAAAGGAAGAATGAGATTTTATATATAGCATAGTCCTATCTTACTTAGTTTACAGTATGCCTGTCTATTTGAGTGTTTTAGCAAAACAATTACATATTTCTTCTAATTGATGAAACGTGTACATTTAAAACTGTACTAAATGTTTAGTCTAATTAATACCTAACTTGAAAATATTTGACAGAAAAAATTATATCAAGTTTAAAAATACTAACGGAGTGGTAAATATTTTACTAAGCGTCACCCTTCACTTAAAGAACATTAGTAATTAAAGAACATTAATAACTCGAGTAGTGTATTTTAAGCGAGGGATGGCATTCAATAAAAACCTCTGCTAATCAATTATTATTTATCATAAGGACATAAATGTTGTTTTAAAATGTCCATATAAACGATTCATATATTTCAATATAGCAATACATTTTATAGACTGAGTTGTTGCAGTTTGACCATTTTGTATGGCTGTCATTTTTAACCTGATGATATTCTTCTTAAAATATTTTACTAAACAAGTATTAATTACACAAAATATTTTGTAAAGTTTGAACTTTATGTTTAATCAGATAAATGGTTATTATAGACAGGGTACTGACTGTAAAATAAACAGGTCTTTACTTTATATGTAATTTCTTACTTATTTGTACCTGACAAATCAAATGAAATGTAGACTACTAAATTGTTGTTGATTAACTCTACAAAGATTACTATTTAAATTATGTTGGTTATAAACGCATAACTCACTTATTTATGATTAAATATTTGTTAAGAAATTATAAAGGTTGGATTCATAACTTTAACCTTCTTGACAATCATCACTGAGGCGTTGACGACAGACATTGCTAAACCAACCGAGTCTTTTGTAAAAGTGCCTTAAATTCTCATTAAATTGTAACAAGTTTAATGTAATTGTTTATTCATGTTAGTATAGAGTTTTTAATAATATTGTATACAAGTGAGTATATAACTGGTAAAAATATATCCTTGAACTACACACATAGAACGTGACGACTCTGCCATGATATGTATTTATTAATGGACTTGTAATAAATCAGGCAGTTACGATTGTAAAATAAAATGTGCATTTTATTTTACCGAGTACTCCATTTTATGTTTTAAGGACCATTTATTTTATTATTTATCAATGTTATGTTTTCCCCGTCATACTTTTGACTTTATGTGTAAGTATGTACAATCATTGCGATGCTGTATCTACTTCAGCCTGTCTAAATTTGAAGACGTGTGCCATAGAATCAGGAGCAGGTAGGTTTTTTAAAACCGGCAAATATGTCTTATAAAAACCATATGGACTGACTAAATGAAAGCAATTAAAGCAAAATAAACAACATAACTAGTGGCAAAATGTTATCGCTACACACCAAGTAACTTAGCACACACGTCGTGCGTGAAATGTAGAAGGCGAAACGATAGTAGATGAAAACAAAAATATTTTTGTGCCTGCCTCTTAAACAATTGGTAACTAATAATTATAAAATGTATGTCTACTATAAAAGTGTAAATACAAATTTACTTAGGATTCTCTTGTATCATTTTAATATAAGTTAATTAAATTTTCTTCTTTTACTAAACTACGTGAAAAACTTTTTCTCTTGATTAGTGAATGTTATAAAATTAGACTATGATTCAAGCAGGTTTTGAGTTTCATGACTTTGAAAGTGGACAAAAATTATCCCTCGGCTGTTTTTCATTATCAGATTTAACTGCACTTATAAAGATTATACAAAACAACAAATTTCCGAACCTTTCCTACAATAAAAGAGACTGAGAATGTAATTATTTAAAATTAAATTTACAGAGCATTTTTAATATAGTGATAAGATATTTTCACTATATGAAAATATATATAATTTCAGAAATATCCACAATACGGAAATTATATATATAGATATCCCATTTAAACAGAAATATTTTACATATCTAATTATCTCTTACAATTTTTTGATCAATCAATAATGCAATTGCACTCAACCCTTCTTATTTATGTAACGTTGGTTCATCGAATGTGCAAAATAATATACTTCGTATCAAATACTAGTTGCGTACTCAGTATGTGAGCTTGTATGGTTTACATTTAAAATGTCTTTATGGACGGGGAGTAATTTGTATGAATGCGAGTGTTATGTATTTCAATAGTGCTTGAAAGGTATCTTTTTAGGTAAGTTCATAGAAAATGGACCAAATATCTTCCTAGTCGTTTTCTCGTAAATTCAAAAATTTTTTGAACTGCCACTTGTTTACAACTTAAAGATTACCTTATGGGACAAGTACATAATCCAGAGATAAATACGTACGGATATGCACATAACGGTGGTTTATGAACATTTACCTTCATAGGCAGGTTTTTAGTTTATAAACAGATTGCCAAACTCAATTAAAAAATTAGCGCCCAAGGTGTTAAAAACTCGCACAAACGCTGCTTGGCGTCAAATGCGTATTACAGCTTTGACGAGTTTCTGGCATTTGACTGGGAGATCATGCAACGAGAAAACCGACTCCAGCGCTGGAAGTGGTTTGTATTTAACTGAAGCATGAATGTTTAAATGTTGTAAGTTTGAATGTGGTCTTCATGTGGTAGTATAAATATTTCAATGTAAAGGTATTTACTGTCACGTATTAATTCGTCAATTAATTGCCAGATTCAATGAAATATGTCAAAAATACCCATGGCACTAAATATGTTTGGTGTCACAAACATTTTATAATGTTGACTAGTTTCTAGCATATGACCCAAACAAGATTCACACCTTTTCTGATGTTGTGAGTATTGGCCAATGGATGAAATGTATGGGATAATTGTATGATTGAGTAATATTTTTTGTAGTATGTATGTCAAAGTTTTATCCAGAGATGAATGATTTTTTGCTGTGCATTGTAATGTGTTCTGACTATAAAAATATGATCTGATTTAATTGGCCAACAAAATGTTTATTTTATGGCTAAGTGGTACAGTAGATGAAGGTAGACTGAAAAAACCATTAAACCATATCAACAAGGCCATATATTTCTCCGAATATTGTGTAATAATTTGCGTCATGTGAGAGTAATTCTTTACAGAAACGGTTTGAGAATGAATTTCTTTATCTTTCAAGTACATATAAAAATGCAAGCATGTCTACTAGCTTCCATTTTTTTAAAGAATATGAGTGTCGAAGAACTGTAGATCCACAGCTGCCAATATTATTAGAAGCTAGTTAGTATCACATACTAATATCTAGCATGGTCGCTGCTTTTAGAGTTAGATGCTGACAGAAAGTACGGCTTTAAAGCAGTTTGTAATACGATGGAGAAAAAATATTTCGAAGAATATATTTTTAATTATCAGCTAATTATAGCTCTTTAATTATCAGTATATAGAGATTATGTCACATCACTGAGATTTAACACGGTCAGTATGATCTATCTAAATTGATGCATTACGTAAAAGGTTAAATGTTACCAAGGACGATTTTTTCTATTTAACATTCAAATTATTTATGTTTATAATATCATAGCTGTAGAACTGCTATAAGAGTGCTTCATTTCATTCTTTCTTTGCTTATTTATTTCATAACTTTTATTTGACTTGCTGAATCCTTTAAAATATCAAAAAATAAAGCAAATATTAAAAACATACTCAAATAATGAAAATTAATATTTAATTTTAGTTTCTCATTATTAGTTCTAGACCTTTCTTGCTGGAATTCAGTTGTATGAACCAAATTCTGTGTTTAAGGTTTACTGAACAGTACACCTTCAGTAGTACATATATTTAATAACTGTAAGTAAATAAGTAAGATTTAGTGACTATCAATCTGGTTTTCGGACCAACCACAGTACAGAAACTGCACTTTTAAAAGTGACGGATGACATTAGGCTTGCTATGGATCACAGACAGGGCACAATTCTCACTCTTTTCGATTTCTCAAAAGCTTTCGACAGCGTAAACCATAAAGTATTGCTAGCTAAACTAAGGCTAATAGGGTTTTCTAGTCATGTATTAACTTGGCTGAGATCTTATCTGTCAGGGAGACGGCAGTGTGTAAAAGTGGATGACATGACTTCGGACTGGGAAATTGTTACTTGTGGGGTGCCACAGGGATCGATTCTTGGTCCTTTATTATTTGTACTGTACGTGAACGACATTCATTCTGTACTTAAACATAGCGCATATGACATGTATGCTGATGACCTGCAAATCTATTCACACTTTAAAATTGACTCCATTAATGAATGTATCACCAAAATCAATAGTGACATTACAAATATCGTTATGTGGTCCAAAAATCATGGCCTGAGACTAAACCATGCAAAAACGAAACCAATCATTATTTGTCACTCTCGTTTACGAAACTCAATAAACTTCAATACTATTGAAACGTTAACTGTAAATGGTAACACCCTGCCATACTACGACAAGGTGAAGGATCTTTGTTTGACTATAAACTCGACTTTGACTTGGACTCACGCTGTTGCGGAGATTTGTAAACGGGTTTTCGCATCTATTCACTCACTGAAACGTTTACAACGATTTTTACCAGAACATATCAAGCTGCTCTTGACTAAATCACTCGTACTTCCACATTTCAATTACTGTAACTCCGTGATCAATGATATGACCATAGTGCTGAGTGAGAAGCTGCAAAGAACTCAAAACTACTGTATACGTTACGTTTACGATGTGAGACGGGAGCAGCACATCACACCGTACTATATTCAGTCAAATATTCTAAAATTAAAAGATCAAAGATCCATCAAAATTTTAAAACTAGTTCATTCAATATTGAAATTTGGTTTTCCAAGATATTTTTCTGAATATTTTAAATCTGTGTCTCATGTAGGTGTAAGAAGCACTCGCTCTGGCTCATACATTTTGAGAATGCCTCAGCACAGGACTGCAGTGTTTGATAAGTCATTCCATGTAATGGCTTGTAGGTTGTGGAATGCCCTTCCCCAAACAATTACTTCCATCGATAGCAGTTCCCGGTTTGTGGCGAAACTGAAAGATATGTATCTTGAACGGTTAGCCGGGGCAGTTCCGGTCTGAGATGCTGTGGGCGTGACACTGGCAGAGGGATGAATGTGAGATTGTGTGTGAAAAAAGTTCATTTAGCAATAAATACTTTAATTTATTTGTATATTAAAAATATAAATTTATATTATGTGTTAAGAATAGTAGAGATGGTTAATTTATTAGTGTGTTAAATTTTAATTATTACACGTTAAAATATTACATTAATTTCACTACTTTGTGTAAATGTAATTATTTCTTTATTTTATTATCTTTATTAGGTTTTGTTTTATTCTTAGGTAATATTTATTTATTGTTTTAAATTTTACATTGCAACAGGTTAAGTGTAAGAAAGGGCCATGCGGCCCTAACTTTGCCTGTAAAAAATAAAAGGAATTTTTCAATTTTTCATTTAAGTTAATAAAAATTATTTTTATTACAACAGCTAAGACTTCTAAAGAGAAGTGTGTATTACTGAAGTGTTTAATAATATATAAATTCAAATTAGATTATATTATTTAAATCCGTTAATTTCTTTCAAAATCCTTTGAATAGATTGTAATTTTATATATTGTATATCATTTTATTAGTAGTAAATATGGAAAGTTCTTAGATGTTCTGTTTGATCATTTTTTGTGCCAGTTCTTAATCTGCATTTTAATCAGAGTCATAAAATGAACATCAAGGATTTTTCCAGTTACATTGAGAACATTCGCGATCATTGGGAAAATCCCTTTATCTACACCATACGTTTCCTGTATCTCATTAATTCATGGTTCTTCCGGTATCACTCGGAATTCTGGTACTAGCAGATACACTTTATTAGTCACAAATTATATTGCTGCATCTTATCCCGTATCTATGTTCTCCATCGATACAACATCTACCTACTCCTTTGTGCCATGTAAGCCTGTTTTCACAGGAACATATTGTGTCAACATAATTTTACATTATAATAGTGAACTGCATTTTTATTTTGTTGTATAATTTCAAAGTCGATGATGGTACATTTGAAGTTCACTGAAGAGTAAAATATAAATATCAAGAGTAGATAGATATGCGCTTTTGGCAAAAAGTAAATTGTCATTTTTAAGAAACCTATGTAGCAAATTTTAAAACAATGTTATACGAAACAGTATCAGCACGAATTTCTGTGTCCCCTAGGCTAACTTTATAATATAAATTAATAAAATTAAAATTTTTGTAGAATAACGTGATTCTTTTCGAAGAACTTAAGTACGGAAGATTTAAAATGTCACTGATACACTGCCTTATAGTCACTTATACTTAGTGCTCTATTCATAAAATTATTAATAGTAAAGAGTTATAATTATTATTAGAAACAGTCGTTCTAAATGAATATTAATAAATACTGTTTTGAAACGAATTCAGGAAAATAATTACTCCACTTTCGCGGAGGGAATTCAAGAGCTCCAATCCTCTGTATTGGACAAAAATAAAAAGGCACCTTAAAAACGAACACAATCGTTTAGAATGGATGTTTCATCGCTTCATTGTTTTTATATGAATGAAGTATACGATAATGTAAGACTATTGTAAATAAAGATTGACTTGGAACACCATTGCTCCATATAACAAATGTGTGCAATGCAAATGCAGAATGTAATTGTAAATGTATAGATAATTTATGTGTTGAGGTGTGCAAAAACTATATGAATACACATAAGTAGGTTAAGCCATTGACGGAAAGTAATACTAAAATTAGTTCTAAAGGTGAATGAGCCGTGTTTTATCAAAGGCCTTTTATCGTTGATATAGCGGTTATAACAGGATAAACAAATCATGCAACATTGAGCTCGAAGCAATGACCGCTGAATCATCCTGTCCTAACCTATCAGTTTACTTGGCCTTTAGTGGATGTATAGAACTTAAGGGAATGTATCACCCCTCCCAAAAACAGATAAAAAACAATTAGCGCGTACATTAATGTTTAATAGCTAAAATATATAATCGAAATTAAAGATAAAGACTATTCTGAGCAACACTGTTTTTCCTTTGTTCGACGATAGAAGGATTTTGAAGGAAACAGGATTTGCCAGACATTTTCCACTGTTCAGTGACACAAAAAATGCTTTTTCAATTTTCGACAGCTTCATTGTGTTTGTCGCAATAATTTACCATAGTTAGAGTATAACGTATTATTGTAAGTATATATAGCTGATTGCATACACAACGAAATCTACAAAAACAAAGGTAAACAGAAATGTTATCTTTCCAAAAATAGTATAAACTGTTGAATATGTTTATTTTAGTTTCATGATATGCTGGAGCGCAAACACTTGCAAGTAAAAAATCGTGTTGATTTCGATGAGCCTAACGGATGAAGGTCAAACTATTTTACAATGAAAGGATTGGTCTACTTTTACCACCTTCACTGCAACACGAGTCATTTACTGACGTTAGAACAGCAGAGATCGTCGCAGTGTGTATCCGCCGCAGTCACTGGGTTAATCATTCATTCACTAATAAATTCATTCAATAATAATAAAAGCTTTCTAGCTTGGTAGCGGATTACTAATAGTTCAGGAATAGAGAGCCGATTTGCATTTTAAAAGCACATAGCCTAGTATTTCGTGAAATCAATAAAGTGATATTCTCAATATTAAGTGGTACATTTTTTATGTTTGACGTAGCATACAATACGGCAAAAATACAACTTCAAAATAAATGCACATCTTTCCGGAAAGCGTTTTATTTAGTAAACCATAAATTGATAATTTTCAATCCAAAAGTATTAAATAAATCAAAAACAAAGTAGTCTCATTGTAGACTAACAATTCAACATATTCAATTACAAACTTTGTGAATCTGAAAAGTAACAAAAAGCATATTATCCCCATTTTCTTTCCTCCCTAATGTAATTTGACTTCTTCCCCTGGAAGCCGAAAAGAGCTGTATCCAATTCTTAAGGTAACATGGCATAAGTTTAAGTTTATTTTGAGTCACTTGGAAAACAAATCTAAGTATCAACATTTCTCCAAAAGTTTATGAATTTTACATTGTCAGCAATGTGACAGTTTTGTGTTTATCATGTTCAGACATGATAAACACAAAACTCCATTAAATTACACTCGTATAAACTGACGTTACTTCTAACGAATGAGAACTCATTTAGAAAGTAAAACTTTGTTCATGAACCCAGTACATAAACATGGTTTAAGCTAAATTGAATAATAATCTTAGCAGGAAGTATGTTGTTGCATCTACTTTTAATTATCTTGATGGGATGAGATTCGCTTTATATGAGAAAATTAAAGCGTACATTCCACCTCTTTTTGCACTTATTAAAGCCACAGTGGATAATGGAATCAGTAGCTTCTTAAAAGTTACTTGTACTAACAACAATTAATCACATGTAGTTTTATTTTGAACTAGACCATAACACTAGCACTATCCATGTACAGTTTACAAAACTCGGAATAAAATAAACGTTTGAAATGTTTAAATGCAAATAAAGTAATATTTTCAAAATACTTTAACACGGCGGTGTTACACGTTCCATAAACATTATATATTTAACTCAAGCAACTCTCCTGCTTGAAAAAATATTTTTAGCTCACAAAGTTTTTGGTTGTGACTTCCTATCAGTTTTGATTTTGGTGAAATGAGACGTAAACATTTTTAAATTGTCTCCATTATGAAAATAACAGATATATTAATAAACTTATTTTTACTTGGATAAGACGGAGCGAAACAATCTTTCAGGTTATATTACACTATTTAATTGAAATATTTAGAGGTTTTTTTTTTATAAATGATACCATATTTTTGGAATTTATAGTTTTTTCCGCAGTTCAGATTGACAGAAGTCAGAATGTTTAATCTCGTCAAAATGCTGTTTTTACTTTATCGATTAAACTTCTAAACAGCAGTTATTTCTTATACAGATTTTTCAAACAACGTTACAGTCTTTGAAAAGGACAGCAATCTACCGACAGAAGTAATTGGGAGCCTGAGTTCCTTAATTAATTGGCTCGGCGATCGTTTGATCGCGCCCGGGATAGGCACGACAGTGGTCTTGCTTTGTAGCACCACCCACTGCACCACAAAGCCCCAGGGGAAAACAGCAGTTTCCCTCTCTGCCTGTAAAATATAATTGTATAACAGCACAAAACAGTTCGGGCTGCACATTCCTCTCTATAGATAAAAATGTGTTTTACGTTTCAAATACAGTGCATTTCACTATTTGAACGAACACACTTCTCGGATAAGAAGCAGTCTGTACTGAGGCCAAGCCTATCAAACATAACGTGAACAATTATTTATACAGTATTAGACTATCCTTTCGTAAATATTCTGTGATTTGTAATCCAATTAATGCTGCCATTCAGAAACTCATATTTGGATTTTCCCAGGATCAGTTTGATCAATAATTTCAAAGTGAAGGTTAAAGTATTGACAAATTTATTTTAATACAACTCACATTTAAATTTGTATTAAATCTATAAATATTTCTATATATCTTTCAAACCTCTTTTAGAATCGCAATTTCAAAAGATGAATCCAACACGAACAATGGTTTTGTTACGAGCCGAATTTATTGTCTCACACACATAACATATTGAGGAACCGACTAGTTCGAAAAAAGGAAGCGCAGAATGAATATAATATTGTGTAACCTTAAAGATGCCAAAAATAGTCTGGCAGTTACTTTTTCTAGGAGCTCCATTGATAAAACGTAATAATGATAAAACAATCAAAATATAAAACATTATAATCATCTACAAACCACAAGAATACATTCAATATTGTTATAAGTATTTATTGAATAACGTTTAAGCAACCTTCACAGGTGTTTTGGTATAACACCTATGACTATAATAGAAATTAGTTTAAAAAAAAGATAGTTAATGGGTCCGTTTTGGAATCGAATGACTACTGCGGTTTTCTAGATGGCTGTCCTATCAAAAACAAAACCCAATCTGATGAATGGTACAAATATAAAGTAATGATACCGGATGAAATTTCGATAATTAACGAGAGAATTACTTAAATACCAAATGTTGACGAGATTTAAAGTTGGTGCCTTGACGGCAGACTGACAGCGTCAACCGGTACAGGAGGAAAGTCAACGCTTGGTTCAGATATGTTCACGTATTAGGTTATCGCGAAGTCAACTGAAGGCATTGCTCTTACTAGGAAGTAAAGGCAGATATAATGTAGAGGGTTACTGTGATTGGTGACAAAATTATTTCTAGTTTTTGAACTGTTTTGAACAAAGAGACTACTCTGGTTTGAAACACACATATAAAAACTTTCATTAGAAAGACATCCTACATAGCAATACATAGCTCATCTGTCGCGAAGTATGAAGTCGTAATGGGTTAGGTAGGACTATATCGTAATAGATGATGGACTCCAGAAGCGTAGTGGAAATGCTGTATGTACCGACGGAGATAACAAGTTTAATACCGCGGATTAAAGTACCGCACATGTATCAGAAGGTAATTGTAAAGTACAGGAGACACTGACTACTATCGTAAAAGATTCGAATCTTTAATTAGTATTTTAAGTTCCAACAGTTTATTGATTACGTGTATTGAATAATTATATATCCCATTCAATCTGTAGTACTTCATTAGTGTCGCGACCTAATTATGGAACATATAAGAAGTTGATTGAACCTGAATGTATACTACTTATTTACAATAACATTATTAATTATACGGATAATTTATATGACACACTTATTAAGAATGTGCCGTCCTAAATAACCAGAATGTGCTACGTTACTTGAGCAGGTGACGTCATTGTCAGTGGTGGAGCAATCTATCTTATTCGGGCTAATCCAATTTGAAGCGCTTAGCTTAATCCCTCATCTCACTTGAAATCCTTACACGGTATTATAAATACAAAAATTATTTAAAATTTACTACAGTTTACTGTGATTGTGAAACCTACTTCAAATGAGGTGGTTGTTTTATAATTATTCGTGTTATGTGTTATGGAAAAATCAAATTACCTCAATACCTCAGTATTATTGATTTACTGAATTCCGAAATAAAACCTAGAGTTTAAAAACGTTATAGTATTTGAAATCAAAACCTGAACAAAACTTTGTGATTAGGATTATTTCAATAATTAAGTCAGAATTTCCCCAGTAAATTTAGCACAACAGTTTTAGTCTTATGATTATTTTTTACAATTATTATTATATTAGCAACTTATGCAAACTCCACAGCAATGATAAATATTACACAGTGGCTTACTCGGTTACATTGCCAAGAGGTACGTGAACCGTCATAATTTAACTGGCACTTAATTATGATGAAAACAATAAAGATGATTAAAGCATCGTCTGTGTTGCACTGGCCCACCAACCGTGCTGTTTTAATGATGTGGTTATAGATATCTCGTTTTGTAACCGCTAACCTCATAGAAGATAGGTGAGTAGTGACGTCAGATTGCGTCATCACGGAAATGCCAGATATCAACGTAGGAAGTGGAGACGATTTCACTCTATTGCAAAATACAGATTTTTTTCTTGTTGATTATTTCACGTTCTCGTGAGTCCAACGAGAAATATTTCTTTTAATTGCTTTACACCACTTTGGATTCTTAAGCTTTTCAACTGGGTGTTTGTAGAGAAAGAAAAAAGGGGAAGCGGTACTCCAAACTA
Source organism: Homalodisca vitripennis (assembly GCF_021130785.1). Lineage (NCBI taxonomy): Eukaryota > Metazoa > Arthropoda > Insecta > Hemiptera > Cicadellidae > Homalodisca > Homalodisca vitripennis. Next base: position 47,056,404 of record NC_060215.1, read on the forward strand.
GAGAACTCATTAGTATAGTTGCTTGTAGCGTAAGGCCTATATATGTCATCTCGGTAAAATAAAAATAAGAGTTCCTATGTGTATTGCTCTTCCAATCCTTGATATTTCCTTATAAAACTATTAGGAAAATGATTTGTCTCTGTTCGTAAGTGGAATGGCAATGCACGCTTTATAAAAATTCAATGCCTATGTTTACGTCGAATTAAATGAATACCTGAGTTGTTGAATATCCATCCGGCCTCCTTCGTGTCATAATCTCTGCGGGCTACATGAAGAGTAATGTTATGATTGGTCGAGAGCTTTACTTCTTTAAAATAAGTCATGGCCATAGAAGGCTTCGTTGAATCAATATGTCCTATTGGTTATTTTTATTGTGGTCTTTGATCCTTTACAGCTGTTGATTGACCTGACCTTTTTATTTACCGCAACCTGCAGTTCTCCAAAACAGACGTTTTAGATTTTAAAATAGTACATCTGAAAAATTGTTGGCATGTAAGTTCAGTTTATTTCAAAATGAGGAACAAACGACGAAATCTCTGATTGGTACAAAATGACAGACTCCGTCAAAGGAGAGCAAACTCCTGGTGGGACTCGTCGTCTGGTACTAGCTCCCCCACTTGATCTAAGAAGCTCTGGTTTTGGTAACAGCCTCTCATGTTGTCTTCTGAAATACAATTTAGTTTTTATAAAATACTTGGAAATATCAGATCAACAAAATGGAATTATGGGTAGTACGTAAATATACCACGATGTACGTTTTACAACTGACCTCTATAATTCAGTGGATCATGCTGCTTCCGATATCTCAACCACAAGAACCCTCCGGTCCCTGCCCCAACCAGTAACAAGAAGATTACTGCGAGTGCTATGTTGATCCGAGTCACTGAAACATTAGGGACACATGTTTTATATTTCCTAAATTCCTGACTATTGTTTCACATTATAACACACTCCCTGGAAGAGCCCACATGCAGGGTCACTCATGGGTCACTGGCCTGTGCGAGGATCTTATCAAACAGAATAAGAGGTAGCGCCGATACAGTAGAAAGTTGATGGTACTGATAAAAATTGCAACGGTCGCAGACAGGATTTGAACATACACAATCTCTAAATCAGATTCAAAGTCCGACGTCTTAGACTGGTCGGCCATAAGATATGATATCTCAATGTCATATATATTAGCAAAATTTCGCATCAAATTTAAAGGACTTGTAGTACTTTTAAACTGACTTTAGGTTACTACTAATAAAAGGGTAGCCATACATTTTTTACATTTTATTTTCAATTATAAGTATCTTAGAATTCACAATGTAACTAAGGTAACTTTATGTAATGAATTATAACTATCATCAGTAGAGAAATTATTGTCATAGATGGTAACCTTTCAAGGTCTTGGAATATGGGGGGAGGTGTACCGGGTAATACTGAAAGAATTTACACACAGATGTGGAATTTTTCGTTTCAATTTTACACTTGATGCTCACCGATCACTGTGTAGTATTTTGGAAGTATTCCGACTTACTCAAAAGCTTACCGATGACACAGTTAAACAATGTAAAATTTAATAAACTTTTCATTAAAACACACACTTTTTTTATTTTGCACAGGTGAAAAATATGTCCAGTTTCTTCACGAGCTGACAGTACTTTTATTCATATTTTGTGGATTGTTTTTCATGCTTTCCATTTTTTGTAATGTGTATACAGGGTGTTTGTAACATATTAGGGAATATTTGGTCATATTATTCAAAAGTCTTTTGACAATATGGTCTTCGTTTCGAGTAACGCCTACGTATAACTTTTAAATCAAAGACGCATAACTCAGAAAAGGTTTAAGTTTCGCCTTTGTAATTTGGTATATTTGTATGCCATGTTTTTATATTACATTTTGCTGATAGAAAAGATTTACCGTTCATAGCTTCACAAAGGCAACCTATTAAATATTTGTAAAGCACAGTTTCATTAAAACTGAGAAAATAAATGTTAAGCCACATAAAAATTACTTGAAAAACGTCAAACAATGGTATACATAAATTGTTATCAACGGAGTATAAATAACGGAATAAATGCAGACATACGCAAAACGAAGTGAAATGTACAATATAGTAATGTTAGAGAAATTGTATTTTTTGTTTTAATCTATAAACCACATCTCTAAATACTTTCCGTGATGTTTTGAACACCCCGAATATCTTGAATAAAAGTTTGAAAAGAGTTTTACCAAATGTATATAGTTTAAAACCATGCACGGTACATAGTCTATGCTTTAAGCTTAAGAGCTTGAGGTTCTTTCAAAATAGTTTTTTATATAATGGATACAACTGAAGCATTATTAAATTATCATTATTCGCTTGCACCGAGTACATAAAAAATATTTGTATCTTTTATTTCGTTCAGATCTTTAAAATGAGAGAACAAATAATATAGGATTGTATTAAAAGGTTCTATTGGCCCAAATATCTCCACCTCGCCCCCCCCCCCTTTACACAACTTTATGAAAAAGGCGAGTACTAACCAGGGTCTCATGAATAACAAACCGTATCATTTGTGACACGAAAAGTACTGTACTTATAGAATACCTTCCCATAATTTGTGTAATTAGTGTCATATCACAAAACAAATTACTAAATGTTACTGACTGCAATTCACATTAATGTTAATTTTTTTAAAACAACTCTGCGGTTACAGCTCTTTTTACATACTAAATATTATGATGATTATTTTCAAGACATGACATTATTTTATTCAATGAAATTGTTATTATCCCTCCTGTAATATAAGTTAAATTATACCTTGTCATAGTTTACTCTTAAATATAGAACTGAACTTAAGATTACAAAACTACAAGATTATAAATAAAAGAATTCATAGGCAATCTAAAACCTATGAGCTAGGCAAGCTGCTTTACATCCGAACTGAAAAAGTATTCATTCATAACAAGATTTATGACTAAGATTTAACACTAGTCATTTAATATTTTCGTAATTTAAGGCTTAATATATGTCACATTCAACTAACTTATATACACATGATTATTATTTATAAATTTCACTTAATATTATTATTTTATAACTTTAACCTAAGAGATGAACACTTGCGCTTTACTAAGCGCTGAAAACATTAAATAGTTTCACTTATTAGTTGTGTGCCAGCTACTGCTGTATATTAAATGCTCTAATAAATGAGTTAAACATTAATATATGTACATTTTCATCTTAAATCTTCCCTTTACACGAATTTGTGCAAACTTAGCGTTGCAGAATCGCCACACTGAAAGGAGACCTCAGTCAAGAACAGCTCGCATACAACTGACCATGAGAGAAGCACGGTTCCTTAAATCCACCCCAGCTAATCTAGAACTTTATTCACTGTCTATAAGAACAGAACAGGACTTGGAACTTCAATTTATTAAATTGAAACTGATAACCTAAAAATCATGTAGGCGGTTTCACTTGTTCCACAACCTAGTAGTAAATACGGTAGCCTCTAACATGTTCGATGCAAAGTTTAGGTTCCAGTGTTGTGCCATAGCATGTTTTTCGGTATGAGGATCTGCAGCAACGTTATTAGAGCTTTTAGTGTTCAAACAAAGATTGGTCGGCTCTCGACAGAGAGGTCGCAACATAAGCCTCCAGAAGTAATCAATGGAAGATTTCGATGTTAGATATAGTATTTACTGACATGAAAATGACTCTCATTGCTTCCCACCATTATTGCTACCATTTAACTTCATCCTATTATTACTTTATACTTCATGATAACTTTGACTATCATATAACTATAACTTAAACACTTGATGTAGTAAAATATGACGGCTTTTGTCACGATGAGTTTAGAAAGCTATTTATAGGCTTTCTGTGCATCTTAAACATTCAAAATAAGATGAATACGATATGATTCAAACGGCAAGTAAACTTATGCTACAATCACTGAAATTATGTGAATTTTTTAAGAGGGGAAGTAATGTCACTTTCCTTTCCCGAAATAAAAAATCGTCAGGGCGTATTCATCAGAGTACGTGGTCTATTCGATTTTCTTTTTACCCTTTTACGAAAACTGAGGAGTAGGGTTCAGTAACATTTCGCAATGGTAACGCCCCATATCTATAATTTTACTCATCAAATTAGAGAATAAAATAATACGCGTGTATAATATTGGAGTGATCTCTATATGATCTTTACTATTTGTTGATAGAGACTACGTGAAGAAGGAATAGCTCAAGTTCGTTAATAATATTTGAAAATTTCATGATACATGCCATACGTGCGAATCCCCAGTCTGTATTGTAACAAAAGTCCAGCGACGAGCAACAGGTAAATAAATATTACATTTACCTGCTTGCACATCTTCTAGAAGAACTGATTGTTCATATAACACGAAGTCTTAATGTTATATAATATATTTTAAGATATATTGCTATATTTGTCATTCAGTAGTGTGTTACAAGTTATTAATGGGGTAATTTTTCCTAATTTAGCCGTGATGTACTGTACAAATTTAATAATGATTCCTAAGTTTACCCTTTCTACCGTGAGCCAAAAACAATTTAAGGAACATTGAAAGCAATCAACAACTTGACAATTTAATATATATTTTTGCAACTTCCGACGGAGAAACCCAGAACTTTTTCACCGAACAGTATTCCACAACCCCTGTTAATAACCCCCTCCCCTCTCTAAAATAAGATAATTGTTGTAGGTAACTTTAAAATTAATCAAGCTGTAATAATGCACGTACTAGTAAATAAGTTGAGTTGGGAGCCGTCCCTTTCACAAATCTTCACTCCATAGTGCATTGGCCCGCACACTGGTCTGAAATGAAAGAATGCGGTTATTAGTTTTTTCCATGTTCTAAGAACACCATTTATGAACCTATGTTTTACAATTATTACTTTTATTATTTTCCTTTATCAAAAGTATTTAAAATACACTACATTTAAAATTTAATTTAACTCTAACTATTTAAAACAAAAGTCACAACATTTACATTTAGTGTTATACACTAAGGTCAACGAAACAAAAAGAATATTGAGACAAAATATATTATAACCATTCAAAGTATAGGATATATTTGTGGACACAGATAACGGTTATCTTTCATGTCAAACCCTGTTTATTTTCATGGAATGATTCGTTACCGAATTTATGATAAAGCTTTATTACATTTTCACCTGCATTTAATCTGATTTTCATCTTACAGGATGTATGAATTTAAATTTTAAAGCAAGAAACCATCGAATCCTTTTATTAGATGTTGGAGACGTCGGAAAACACTCTATTCACGTTTGATCTTTTAATAGAGGAATTCATTGATTGGTTATTAGAATAATTATTATCTTTAAAACATACGAGTTACGTAAGTTTTAAAGTCTATTAATAAAATTTGAGGTATAATAGGTTGATCTACCTCTCCCCCCACATATGCACTCTCATACGTAGAGTAATCGTTGAAATTGTTCCGTAATCAGCTGAGTTCGTTTTAAATATATGTAAGAGAGCAAAGTACCACTCTGCAACACTAAGAAAAAAAAAATTTGACCGGACGAGACGGAGTCGAGAGTTCCAATTTTCTAGAGCAGTTGCCTACACTACGGCCGCGGGCAAAATTTGGCCCACAAGAGGATTTTAAACGGCCAGCCACCAATCAGAAAAAGTGAATTTCCGTCTATAGCGAACCGTCGATGGATTTTAATACTGTGAGTGTAGTAGAAATTATAGTTTGCTGCGCTGACGTGACTATTAGTTAGAGGTTATATTTGAAATAACAGTTCGAATACTTCTCATATGATACTTATTAAAATATAAAAGTATACAGGATTAATAAAATGTCTGGAACCCCCTTGTTAAAATTGTAACGGCTCACACTAGAAAAACTAAACTTTGCACAACTCTATGTCATATTTACGAAGTATTTTTTGAGCATAATTGCTATTTTGTTGAACACTGGCCCTCACATCAGTATGGCAAGACAGTGATGGTATTGAAGCTAATAAGCCTCTGATAAAAAAGTAAACACAAGTGATTAATTGGTACACTCGGCAAAGTCTTAACTTGTGGAATATAGTTCTTCTGCCTTCAACAGATCCCAATAACCCTTTTAACTTTTGCTATTTGCTAGATTTGATTTTTAAACACATATTTGTTTTGCTTTTCGTTTTCTATTTTAATGTTTTAAAAATGAGAAGTAACTGATTAGTGCTGAAAACTTCATAACATAGGTCAATTATGCCTACGCTGTAAGAAGTTAATTCTTACTTCTAAAACTTTCAATTAGCCGCCATTTTGTGTTGAGTTAAGACAGTGATATCTAGTTTTTGTTTTTAATTTTCTTTTATCAGGACCTTCAAAATGAGAGGTCTTTCAACGGGCATTACCATTTTATATTTTTAGGTGCCCCCAAAATCCCCCGTATTGGGTTAGTGATCGAAGTAGTAATTATGCCCAAAAAGTACTTCATGAGAGTTCTAGTATTAGCTATTACAATATTAACAGGGGATCTCCAGACTTATTATTAATCCTGTATTTTAATTACATACTGGCAACATCAAACTGCCCAATGTCTTAAAACATAAGAGTTCTAGAATTAGTTTCTCACGCTATTTTTAACGAGCAATTGGTTCACTGAGATAAGGCCAGAAATTGCACTCGCATCAAATAAGGAAGGAAAGAAAGTAGGGACCCAATTATACACTAAAGTCTATAAAAGCACTAGGTTAGGCAACGAATTCCTTCTTCCGCTGCGCACAGTGTTCCTTTTAGCGATCTGTCGGAACCACTGTAACAGGTCGTTTGTACTGTGTACTCGTCTGTCCCGAGAACACCCGTTATAATTACAGGTGCAAATCTTTTTTTAAAGCTGTTCTCGGAAAAAGTTTCTCGGAATCTTTGACAGTAAATGGAACAGGAACAGTTTTAGCGTTACTATGTAAACTACATCAGTGTATTACAAAACAGTTACTGGGAGTATCGGGTACAAGCCATAAGAAATAATAAAATAGTTATTTATTTTTAATAAGTAGACTATTTGCGAATGTTAGAAAGGTGTTCACAAGTCGAAAAGCTAGCAATGATGCAAGTTGTTCAAATGTAAAAGTGAAATAAAGAAGTTATTAACAAAATCAACTAGAGAGTAATAATGTCTACAATCAATACTATTTTAATTATTACTGTATATTTTGTTTATGCAAATATCGATTGCTACAAAAAGCCGTAATAAGAGGGGGAGAAAATTTGAATTTATTAATTATTGTGTACATTTTATATCCAAACAAGAGTTAAGACAGTATATTTAATACTATGTTTCATAGTATATTGTGTTCAAAAGAATTAATAATCAATAATGAAAAGCCTACTCAGAAATTAAGATCTAGCCCCTCCCACAATCAAACAAAAATACTGTACACGATCACGTGTCTATCGCTAAATTTAGCCTAGATGAGTAATTTATATACTTACCCCCCATTCAAAGGCCGTAAGACCAACTCTCGGGTTTCGTGATCTGCGTCATCCGTTGTGGAGTTGTTTGGCACAAAAAAGTTGGTAACGAGTACCACGTCGACCCATTCTGACCCATCTATTACAACGCCTTGAGCTGATTCCGTTTCAAATCCTTCGGTTTCCAAATCGCAATGTATTTCGACAGAACCGTTTCCCAAATTTATCGTATTACAGCGGAAATTGCTGACACAGTCTTCAGAGCCACAAGAATCGGATCGGCTGCAACCCGATGGGGAAGGGAATTTCAGAGGTCGACATTTCCCGTCTCTGGTGATCCTTATTTCGTCCTTGATCAGGAAGCATTCATAGTTTCCATCAAATCTGATAGCTGCTTTCAAATTGAATTCGCAGAATTTTAAGTAGTACTTTTCCGGTGCCTTCCGAACGCAGTGAAAACGATTTTTCGGGTGTAGCTCATAACCGCCGTTACATAAACATTCGTTCGGAGACACACATACTCCGTTCCGGCAAGGCTGGTCACACACAGGAATACAAAAGTTCGGATTTGACTCGTCATTCATGAAGCCATCAAAGCAAGTGCAAGTATCCGGAGCGGTGCAACTTCCAAAGAGACAAGCCTCTGTGCAATTCGGTGCGCAAACGTGGGGATCAGAGGTTTCGGTGAAGCCTTGAAAACACTCGCACTGGTCAGGAGCTTTGCACACTCCGTTGGAGCAAGGAGGGGAACATTTCGCGTTACAGATGTGGGGTATCGTGTCATCCCGTTCGTAACCTTCCTCACACACGCACTCCACCCCCGTGTCCCCGAGACATTGGCTGTTGACGCAAGCTTCGCACACGTCATAACACGTGCTGTTGCTGTTGTTGATCAGTTGATGGCCCGGCAGACAGACGCAGGTATCGGGCTCCTCACACACGGAGTTGATGCAGGGTGGTTCGCATACAGGCTTACACCTAATGGGCAGAGCCCCCACTCGTCTGTAGCCGTCGCAGCATTGTGCTCGTTTCACAGGCACTGTGTACGTCTAGAACAACATTAACAATCAAGATCGCTTCTACTGCCGTGTTAGAAATATTATCTCTTCTTTAAAGGTTCTCTTCATTTCTATCTAGAAATTTAGTATGAATAGACATGCATACAAAACCTATAAGTATTGTTGTAGACTGGTAAAGAATTCAAATTGTTCAGTGTTATCACACCACAAGTAAGCTTACGAACTAAAATACAGGGTGGCTCATATGTCAGTTTCCTCATAAATTGAGATATTTTGTTTCGATAGATTGGTAACAATGTTAAGTTGGCAGCAACACGGAGTAAGTTCATTGTTGTCTGTTCCAGTGGCTAGTGTAAAGTGACCCTCTTTGCATATGTTATTTGTATGTCTGTGTTTTTAAAATGTTTATAACCCAACAATGAGTTTACATTCTTCAGTTGTGGTGGAAGCATAATAAAGGTACTGCTATAATAATTGAACAATTTAGTCGTAAATATCCAGGTGTTACGATACCCTCTCAAAAGTATATGCGGAAGTTAAATAAGACATTTTAAAATACAGAAAGCGTTTTAAATGCTTCGAAGTGTGATCATCCGCGATCAATTTGCAACGAAGAAAACTTGAAGACAGTTGCTCAAGCTTTTGTACCCAGTTCCGGTAAATCGACTGGTAAGGCATCTGCTGAACTAGAAATATCAAGAAGAAGCGTGCAATGAATGTTAAAGCAATTAAAATTTAAGCCATAACGTCCACCTTTACTCCAAGCGCTTCACGAGGATGATTCCGATAGGCGATTGGAATTCTGTGAGACAATAATTATCCGCTCAGAGGCTGATCCAAATTTCTTGCGATCGATTTTGCGGTGAGGTGAGGCATGCTTCTAACTAAATGGACGCGTTACTCGGCATAACTGCGTGTACTGGTCGGATGTAAATCCTCATAACGTTCTCCAAGCAGAACACAATGTGCCTGGTGTTATGATATGGGGAGGTATTTCGAGTACTGCACAGATTGGTCCTTATTTTCTTCAAAGAAATGTTAACTCAGAAAGTTACTTACGGTTGCTGCAAGAAGTAGTAGTTCTCAAGCTCAGAAACAATCCTGTTTTCAATATGCATTCGCTCATCTGGCAACAAGATGGTGCCCCAACACATTTCGGTATCCAAGTTGGAGATTTTTTAAATAACACATTTAATTAATAGATTGGTCGCCGTGGTACAATCGATTGGCCTGCGCGCTCAATAGACCTGACCCCATGTGATTTTCCACTGTGGGGTATTATAAAGGACACTGTGTATGTTTCAAAAACGCAAAATCTTGACGAACTCAGAAACCTAATTAGAAGTGCATTTGAACTTGTTAATAACGATAAGTCTTTATTGCTAAAAACTTGTGATTATATTCTCAGTCGTTATATGAAGCGTATACAAAATTAAGGTGGACATTTCAAACAACTGCTATAACATTCTATGGTAGTATATAAGAAATGTCATATAATGAATTTTATATAAGTTTTTTGCCTAAAAATGATTTATTCAATTAACCTATAACGCCTTCAAATTTCTCTTCTGGGAAAACTGACGTATGCACCACCCTGTAGTATTATAGTAAAAAACAAACTAATATAACCTACTAAAATATGAAATTAGCATCAAATCCAAAAAAAAAAAATGTGAACTGTCAATAAATATGTAATAGACATAAATCAGCTATGGTGGGTATTGTTGATTCGATGTGAGTGTTGAATTTAAGTTAGCTCCAGTTTACCTTCGTCTTACGTTCAGCATCTGAAACCTGATGCTGTTGCAGACTTGACTCCCGGAATTTGGAGTCATGTTATTCTGAAGGGATCCATCTAAAATATTCGGTGACGAAGAACGAAAACGCTCAAAACCAACCCCACGCATCGTTTCGACAGTCTGCTACAGCATCAGATTTCAGTTGTTGCACCTAAAAGGAAGGTGAACTGGAGCTAAATTCAACATTCGCATCAAATCTTTTATAGTTTAGAAACAAATTAAACCTTTTTTTCAGCAACACAAATTTGTAAACAATACATGGTATCAAACAACAAGTGATTTTCAAGGCCGACAGCAAACATCTAGTTAGGTAAAAATTATTTTACAAACATGTACACTGAATTCAAGGAATTTCTTTAGTTATCAAACATTTTTAATCTACCACACTGTCTCAAAATATTCTAGAATACATTTTGTACAGTTGCTTATTCCTTTAATGTTATTGCAGTGTTTTATTTAAACTACTAAACTGTAATTAAACTAGATTTTTACAACCAGTCTGTTAGTTGCCAGAATGAAATATAGGATTACTAAATTTTGAAATCTCTATTTAAGGAAGCAAACTTTAAATAAGTAATTGTTTCAATTTTACAGCATTCATAACGGGATAAATCTAGTGATAAAAATGAACATATTCTTAGTTCTTAAGCTTACGCGACCGGTGCCATAACTAACATCAAAGTGTTATAGTTTACACCGAAACATTGTTTACACAGACAAATAATTCAAATATTTTGGCGTCGCTCCAAAATAGTCATTTTAGTCATTAGATAATTAACCGTATTCATTAGATAATAGTCACAGTCGTCTGTAAAGGCAAGTAGAAGCGGCAGACCTTCGTCGTGATTGGTTGAAGCATAACCAACTACCGACCAATTATGATCAATATGACTTCCCTATCTCCTGACAACTTTTAGACTTGGTATGAAACAGTTGCTCAGTTTTGGGCTAGCTTGAAGGGTAGCGCTAGTTGTCTAAAAGTTGCCAACCTGTGACAGGGAAGCCATAATGATCATAACTGGTTAGAAATTGGTTAAGCTTTAAATTAATCATGATAAAGCTACACTTTTCAACTCCTCTATACAAACCACTATTGCCAGTTTCTGTTACCATTAACATGTGTTTACTGGTGATGACTATCCACAGCGAGGGTGAAATGTTTCAAGAAGATAACTGTGTACACAATGTTTCGAAGCTGTATGAACCGGAAGACTTTCATGTAGGTTACAACACATTATTCATGATAACCTACTAAGATTGTTACTAATGTAATTTATGTAATAGAATATTAAAAAGCTATTTAAATAGCGTGTATTTCAGTTAATGCTTACAACTATCAATCGTAATTGTACATACCTCATTTCTCCAGATTAATGTCTCTCTATCTATTACATATCGTTGATTGGTAACCCTGCAAATTTGAACGTATTTCACTACCTTAAATAAGGTTAATTATTTTTTTTACTTTATTTTCCAATATCTCATTAACATTTTAGATAATCAAGAGAGCAGTGCCTGTAAGAATTTATACACAGAGTGTTTTAGAAGAATTTTGCTGATAGGAATTGTGTGAACTTTCATAATTTGGTATCAATGAAATGATCTTGTGTGAAGCTCAAGTACTTCTTTGGAATCCAATGTCATACTTCATATAGTTGTTTTGGATGGAATCCATTGGAAATGAAAGCAAACTGCCATTTAAAATTCATAGAATTATGTAAATTTATGTGCTGGTATCTTAAACTGGATTTTGTTATTTTTAAACACAGAGAATACAAAATTACATGAGTTAAAACAAAAACTATACAACTATATACAAATACAGCATCACCTATAAACAACATCGTGTTATGTGAGATAATTTCCTAAAATACTAGGGTGTATCGAATATAAACGAGACTGGTTGTATAAATAATTCCGAAGAAATCATTGACCTACGTTAGGTTGATGTGCTGGTAGCCTGAACTGTTATGGAGAGGGGAAACGTCGTCAAACCTCTTGGATCCCTTTACTATAAAACAAATTATGAGTAATCATGAAGCGCATGTCTTTCTGGAGCAGTGGATTATAATCCAGTTTTTGCCTAAGTAAGGGGTAAGCCCTACATTTTGGAGTGATTACGGGTACAATACCTTGTCAAGAACCCATATTTTTACTTGGCACAAAGAACTTTCTGAAGAGCGTAGAAAGGTTGAGATTAAGAACCGCAATCGTCCAAGAATGAGTGTTAATGAGGTCAACTTTGAGGTAGTCTAAAATCTCATAGGGTAAAATCGACGCGTAATTTAAATAAAAATGCACAATGTTATTAATAAGTACTAGATGCCACATAATTATAACTTCTAAGTAAACTGACTCAGCAGTTGGTTAGTAGTGACATTATTCTGCACGACAGTGACAGACCATGCGTGGCTAATGCCAAGAGGCAGGAATTGGTTGCATTAGGATGGGAAAAAACTGGAGTATCTACCATGTAGCCAAGGCTTGTCACTTTGTGACTCATCTTTTTGGATTCCTCAAAGCAGAACATAAACACCAGAGTTTCGAGGAAGCGGTGGAGGCGTTTCTGCTCCAATGGGAAAGAGAACGCCAAAGGAGTTTTACGATTATGGAATAAACAGCTCCCAATCAGATGGGGAAATGTATTTCGAGCGTGGGAAAATATTATTAAAAATAAAATATGTTCACAATGTTAGTCAAATAAATTGATATTCCTTTTAATCACTTTAGTTTATATTTGATACACCCCGTATTTCTAATATATTTTATACATTCAGGTTACACATCTTTGGGTAGTGAAATTGGGCTGATAAGGTTAGCGTGCGATACGCTGGTAATTAGTAGTGTATTTCTCCTTTTAAGATATTGATATTTAATTCGACAAGTGTTAAATTGTTATTAAAAATAATTAACCGTGCAACATAATGACAAGATTTCACCTAAAGGATCTTAGTGATGAGATAACAATGTTGTATTGAGGAAATTTTGACTTCACTGTTTACAGGTATATACTATATTTAACGTATGGATTTTTTTATATTAGTTCCAAATATATTTATACACAAAGTTGTGTCCATGATTTTTCACCATTAAAAAGAATTTCAAACCAGAACTTGAAGTTTAAATATGAAAAATATATTAATATTTGGAAGAAGAGGTTAACGTGACTTGCTGAGCAATGTTAACTAACCTTCCAGATTCTTTTTTTAGACTATGCGGTGACACAGCAATCGACAAGAGTACATTTAGCCATAGACTACGGTAATAGTCAAAAGGATTAAATTTCTTTTGATTAAACATGCATTTTTATAGCCATAAACCATAATCAATCATTAGTTACTTCTTTGAACCGTAAACATCTAAATTACAATCACATTGTGTGCGGTGAATGTATACCATTATAATCTAGACAAACCAGCGTGCAAGCATTCGACTGACCAGCGTTTGGCGCGCACGAGGTCGAAGTCGACCCTGAACTGAACAACAGCTCCACTGATAACTTATGTAAATAAATGATAGACTCTGTGTCATGTTGGATAATAATGTAACGGGATTCCCGAACCTTTAACATGTTATGCTAAAACCACACTTGAGGATTACGTTAAGATGCAACTATTAGAACATATAGTTTGCGAGAAGCTAAAATCATTTATACTGACGTTAACCGTGGTCTATTGTAATTTTCGTTCTTACTTATAAGTCCAAATGGAAGTATCTAAAATGTCCTCGGAATATAGAGCCTAAATTTTATGATGAAATCTATATCAATAATAATGTGCAAATATGTTACATCAATACGATTTGACAACTACAAGTAAAGTGTTCTATTTGATGTTGACTATGAATGTTTCCGTTTCCACACTACAATGGCTTCAAAATAGTTTTCGGGTAATACTTATTACCTTACATAAAAAAAACATTTTATTATATAGTTTTACCATCAATTTGTGACATAAATAAACTATTCAGTTACTTTATTCCTCGTACTTATTCTTCATCCAAGTTATATTTTTATCTTATTTGTGTTTTCTCCTACCAAACAAGTATCTGGAATTTATACAAATAATGAAATGAAGCCTAAATAAGGAAACGACTACAGTATCTAACTCTTTTAATACCAACGATCGTAGAGATCGTTCTTTATTTGGATCTTATAGGTCTTTGTTGACTATTAAATCTTCATAAGATCCTTCTAAAGTCTCTAAGGAACGTAATGGAACGTTTTGTATCTATGGAATTTACTCTATGGATGATCTTCTATGAAAGTGGAGTTGTTTACGTTAGTTTTAGAGTGGGTCCAGTGCGTTGTGGTTGTTGTTTTTTTTTTACATGATAGTTCTCATTTTAGTGTTTTATGTTATGTTTTGTAAATAACTTTAACATTTTATTGTTCTTTGTGTACTTTAGAAAATGAGTAAGAGAAGTAGATCAACGCTAAGTGAAGGTACATTGATAGGTTATCTCAGTGAACGAGGTATTGGTGTTGAATGACTCGGACCTTAGTGATGCATTGGTGGAGAATATTTCTGATTCTGAATTAGAAGATTCTGGGGATTTAGGAGAAGGGTTTCATGACGATACAGACGCTGACCCAGATTATGTTGTATTGGGTTCATCTGATGAAGGCCAATACAGCACCACCTGACGAAGAGGATAGATCTCAATACTCGAAACGTTGTGTTATACTTTTTGTAACATATAACGATGGCAAATGTCCGAAATCCTGTTATCCTGTCAAACCTTCCATAGCCAATAACAAACCTTTAAGAAAAAAATGTTGTCATGGACAACTTATTCACCTGTTTTCCTTTGGCTACATTTTTGTATGATAACCTTTTTGACAGGCACTTTACGAAAAACTGGATAGGAATACCTCCACAATTGAAAGGGGAGTTTGATGTTGCCCAAAAGTTGTGTTTACAAAAAGAGACTATGTTGGTGCTAGGTTATCTCAAGAAGGCATCCCAAAATATCCGATTTTGCTACTTTCTACCAAATAATTGCACAATCCATTGAAGCTATAAGGTAAAAAGACATGGGAACAATTATAAAGAATTATAAAGTGAAACCTACAATTATCAATTCATATAACAAGTATATGGGGATATATATAAGTGTCTGACCAGATGCTATATTGCTATCTATATGGACGCCGGACTGTCAAAATATTCGAAGAAGTTTGTGTTTAATTTATTTTTCAGAATGGTACTAAACTCATAAATCATTTAAAACGTAAATATTCAGGTAAGGCAATGACTAGATTACAATTTACACTTCAATAATTGAAGATTCTTCCAGTGAATGCTTAGAGAAAAGTCTCAACGACCCCATCCGCCTATAGCAGGAGGTGATAATCTTGGTGCTAATCATTAATTTGGCATAGAATCTCGACCTAGTATCCTGCTAAGGAACTGTTGTGTTTGCAGCAAGCAACGTAATAGTACTGGAGGTACAAGAAAGAAAACTGTTTGTAAAGCATATATGAAACATGTCCATGCTACATGTTTTGGTGACCACAAACGTTAAGAATATATTGCACCGAACAATTTTATATAGACCCCTATTGTATATAGAACAAAGTGTATGATTATTTAATAAACATATATTATTTTGTTTCAAACAAACTTTACTAAGATTTTAGTAGATTTTAAGAATTTTTATGAACAAAAAAGTAATGTTCTAGCAATTTCATAGAGGAATAGGTTTTACACTTTGTATATATCCAGAAAATATGGCAAAACGTCTATATTTATCAATGTAAGTGTTTGATATTTTGTATATGTGTTACAAATTAAATTGACCATAAGATAAAATAATAGTACTGATGGTGGTATGGTTTTAATGCACGTTACGATAGTTCACACTTAAAAACTATATAAATATTTGTTTAAATATATAACTAATTATAAACTAAATAACTCCGTTTTCATCACTTAAGGACCAAAATAAAAATTTATTAATTTTTTGAAGAGTCTGCTTTGTAGACAAAATGGAACTAGCATATCTACTGCATAATGGCCTGGTACCTAGTATTATTCGGTACACTACAAAATATCACTCTGACACTAAAAGGGGTAATTTTGTGCCATTATATCTAAGAACAATAACTATTATTCCTTTTTAAACATAATATTAACACATATTTCAGAAGGTATACTCGTACAACAGAGTCTTGTTACGTACTTTTGTCACATTTTACGGAACAAGAATTTAGATAACATTTTTTAATAACTAACTACTCTAGTTGTATAAAGTTGGAAGAAGACTTACATGATATTGACAAAACAAACGCCAGGAACATCAGCGACTATCACACGAACACTGAACAAGAGTAACCATAACATAGTGAGCTGTCCTAGTCCCTGACATGCACTAATAGGATGCCAGAGACCAGCAGTCGCACGGAAACTGTTATCCACTTCTCTTATCAAATGTTATCACGGTTCTCTGGACGTCTGAGTGTATTTGTTGACACTACCAGTAATCCGTTCTCCGCAATTAATTACAACACATGCCACGAGCTCTAAGGTCAAGGCCAGCCGAGGGGGACATCGTCAATACATCTGTTTTATCTGTGACTATTATCTACAATTCACAATTTATCAAATATCGTGTTTGCTCAGTGGTGCGGAGGTCAGTGATTCGTTTACAGCAAAACACCCATGTTAGAGAGAGCTTGTTCGTTATAGCCCTAGGTTAACTTAAAGTTAACTTTAACTTCACGTTAGATGCAACAACGCCGTACGTAATGGTTGAAGTTGCACAACTACAGACAATGCCTCCCTTATCTCATGTCCTTAAACCGTAATTCCAAATTTTAACGGAATACAATTTGTATATTTAGCGTGTAAATTTTAGGAGTTAGGCTCTTTTGGAACTCAAAAACTTGAAATAAGGCTTATTGTAAGGTTTTTATTTTAATATCCAGTCTTATTATTATATACGTAAAGATGACCCCAAAATGTCTGATGAAATTCAAGTAACTAAAAAACTGGCCCACAAATTCAAGTTTGTAAAAGGAACCTAATAAACAAAAGAGAGAGAAACTTTGCTATTTTTCTAGACCAAAGTCTCTTATCTGAGTAGTTTAACTAGTTTTCCGTGAATTCAGGGTTTAGGCCAGTACAATATAAAACTATAAATATTACAAAAATACTAATATATATATAATTTTTCAATAAACATTGTATCACAAAAAGTACTTGCTCCGCCGGGACTCGAACCCGGATCTCTCACTTGTGCTACCATTACACCTCAGAGCCCTCACTTTTTAGGATTCAATTATATTGTATTTGGCCGTATCTGTCACACATGTGTTTAAATAACTAAACTAACATATGATCGGAAGACCAAATACCTATCGGGGGCCCGAACCCGGATTTTTCACTTGCTGGGTGAATGTGCTACCATTATACTTTTTGTGATTCAATGTTTATTGAAAAATTAAATAAGGCTATTGCCATTTATACAAATTTGAGATATATATATACGTGTGTGTGTAGGTTGGTCCGAGAGGAACATAAAACGTTTGAGAGGTGATTGTAGACCTAAAAAACAAAACAACCATTTCATATACAGATCTGTCTAGAAATGCGTCGTTACCGAAAGCTTCTGGCCAGATTTATACTCCGAGGATTAAATGAAACGGGACTGGAACCATTAGAATGGTAATTAAGACAAATATTTGATCGTTTCATATGTATTTTTTACCTGAAAAATTGAATTAACTAGGTCCCAGAGCTGTAAGTCCCTTAGTTTGTATAATAATTTGCTTTAAAAATAAAATTTATTATCAAAAACACGTTTTTTACGTTTGAGGTGTTATCATTTCGTTAAATGGCTAACGAATGTATAAAATCCACGAACAAAAATTGCAGAGAATTTAACTGTGAGAAAATGTATGTAAACAAAGTCAATAGCAAACAAGTTCTAAATTATTCAATTCAAATTTAATTTAACTTGTATTACCCTCCCAAAATGTAACAATAGAAAATATATTTTATTAAGCTGATAGAAATATAATTTACCATCATAATACTTCTCTAAATAAAACCGAACTAATTTCATTACATTATAAATAAGTTTCGAAAATTCCGCCATTACAGTCTATACACTTCTTAACACGCTTCTGAATAATTTGTGTCGCTGTTGTAACATCTTTCTTTTCCTTTATGGGGGCATCAGCATCACAAATTCGAGTAATCAGCCCATCTCGTGTATTAACTTTCACTTTGTAAACTTCACTTTTCATCCAACCCAATACGCAATAGTGTAGTAGGGTAGGGTCTGGAGACCTTTGCGGCCAATTAATAACTCTTCTAGCACCAATCAGCGTGTCTGCAAAGTGTTCGTTCAAATATTCTCTAACTCAATCAGCATTATACGAAGGAGCCCCGTCATGTTGAAAATAGATATTCATTCGTGTTAAAAGTGGTATATTTTACAGAGAAGTAAACAATTTATTACGTAACAATTCCATGTATGTTTCTGCTATAGGTCGGTTCTCTTATATGAAAGGACCAATTAGTTCATCAGCTACAATACTACACCTCACATCAACTGAAAATCTGCGCTGAAACTTATTATCTGTTGTAGCATGAGGATTTTCATCTGACCACGCCATCACGAGTTACAATCTGTACACTTCTTATCAAGCTTCCGAATAACTCGTTTGGTTAGAATCGTAATTAAAATCAAGGTCAACCAGGCTACTAGGAAAATCAATTGCAGAACATTATGGAGATAGATATCATATCTGAATTCATTTATGTACCTCAAACCAAACGACCAATTAAAACCATACCGTGCTTCGTTCAGTCAGTGCCGTAGCGTATTATAGATTTTTAATATTTTGTATTAACATGAAACACAATAATTGGTAAGCGTAAACAAAAACTTTAATAATTTTTAAATAGATGTTATTAAATATTAAATCTTCTCTGGCCTGTTAATGTGATTATTCTAAGTCTCTATCTAACATACAACATTTGTTTACGTGAACTAGTTGTCATATTCATACTCCGTAATCTTGAAAAACTTGCAGTAAATAATAAGAAACTTCTCTTTTTGTTTCTTTATATGAGAATTATATGATATTCTTTAACTTATTTTGTATGGTTAGTATTGTGTAGATGTATTACACAATAAACAATAACATTCTAGAAATATCATGATCTCGCTGTGGAAAATCATCTTCAGTCAACAGATGTTAAACCGAAACGTCGAATGTAATTTAGTAAGTCATGTTTCAATGTAATGTGAACCAATCTGGTTTTCATCTCGATTGGTAGTTGTAACTATCACAAGTTTATCACTCATAAATTAGTGTGAATTTTTAGCCCTAGAATTAATGCTACTGGCAGCTTTATTATAGTACAAACATGATTTGCAGAAATATATCCTTGTTACAAGAGTATTTATTATTTTTCTCTGTCGGTTAGAGATTTCACCCCGCCCTGCCGAAGTCGCTGAATCAATAATTGGCTGATCGTCAACGAAGTCTATCACTCGAGGGGCTAGAAAATATAATTTCTGTTACCTCTCTGTCCGCACGAAATCTCGAGAACGAATTTACCTGTAGACTAAATGTGGCATGAAGCCTCATTTCTATATAAGGAACCTTAAGTTCGATGATGGCTATTTGGCTGAGCGTTGAATGACTATGACGATAATGAAACAAAATCACATGACAAATAAATATGTAATGCTAACAGAATACAATCATACATCCATCATTAACATGTGATACAGTTAGACGTGTAGGTATAGATTTTAAAAATTGTATACAACCTTGGAGAAGTTTGTAACGTGACACGTGGCGTGACTAAACCCTACCTTATGCTTAATACAAACGCTAATCTATAAAGTCTCGTCAAACTCTTTTGGTAAATTAACGGTTATTGGACTTTACAGGTCTCCAAATGGCTGTGAACATTCTTTTTTTGAAAAGTTTGAGGCATCTCTTAAATCGTCTTTCTCAAAATTCAATGAATTTCGTATTAGTTGGTGATCTTAATATCAATGTATATGGACCACACCAACCCCCTTACCCAGCGGCTTCGCGATGTTCTAAGGATCTTTTAACTTAAATTGGTCCGTGAATACACCGACACGAGTGACCGCGACGTCGAGTACTGCCATCGACAACGTCATTACCAACATTTCTGACACCACAGTCTCTGTTTTGAATACGGCGGTCTCTGACCATTTTGCGCAGGAGATAGTGGTTCATGGATGCAAAACTACAAAACTCAAAATTCAAAAAATTCAAAATTTCACGAGTTTGTAATTTTTCAAAACATTTGCCATCTGAACAAACTTTTAAAAAATGAATCTTGGAACTTTTTAAATAACTTTCAAAACGTCAATGACATGTATCGGGCATTTAGTAATGCTTTCAATTACTATCTAGATGTTGCGTGTCCTTTTAAAAAAAAACAAAAATCAATACCAAAACCTCAGAAAATTTCATGGTTGACCAAGGGCATTCTCATATCTCGAGAAGAAAAAACTAAAATTCTTTCACAAAATCTTTATTGAATCTGAAAATGAACGTTTTAAACAATTTTTTAGAACATACCGGAGGATCTACATGAAAGTCATACGAGCGGCTAAAGCCTATGACATCAATAGAGCCTTGGTGAAATGTAAAAATTTTTCAAGGACAGCTTGGAAAATTATTAATGATTCTTCTCGAGATACGAGTAAGGACAAGGGTTCCAGATCATTTGTGATCAAAGTTGATGACACAATTGTTGAAGATCAATTACTAGTGGCAAATGAATTCAATAAATATTTTTTCTTCTGTTGCCTCAATGAATCCGTCATTCACGGAAACTCAATCTTGTGGAAGGCGTGTTTCCGGAGCCGGTTGCGTCCATGGCTCTGCCTCCTGTGTGTGGGGATGAGGATAGCACGTGTCATACAGGGACTGAATTCGAAGAAAACAGGTGACGCAAATGGGATGTCAGTTTGGTTACTTAAACACGGTGCCTCAGGCACTTATTAGGACCACTCACAAAAATGATAAATTCCTCATTCGAATCTGGAACTTTTCCTTCTCTTTTGAAGACAGCCAAAGTCATTCCAATTTTCAAGAAGGACGATCCTTACATTCCAAGCAATTATCGGCCCATATCAATTCTTCCGGGTGTTCAGCAAAATTTTTGAAAAAAATTTTCTATGAAAGACTTGAAAGCTTTCTAGAAAACAAGCGGATTCTGAATCCAGAGCAATTTGGATTCAGAAAAAACAAATCCACAATTGACGCTGTGAACAACCTTTTGGAAAATGTTGTCGATGGATTGGAACGGCGAGAACATGTGCTTAGCATATTTCTTGACCTGTCCAAGGCATTTGACTGTGTGCATCATATGAGACACTGCTGCACCAGTTGGAGAAATGTGGCGTTCGGGGACTCCCGCAGCTGTGGCTTGCTTCTTACTAAAGGAGCGGGATCAGAGCGTGGAGATTTCGAACGTCACATCTAACAAAATCAAAATGCCTCATGGTGTCCCTCAGGGATCTATCCTTGGGCCTCTTTTATTCCTGATTTATGTCAGTAGATTGAACTCGGTGATCCAACATGGGAAACTAGTTCAATATGCTGATGACACGACTCTCTGTTTTAAAAGCAAAACACTGCAAGAACTGGAAATCACAACGTTTGTTGAAGTGAATTCATGTATTCAATTCTTTTCTGAAATGAACTTGAAAACAAATCAAACCAAATCAAATTTTGTACATTTCTGCATTCGGCAGAATACACGTTCGGATGGGCCAGCTGTATTTGTAGATAATGTCCTTTTTAGAGGAAAACATACTCTACAAAGTTTCTGGGAATGTTCCTTGACAGAGGGCTGACCTGGGACGACCACATCGACCACATATGTGCTAGAGTTTCCGCAGGTATATATGCCTTGCGCAACCTAGCAAAGTTTATGTTCCCCCAAAGTTTTAAAAATGGCCTACTACTATGGCCTCATCCATCCACACTTTGCGTATGGAGTAAGACTTTGGGGGAGGCTGTGCCAAAAATAGATTGGAACGAGTATTCAGACTTCAAAAAAAGGCTGTCAGAATCATACAAAAGTTGAGTTTCAGAGAGTCGTGTAGGGAATCTTTTTAGGGAGCTTGGATTTATGACTTTGCCCTGCCTCTACATTTTTGAGGTGATTACGTACTGCAGATCAAGGTGTTGTACTCTGATTCGTGGCAGGGACGTTTCACCAATATGAAACAAGAGGCAGGGACAACTATCGAACTCAGCATCACAGACTGGCGCTGTCGCAACATCTACCTCAAGAAGTTTGGTGTCAAACTGATCAATAGGCTCCCTGAAAGTATAAAGAATTTCCAACAATCAAAATCAATTTAAAACTCGTCTAAGACGCCTAATGGTGTCTAGAGCGTTTTACTCTGTCGATGAATTCATTGATGAGCCGCTGGGATTTATGAGAGCATAGGATCTGAGGTCAGTTGAGAATGTGTTTGAGAGAATGTATGAAGATGTAAGTTTGACTGTTGTGTGTGAATGTATAAGGGGTTGCTTATAACTATAATTATAAGGGGTTTTCTTGACGATTGCGATGCAATGTTGAATTGTAAAGAAAAATGCAATAAAAGATGATTTGATTTGATTTGATTTGATATACTAAGATAAAGGGAAAGATTTGCGACCTTAGAACGATAAATGGAATGCCTTTTACTGTTTCAAAAATTAAAGTTGGAAAGGATTTAAATAACTCTTGCATTATAGTAATAGGCAGAGGAGAAAAGGTAATCATGAACACACACGCACACACACACACACACACACACACACGCACGCACGCACGCACACGCACGCGCGCGCGCGCGCGCGCGCACACACACACACACACACACACACACACAGTTATTTGTATTTTTTTATATTTTATTAAAACATCTTTCTATTTAAAAAAGTTTTTCAATATTTACAAATATTACTTACAATTCAAAATAATGTTCTACAATATGATTGGCTACCATGGCTTATAGTGAGTTAAAATATGGGTTTTTAAGCCTCAATCTCTTCAAGGGTCTAGTTTAAACACATATCACGCAGACAACTTGAATGGCTGGGATTCCACCTCATAGTATGATTTTTAAAGTTGGTGGTCCATTAACGAGTATTCGAATATGATTCCTTCGAAACTTAAAAATGGTATGCAACTACAGCTTAAAGTTTCTAACAGAAACATTATTGAAGCAACGATCTAAACAATTTGTGGTGCGAGAGAACACGTTCTTCTCCAAAGGGTCCCCTTGGTTCCAATCAATTACTACTTTCACTTTAAACGGCTGTAATTTCCTATTGAGGATTTTATTGTTTCACCATGATAAAAACAAAGCACAACGTCAGTCCTTGGAAGTGGCAGGAGTGGATATAAGGAATGACGGTTTGCCCTACAGTCAATCGCATGTTGCCCGTTCTCTTGTAAGCCTTTCTGAATGTCTAGTAGTATTAAGGAGTTGTAATTAAAAACATGTCAGGTTTTATAAAAGTCTGTGTTTTTTGTCAACCAGGTCTCTAAAGTGTTATTTTATATCATCTATTCAAAAAATATTTCACACACACACACACCTTGTACAATATCTTTACGGTCTATTTTTATTTCCAATTCTTCGTGAAATAATTTTTAAAAAACTTTTTTTAATTATTCTTGCCTTCAGAAAAGGTATCTTATAAGGATGTGATCAAAAACTGCTTTAAATTTTAGTATTAAAACCCTAAATCGATTGCACCACCAAAATCAAGGCTATGCCAGTATTTACAACAAGTTAGGGACGGTGGAAGCCAGTAACGCAGTTAATGTTGCACATGAGAACCCCCCGAAATAAAATCAAAGAGAAAATACCGGGAAATATTATATACAACATAACAATTAACTCGTTTCCAGTACACTTAATATAACTGACAGATATTGGTTTTTAATAGTGTTTTTGCAATCGTTGGGATTGTTTATTAATTTCAAAATTCTTCCCATTAGAAATCTATATATTTTTAAAGTTTTAAAACTATTTTACATCAGAAGTACATCAAATTTATTTGGAGAAAATATCAGATACCAATTAAGAAATCTACTAGTGGAAGTTCCGAAGCCTAACTTAACTCTTTATAAAAAGTTTTATACATTTAATGCACCACGCTTATTTAATTTAATTTCGTTCAAAATTCAGAAAAAAGAAACTAGTTCACAATTTTTAGTTGGCCTAAAAAAACTATTGTTCAAGTTTCCTGATTGTGAAAATTTATTTAGCGTTATTGAATAGTTTGTTCTTTTTTCTTTCACAAAGGGGATAAATGATGATCTTTCCTACTAGATTGCATATATATATATGTATATATATATATATATATATATATATATATATATATATATATATATATATTATCAGTTAACTCATTTATCAATTAAGTTTTGTTTATTTGATCCAATTCTAAGTATAGCTCATTATAATAAATGTTTAGATATATTTAATTGTTTTATTTTACTTGTTATGAATAATAGCAAAAATGTCTAAGGCAGAAATAATAAATGTTTATTTTAAATGTCCTTTAATTTTTTTTACGTAAAAAGATGTATTTTGTTTTTTTTAGTCAGCACAAATGCAGCTGTTGTCTTCTGTGTTGTTTTTAAGTGTTTTTTCAAGTGATGGATATCCCACACGGGCCTTGCCTTTGGGATATACCTAATTTATTTCACTACAAAATTATGTTATTTTATTATTTAATTATTTTAGTTTTTTTTAGGATATTGTACTTACTTGTTTAGAATAATTATGCTGTGCTTAATTTTCTTTTAGTATTAGTACTTTACTGTTTTTTGTATGTATTATGTAAAAAAGTGAAATAAATTTCTTTTTGAATTGAATTGAATTGTTTGTTCCAGTGTGCCCGTCTTTAACTACTCTTCCCCCCATCACCCATTAATGGGAACCATAACTACGTCACTGATTGATGCGATATATTTTGAACTATTTTAGGGGAAAGTCTGTCTTATCTCCAATGTAATGATACATGTGGAGTTTGTGTTAAAAATCGTAGGATTGATGATAAAATCACAGATCCAACATATCACAACACTCTACAAACTACAGACTGCCGTTTATAACATATTATATAGAAGCTTTCCTAATATGTATCATCTGTTAAAGGTAGTAAACGAATGCTATTTTCGATATTTCAATAAGAATTAAATACTCTCTCTAACAGTGTATTATGTATTCTTTATAATATTTAACATTAAAAAGTTTTAGGAATAACTTACATAAAGTTATAATCAATTATATGGTTTTATTATTTGGTCAGGTTAGGTTTCATCAGCGTAAAAGTTCGATATAACACGTTAAAAGTTTTTATCCAAACATTGTTTGTGCTGCAAAGGTTTTGCAAAAAGACGAGTAGAAATAAATAAACGATTCCGCGAGCTGCAGCCACGGTAGCCACGTTACAAGCAAGCGGCACTTGCGTTAATCTCTTTACCGTGTTCTGCCTTGAACTATCTGAATGCAAATTTACGTGAAGTTTATATTTAATTTTAGGAAAATATTCTAAAACATCGGCAGTAATCAACTTTAATGGAACAGTATTATATAAAACAATGCCGTGATAAATAAGGCTGAAAATATAGGTTTCAATTCTCTTTGGCGTTTCCAAAACCCTCAAAATTGACACGAAATTTGTTTTTTTAATTAACAGATTTATGAACTAACCATGAGAACAATGCAAACAATTCATTATAAAAGTCAATAGTTTAATGAGTTAACACATAGAGAGTATATAGTATAAGTTTTAGAACTACGGGGTGGTTTTAGTGTAGGTTGTACATGTAAAATCTGCTGTATGGTTTCATAAAAATAACACTAAAAGCCTTAAAAAATGTTGAAATCTCGTGTTTGTGGGGACACAATTATATACCGGTACGAATTGAAATGTTGTTATAAGAATAGAATTCATAAATAATGGAAATCTTTGGAAACAATAACATCTAAATAACAGCAAATTTCAAGTCAAATGGAGAATATTACAATCAATTATTGCAGTTTAATATTTAAGGGTAAATCACCTAGTAATAAACAGTGAGTATGTACGAAAACATAATTCATATTTAAAAAGATTTGACTTATCTATGGTTAGGTAAATTAAATAAATTAGTATCATTAATATTAAACATAGGTTTGTTGATTTGGTGAATGGACAAACTGTTAAACTAAATATATTAATTCCATCACTTGTTGAATTTCTGGAAAGTGAGTTAAACTAGATTACAAAGCACGTCGAGTTTACCCAAAAGGATACATTGTACCGGGTCCGAGTTTATCATTGTGGTGATGTCTGCGGATCCCTATCGCACACGTGATACATCAAAAAAACGAACTAGCCCTTAAATATATGGCCCTGATATGGAGGATCCATTTGGGAGAAGCCTCGATCTTAAGCTCGTTTTTTAACTGTCAAGATCAAGTGTCAGGCTCTCGACCACGCATTTATAAAGGTTATGTTTCCCACAGATTAAATCGTTTTTAGAAGATAAAGGTCACACATAGCACTCGAGCTCGTGATTCCAAGACACAGGTCACGTTTCACAATGTTCACAAGTCGCTATACAAGATTAAAATAACATGGTTTACATTGTTACTCACTGTCGAGGCGATTTTTAATCATTTTCAAGGTCATTAAATACTCGTAAGAGAGTAGTAGCAGACACAATTTTGGGAAAAAGGGATATGCAGGCTGGGAGAAGCTTTATATTCCTAAGGCTGCTTTATATACTGTTAGCTCTCCTGTGGTGGGATGTGGAAATTACCTAGTGGGAACACCTCACATGTGAGCTCTAGCCTTAAGCTTAGCTACTGCTGAAGAGAATTTTTTTTTTAGGAGAGGCCGATCCCCTTTTAAGCCTTATTCTGTCCATCCTCATGGGGCCACTAGCCTAGGACCTTATCAAACAGAATAAGAGAGAGAGAGAGTCGATACAGTACAAGGTCAATGGTACTGATAAAAAGTGCAACGGTCACAGACAGGATTTGAACCTGCGTTATCTCTAACTCAGACCCAAAGTCCAATGACTTAGACCCGCCGTCCATCGGCACTCCTACTTGACTCCAACTGGGTCATTATAAAGAGCAGCCCTGCCATGCTGAGGAGCAAAGAACATTTTTTTAATCAGGCTGAGGAACAATGAGCAACAAGATTATCTTGAAACCCCATTATTATCTACAAGACAATAATTATTCCAATTCCACAAACAATACCCATGGACATAGAAAATTACGTTAAAGAAAATGTCTGCGATGCATGGGCTGATCCATATAAGATTTGATTTATTTTAACCTTCTTTCTAAAGAGAGAAAGAAAGAATATTAATTAATAAAACATCAAACTTAATAGCATGCGTCATCATCAAGAGCAAAAACTAAAAACACAGAAGACTATAATAAGACATCTCATTTAAAAGGTGAAGCATTTGCTGGGATGAAACAGATTATCGTTCAGAAAGTTGCAGTTTACTATTGATACCTTTTGAGTGCTGTACTATTAAATCTTAATTCATTAAAATAAACAGTCTTACCTGGCACATAAAAATATGCAAAGGCAACAACACTATTTATTTAACAATACATCAAGTGAGTTGCACAGTGGAATTTGTGCAATAGTACAACAACAGTTGATTATTTGATCAAGACAAATTGGATCAATTAGTATTACAAAAATATACTCATTTGACTACGCTAATGAAATAACTAATCCATGTACATTGATACAGCATAACTATAGTACACAGCGTTACGCTATTGTAACTAATAACAGCATTGAAAGAAAGGGATAACTTAACAACAACAAAATTGTTGAAACTTTTCCAAACAAATGCGGACCAGACATGACAATTTTACTCTCGGATTTTGGAAAACTGAGAAAACTGGGGACACAGGATGAAAATGAACTGCCCATCTTCATCATAAAAACTCTTTTGATAGATTTATTTGCTTTGACACTAACATTTGAATCAAATAGAATACCAAAAGAGCTAGAAGAACTCCTTAGGAGAAGCAACCTTTTAAGAGAATGATAGATAGCGCTTAACAAGAAACGGAAATGAAAAGACTTGACGCTGTTCAAAGGGCTACTGAAGGGAAAACTGTCAAAACACATCAATCTCAGCCCAACCATTTCCCACCCTGTCACTAGATCTGAGCAAAACACACAACTAATAAAATGGGCAAGAAGATTCAATTATAACATGGATTTGTGAACTCTATATTAGGATCCAATTGAACCCGCAAAGCTCCTCAATTTAAACCCTTCACATCATGCATTGAGGCAGGAACTATATTAAATTGGCTTAGGATGCAAGTTATTTATACACTGTACAGACTGAAGTATTCCCCAGAATATATACATGGTTTAGTCAATCAGTGAACTTGAATGATATGGGAGGATCAGTCAATACAAAGATGGTGACAGTTGTATTCTAATCATGATAGATGTATTTACTAAAACATCATATAAAAGAGCACTAAAATAAATCAAATATACATGTCAATATTTACCCAGAGTGAAACCAAACTTTGTACACAACAAACTGATAAGACAAGCGAGTTTACAGTTAAGGGAAAAAGAAATATTTTAACTAAAAATAGTATAATGTATTTCCCAAAAATCCTGATGTTAAGATAATTATCGTTGAACTCTACAACAGAACATCTAGAAATTGGAGTCTGAGATTTCAAAGATGTGCTCGAAAGACTTGTATATGCCTACAGTAAAGGCATACGCAGCATTAGGCACAGAACTTAGGGGCAAGGATGTAACCAAAAAGGGGGTCTAAGGGACTCCCCCAGATTTTAAATTGTTTCAATTACTTATATAGTAAACAATTATTATTATTTAAATAATTCAGTATTACTGACTATTTCAGTGTTGCTGAAAGATCGTTCTCAACATAGATGTAAGTCGAGAACTTTTTGAGTCCACTTAGTTTCAGTCCACTTTGGGAAAATATCAGTTGTCTTGACCCCCCCCCCCCCATAAAGTTTTTCTGACTATGTCTTGCTTAGGGGGACACAGTCCCCAACCCTCAGGATGTCGGGGCGGTAAAATATAAAGGGGAAAAAATCAGTCTGACGAATAATTGGTTTTTAAAAACCTTTCCAAATGGAAAAAACTATTAAAAGTCCAAGAGGCCTTTGTCTTGGCTGGGTTACAGCGAAAGTAACAATGTGATTTACTGTTACTACATACCCCACATGTGTTTTTTGTTTTATACATGAGTCTCAGTTGAAACATTTACTTTAGCCAATAAATGGGGACTAGGAAAATAGAAAAAGTTGAGTGCCAAATCATGATGATTCATTATACCATTAGAAATGTTTCTGTCCGTTGAAATCTTTAATGTCATCTCTTGAATACGGTGGCATTAAAAAGCTTCAGGATCAAATTATGCAGGAAGAATCACACTAGTTGAATAGCTTGTCATTCCCTGTGTTATCCCAAAAACCTCACAGCATACAAAACAATCTCCAAACTGTGAATGAACACTACTGTATATTTGGAACCGGTATATGACAAGGCTTTTGAACATTTTCTGCCTGTAACAAAAATAATAAAACTTTTAGTAGTATCAGAGGTTATCGTTATAGCTTTTTTAAAAGGTCTTATATGGACAAATTGTTTTCCTCTCAGCACTTAGACAGTGAGCAAGGTGGTTTTAGTAGCCATTTATAACATTTCATAACATCTCAGCAGACATGTTTACCGCTTCATATATTATTCTTTGTGTTAAGTAGCTTGGCTTGGTCTCATAAACTTTGCTTTTTAAATTACCCCAAGAAGTACTCCATAGGTAACAGATCAGGTGACCTAGCAGGTCATTCAACTGGACCTCTCTGACCTGTCCATCGTTCTTGATAGGTATGGTTCAAAATATTATGTATGTCTACTGTATATTGGGGGGGGGGTGTTCCATCTTGTTGGAACCAAACAGAATTCCAGTTTAATCATTCTATATTCATGATGGCAAGAATAATGCTATTAACCAACATGTTGTGGTAAATTTATCCACTCAAATTTCCATCAATAATAACATTATCAATAATATTTTGTTCTATAATGTCTGTCCATACATTCACCCTTTGGAGTCATTGGGGCCTTTATCATCCAGTGAGGGTTTGTATCAGTCCAATATCTACTGTTATGACAATTAGCATTTTCATTTAACATAAAACTTGCTTCATCAGTAAAAACTATGTTGTTCACAAAACTTGGGTCTGTATCCACTTTTCGCATCGTTGTATCTCAGTATTTGATATGACGATAAATATCGTCCTCAGATAGTGCATGCATAAGTTTTACTTTGTAAAGGTGGTACTTGTAACATTTGTAATTGAGGATTGTGGATTGAAGCACATCAATAGCCACCTCATCACATGACATTGTTTTAGGTCTAGCACTGCCTAGACGACCTTTTACACTTACAGATTCTTCGAAGCGTCGGACTGTGGCATTAGCTGCATGCTTCGAAATAGGTGGTATTTTCTGAAGTCTATCATTAAATAGATCAACTACCTGTTTGGATAATCTCTGTAGACGGCAGTATTACACTAGATTGTTGATGCAGTAGTCTTTCAGGCTAAACAAGGGAATCCATTTAGGGTTAGTACAGATGATTGTGATTTTAACATCCACATTTTTCTTATACTATTGACCTATTATCACACCATGGTATCACCTAAAACAACACACTGACAGAGATAAGAAAGGTCAAGTTATTTATTATTCTCACAAACTTCAAGACAAGTTCTTTGAAATAATTACCAAACAATCCGACAAATAATAATTGAAGAACCCCAGGAAGGTTCACCTCTGACTGTTTTATACCTTTCAGTTGAATATACACTGGGTAGAGTAAAAACTAATGTGTCCCTTAAATGTGGAAAACACTATAGATGTCCAGATACAGCACATCACTAACCACAAATGTAGGTTGCAAGGGTAGATCAATAGGTATATTCTATTGCTGGGGATTACTGTTGGAGTTGGTGGGTTCCTAAGTGTTGAAAGCAGTTGCTAGCCTAGACATAAGGGTGTGCCACCCCTGCCTGCTTCGACTGGAGAGGCTGGTACAGAGCTGGTCTCCTCTTCTTCCAAGGAGACATGACTCAGATTAATGCCCAAAATCCTTCCTCATGGATCTCAACAGGAGGCCACCTCTACCCCCATCCTTAACCATCCAGAATATCCTGTCACTCCTGAAACAGCACAAAGGTCCTTTTAGGACTAAGTGCAATTTCTCAGCTTCTTGTTCTAAGAGATCAAAAGTAAAATAGTTAAAAGAGTTTTCAATACCTAATTTTTTAATGTTTCGTTGTACTTGAGACATTAACCATAATGACAAATTATCCAAATATACTTTGTTATGTAAACGAAAATCCTCTAGTAGTAATACAAATTATTAGAGATATTTTTTGTAACTGATAAAACAGGTGAAGGTATTATCATGAATATTGTTCTAAAGCTTGAAAAAGATGTTCTAAACATCCAAAACTTTAGACAATGGAACATACACAGTGGGAAAATATAAAGGAGTACAGTCCAAAGTACTTCAGGAGAATAATTAAGCACATTTTATACCAACTTACTGAAATTTTCCAGAGACTATTTGTCATATAGAGCTGTTACCAATGCCAAATTTATAGCTGACACGAATGAAATTTCTAACAAAAAGAAAGAAAAACAATCGTCAGACGAGATGTGTGAGATGAAGTATGTGAGTTGCATGTTGAAGACTCGTTTAGATTGTTTTGATTCACTTGTTTAGAACTTATTGACAGGATAACCTTGGAATTAAGTTCTAATTTGTGATTCTGGAGAATGAAAATATTTTATTTTTAATTGGTGTGAAATTTATGAAATAGAAATAAAAGATTTTATTGGTATGAAGCAGCTTTGACAGGCATTTACCACAGGGATCTGAAAAAGGAAAAATTTATGTTTGAAGTTAAAAGTGTTTAGTATCATTTGCTGTAGACCAAGATTTTAAGGATACCACACTCCTATCAGTGTTGGCTTTTATTTACAAATATAAAGTTCAAGAAGGTTATCCAAATATAACCATAGCACTAACGGTGTTTCTAACCATTCCAGTTTCAGTTACCTCTGGAAAAATAAATTTACCAAAAGTCATTTAAATAACTATCTAAAAAATACAATGGGTCAAGAAAGTCAAAGTAACCTTAGTATTATATCAATTACATATAATAGGTACTCTGATCAATTACAGTGAAATCATAAACATATTTCATCAAATAAAAATTGTGAAATTAAGTTAAAGAACTGAGGACATAAAAGTGCACCTTATTTTTTATGATATGTTTTAATCCTTTAAATCTTAAAATGGACTAACTATCATTTTTATAATGAGAATACAGTGGATACTTTATTATTTATGTATTGTTGAGTTTTGTGTATTTACAACTGTTATAAAATACCAGTTCTTCATAACAAATGAGATTAAAATATAGTTTGCAATAAATATTGGTTTCTAGAGTAGTCATAAGCTATAATCTATTGTCATGCAGCAATCAGAAATGACATATACATCCACTTGGATGGAATATTGAACAAACTCCACTTATAATTTGACTTGTTTCTGAATGTGTTTAGATGAAATTGTAATAAAATTCAATTTTTCACAAACTCCAATGCAACATTTTTTACCACTTAACATACTCAAAGTTATATTGCTGACATTGATCTAAGGGATGGTCATACAAAACTTTGCTCCAAGTACTTTAAGTGTGGACACAAAAGCAAAGTGATTCCACAGCTTTATTCTCATGTATGAAGAGCTTCCCGTCAAACAGAGCTAGTCGATGTACAAGAAGTTGGAAGTTTGCTTCGCCTCGAGTATTGTAGTGATGGATGTTGGAGTTTGTGGGTAGTCCGCTCTCATGAACATATGTTACCACCTCTGGAATATACAGAGCTACAACTGTTAGTATTAATAAATTGATGAAGGATGGACTACAGACCTCTCTCGGTTACAAGTTGGCTTATCACGGAACACAGTTCCTCAAAACCTGTATTCAGCGATCTGATATTTACATGTGCTACCCTACAACTGCCACCAGCTTGTCGGTGTCGTTTCCTAACAGGTTATTACTTGAAGAACCCAATACTGAATTATTTAAATGCATCAGCTGATGACTGGGACCCACAATATTTTGCTCAGCTGACGACCAATTACTGAGACATTCAACATTCTGCTCAGCAGGTAACTGAAGACTGAGGCACACATTATTTTTCTCAGCTGACAACTGAAGACTGGGACATACATTTTTCTCAGCTGACATATGAAGGCTGGGACACATCATTCGATACAGCAGCCAAGGTTTCTCTTACTAAAAGAAAAATGAGGTTTTCAAAACACTCATTACCCTTTTCTATTCAAACGTGTTCCATCACGTGCAAGATGATAACCTCGTATCACATCAATGGCATCAAATATTCTACATTAAAATTATTGCACATCAACATCAATTGATCATTATAATGGCTGATATCCTTCCTTGTGAGAATACTATTTTCAATTATTACAGAATTTGAAAAAGTCTGTTTAGCCATAATCAAAAGGTCAGCTATTGAATGCAGCACCTCACGTTTACCCCAGCCACCCTCGAACCCAGGACCACCATTGCAGCCACAGACAAGATTGTTTGTACTAACCAAGAGATAAATTATTTCAGACAATTCAAGAGTATATGTACTGACTTATACTTACAAGCTTATCCTTTATGTGACTAATTCTTGCCCCTGGATTTATATCCACGATAGCCACATTTTCTGCGCAACTTATTCCTGAGTAACGCAAAAGGGAGTCTCCGGTCAACAACATGTTGGACATTGAGATTGCCTGTGCTTTTTTCCCTAAATAATTTAGCACTTTGGACTGCTTACGTTATTGGAACCATTTCCTGTTACATTTGAGGTCAGAACACTGCTGTGAGAAAAAGTGTCCTTAATTGCCCTTGAATAACTATGATTAGATACATTCACAGATCGACCTGGTTTCTTTGCCTGGAGTTTAAGTGCCTTAGTTTTATTGATGATGTATTACAGATTACAGATGTATTATTTACACTATGATTTTTTGACTCAAGAACACGAAACCAATTTGTATATCTCACTGTTTTGTTGTTTTGTAGAGAATACTTAGTTTCTCTAGTCCTATTAATATGTTTGCCCTTAAGTTTGACCTGTTTTCCAAGTTTCAGAATAATTAACTGATGCCCCATCATATTTAACATTTTATTAAGCAAGTCCTTATCACCATAACTAATATTTACATTGGTGGGTGGACAATCTGAGACATTAGAGAGCTCTTCAGTTGCGGTTGGCTGCACGCATAACACATCATGGTAGACAGCAAATAAAAGACTAAAAAACCTCTTATTAAAAAGTGTGTAGCAGTCAAAGAAAGAAAATCCTTTTGCTGTCATGGACTTTTTGCAAAAACCATCGTTAATAAACTTGGCATTGACCAGAACACTTAAACTACACTCGTAATTATTACTCTGTTGAGTGTAACTCAACTCATAGCAACTACTCACACTAAACCCCAACTTGGCTGTTGGCTGAAATGATTTTAGCAGCAAGTGAATTTGTGCCCTGGAGTGAGTCCAGATGAAATACTAACTTACTAGCTATGTCAACAAACACTAAGCTCCAGTGTGAAACATTATCTTGCTTAAGGGTAGCTGAGTTATTACTAACACGTAAGAATGCATAACTTTCCTTAAGAAACCTTAAGTCTTCTAAAACATTTTTAACATCATCAGTACCACCATGGTTTACCACTTGAGTCAGAGAGAGAGAGACCCATGAAAATTATTCTGAACGATTTATTCTCAAAATTGCTGCCAAAAGACTTAAAAATAAGAATCAAGAATGGTGTGATCGACCCTCTTACTGTTAAGCCAGGAATTTTCCTCTGCTTTCTTAACTGACGATTTAAAACCAGTTACTAAGTCTGCCAATTCTAACTTTTGTTGTTACTAGCTTCTAAATTTAAGCTAATGTTAGCAGTAATTTTATCTTTATCATCAAGACAAACAGTTAATGAGTTATATTTTCTAACTCAGTTTTAACGTTAACTACACTAGAGGACATGATACATTTTTCTTCCAAAGAAATGTCTTTTTCTTCACGAACGAGGTCCAGCTCATTAAATGAAACATCCACACCATGTTGTTGTCGCTATTTCTCCCGTTCAAGCCGGGACTCAAGAGTTAGAATGTTAGAATAAAGGTCTTTAATCGTTGCTCCAGAATTATTTTTGGAAGCTAGATCATGGTCCAAACGCTAAAGTAATTTAGTTACATTTACCTGAATATTAGTTAAAATAATGTCATGGTGATTAGCTTCTAACTTTTTCAATTCCAGGCAGAGATTTGTGATCACTGTCTCTGTTTCAATGTCGAGGTTTTCAGAGCCGGCAAATACGTACTCAATCAAATTGACAGCACAGTTTGACATTCTACGTGTTACCACCATTTTATCGCGTTTACACAGCTTCACTGAGGAGATACACTGTGGGTGAACCAATGTCAATTGCCTACAAATGAGCAATCACTAACCCACATGACATAACAGTAACGATGTTGCAGCAAAAAATTGAAGGCAAAACTCGATTTGCTGCAGCTTGCCATCTGAGTTCTTCTAATTTCAGGTCCTAGGTTTTATTCTTTTCAGCATCAGTCTCCTTCTGCTCCATTAAGTTGGTCAAAGTGTAAAGTTCGTGTTCTATTAGAAACTCTCTTCTCATCTTTTCAGTTTCCATATTCAAGACAGTTTTCCTTTTTCCTAAACTGTTTGTTGGTTTGGTATGGACATGATTTATTTAATGCTAGAGCTATGGTTTTTGAAAATGATCATAAGCTAATGGTAAATCAATGTCTGTGGGGTTGTGAATTAGCCAAAGTATTGCTTGCTAAGATATTTTTTAAATTGTATATTTTTATAGTGTAGAGTTTCCCTATTCAAATTATCAGATCTAAATGGTGAACCAACAGATGGTATGTTCTATGAACAGCATGTGCAAAATTTATAGTTTACAATTCAAGTAAAAACTATTAAAGAAAAACAACAATGACAACCGTCATTCACGGTAAGGAATGAAACTAGAATTCACTTCCATTTCAGTTTTTGACTTCATGAATAAAATTTCACTTTTGAAGAAAAAAGATATGTAGTGTGGTTTCAAACATACATGATCTATTTCAACTGTTGTTACTGTGTGTCATTGTTGTATTAAAAGATGCCCCACATTTTTACATGCACATGTGATCAGAGGTTTGTTCGTGGATTGTTTTGCAAGGGAGGACCTCAAATAATTTATTTTCATATGCTTGATAAGATAGAGAAACGGTAACATAGAGGAAATTTTTATTATAAAAGTTTTTAAAAAGCCTCAGCTAGCCGGGCCACTCTTATTGGCCCTCCTGTTTTCCTGTTCAGCTTGTCAGGCCACTTCATGTGGCTCAATGTATTACACCATTATAAAATTTAATCCTTATTAAGACATGATGGAAAGTGCTACAATAATGTCTCTTACAAATAATGAATCAAATTAATACCTCTCTATTTGCAGCACATACTGTAGTAATCATAGTATGATAGTACCTATGAATTTGTTTTTTAGTATGAAATGTATCAATCACTTTATTGAAAATATTAGTGCATTTGTTGGAGCCAAACATCAAACTATGGAAATGAATATTCTGCTGTTTTTAGGAGCTACTTGAGACTAATTTTATTTTCATTTCGGGCATAATAATAATTTTTAATTAGGTAAAACGATAACTTAACATACTACTACGTGGTATGTTTACGAAAAAATAATAACCAACCAATCAAAATAGGTTTTAAGTTAAAAGCATTTTTGTAAGTTTTTGAGAATGACATTTCAATCCTAGTAATTGAAAGGACCAAAGGTCAAATACTGCAATTCAAATACACAACCTTTAACACTCTTTACTTTGAAGAGAATTAATAAGTAAACAACTACCAGAACCCTCATTATTTGGTTGTCATGAAGAATACCAAATATTTTCAAAAAGGAATATTTGGTACAAAATATAAAAAAAGGAAAATAAAAAGGCCATAAATGTATAATTTATTCATTATAAGTACTGAAACATACAATACATTACAGACTCACAAAACACACAACTTTGGGTGGTTTGATCAACACCTTTCTTCTGTGTTTGGTACATCCACTTGACACTTAGACTACATAAAAATAACTTTCCCATTTTGAAATCATATAGGTTATTATAAGCTCAAAATTTCAAAACCCTCAAAAGAATTGCATTGTTGTAAGCAAATCTTTGTGAATCTAATTAATTTTTACAATATTTTCTGTTGTTTATAAAAACATTGAAGTGTACAGATTTTTATTTAAAGCTGTAAAAAGTAATAAATTTCATCAAAAATAGAAGTTGAAAAACACTCTCCAAACATTGTACATAAAATGCAGGAATAACTTTTGATGATTTGACACACTTTTTTGGAAGATTTTTTTGGCAATTCACAATAAAACAAACTCATCAACAACATTATAAAAATGACTCTGTAAAAAGTTTCCAGAAATGTTATCACAGGTAACTTTCAAGGAATACGCTTAGTTACTAAATCTAAAAAGAAAGACCAAGGAAAATTACATACACTGCTTTGAGACAATAATGTAACACAGTTAAATATATCTCAATACATTGGAATACAACATAATAAATTTTAGCAAATGTTATTATGATTATTTGGCCTTAGATATTATGTTTACAACCTAATAACCTAAAACTAAATAAATTAATAAAAATGTTGTAATTTTGGAATGTTAACATTATTTTTATCACATAATGAAGGATCAACAACAATAAAAAACTATAATGAAGGTCAGTACTAACAAATGGTTATTATAGGGACAGACAGGTAGTTAGAAATTTTAGGTAGAATAAGACATCCGGTTATATAAGATACACGATTATTGATAAAAGTCTACAACAAACACACAAGCTTATGCTATATTTTTATTAAATACACACAACTTTTAAAAATCATTAACTTATCACTATTCAGAAGATATTAGTTTAAGAACTTTTATGTAATGAATCTGGACATATAATAACATTTGTATACAAATTTACTTAGATTGAAATTTGCAGTTATCATTCAGTTGGTGAAATTATACTATTTCAATGTGTCTGTGAAATGAAATCAACCTATGCGTTTATTTCATAATATATCAATATGAGTGAGTTTTCCCATCAACCAATACAATTAATTTAACTGGTCAAACTGTTATTCCCTGTCCATCCCTAATGATTAATCGAAATCCCGTAATGCAAAACTTGTTTTTAAATCATAAAAATCTTTACAGCAAATATTTTTTTTATTTTTTGCAAAAATTTATTCAAAGCTAAATAATTATAAAATATTAAAAACAAAATTCACATCCACGGGATAGTTTATGGGCACTGTAAGCGTGTTCAGGATTATATTATACAAGTATATAAAATAGTATTAATATCAAATTGCAATGTTATTCATCAATGTTTTATAGGATAAACATCCTCATTAGTGTCAAAATTATTTGTCACGCATCTGAAAATAAATATTCACTCTCTGAAAGTAGCACTTCCATATCGGACGGCACCGTGTGGAGGTTGGAATCTAAATCAGAATCAAGAAGAGGAACTGAATGTCTCTTTAATATCATAGGCTCAACCATATTGGCATTTTCAGGTTTATCAGTATAGGGAAATTTCATAAGGTCCATACACTTATCAGTTGCAAGGCTGTTCCTCTTGTAAGTATCTTCCAATCTATCTCCTCTTCTCTTTCTACCTCCATCCAAAGAAATGTTGCCCTTACTTTTTCCGTCAACAGAATGATGACGTGTGATTTTCTGTGGTTTGCACTTCTCTGGAGGGAGGGGCACTTGAGACTGGTTTATGCCTTCAACTGAGGTCATTCTCAGTAAGTCTATTTTAGGACAATTTTCAGGTGGTTTGATTGGACTAGCCATGTCATGGGTGTTCTGATAAATAGGTGTATTTTGATATACAGGTTCAGTTTTGTCAACAGAAATCAGTCTTTCAATTTTTTCATTGGTGTCATAAGTTTTTAATTCTGGTGCTGAATTGTCTTTATATTGCTGTTTCTTGGACCCATTACCTAAATCTTCACTTATCGGTTTCAAATTATTTGAATTAGTATTCGGTTTTGTTTCTTTGACTGGATCACAGCTGACTGTCCTTGGCTTTCTCTTTGCTTGGTTATGTTTACGTTCCTTTTCATTTTTAACCAAAATAGCAGTACGATTCCTTTGGTTTACTTTTGAATTAATCTCCTTAACAACATTTGTTGCCACTTCTGTCGGTTTCTTCAGTTTAACACTAAACTTAAAAGGAGGTTTATACACAACTTGAAGTTTCACTTGTTCTTTGCCATTTGCATCTAAACTTCCTGATTTTCCCCTCTGCTCACTTGGTCTTGTGTTAGGACGGTGGACTTTAACAGGACTACGAGTTTGGGCATCAGGTTGTAGAAATCCTGCAGGTGACGACTTTGACTTTCTTACAGCCAAAGATCCAGCAATATTATGAGAATTCAACAACCAATTCCTTACTTTACCTAGTGGATCTTCTTCAGGTGTCTTTCCTGCTGCTTTCTCTTGAACCGCACTATAATCTATTATTTCTTTCTTTTTCTTCTTAACCTTTACTGGCTTCTTCTTTTTGACAATTACCTTTTTCTGCACTTTCCTCGGGGAAGGAACTGTAGCTTCATCACCTTTGTCAGTAGTTTTAGTAGAATCTTGTATCTTTCCTTTCTTTGCTACTTCCTTTCCTCGCCGTCGATGATTTGCTTCATGCACTCTCTGCTTGAGAGGAAGTTTGCTCCTCACAGCTGCTGGGTGTACTACAACATTCGTCCCATCTGAGTCCAGAGGAAGACGAACTGTCTCTGTCGTTGAGCTGTGAATGATTGTTATGGCTTTCAGTTTCAAGTCGGTTGTCTTCCCAAGTAGCCGAGTGCTTAACACCTGCAAAATAATGCAATACCAAAATTAATTTCAAGAGATGAAATTATATTGTACAGTTCCCCCAACATACAATATCAATAATGTTGCAGAACTTCTTAGACAAGAGACAACATACTGTGTACTGCACCATGTTTATTTTTTCCCTATATTGGAAATAGACTCATAAACCATGAACTGATATACTCTTTAACATAATATTAACCATTTGAAAAATAAGTAATAACTTATAATTTATATAATTACATAATTATAAATTTATAATTATTGGACCGTCCTAATAAGTTATAAAAGTCAAACTCTGCATTAACATCAATGTAGGACTGAAAATCTACTAATGTGGAACTGCCTTTTGATGGAAAATCTTGTTAACATAGTCTTCCATTCCAATTTTTATGATCATCCCACTCTCCCCTACACATCCAACTCGCCAATGGGCCCAACTATCATCCTAGAAACATCCTAGGAGAAAAAAACCTAAGACTCAATATGCAGCACTTAAAAATAAAATATTTAACTACTTAAAACAAGTCACAGTTCTCATATTGGCGTAACACTGTAAAAAGTATCCAAAATTGAAAAAGATTCAAAGTGTTAAAGCATATGCAACACCAGTACACCTAGTTATTGGGTCAAAGAGACTAAAATAGAAATTTTAATAATGTGACCACCATACTAAAGGGACATTTAAAACTTATATTTTCTGCATGATAAATTGTGATCATGGGTTTATATAAAATAAGAAAATATCTGTCACAGTATAACAAGTTGAAATGGCAGGAACACAAATATTTTCTTATATACCTACCAGTTCTGGAAACTTTGAGACTACCACAAAGAAAAATTCTCTGCAACCGTCTTGATTACTACATTTACATGACCCTGGCCTCTATTACAGACAATTATTGTGCCTTACTGAAAAAGGATTTAGACCAAGCATATGTAAAATATCAGACAAGAATCTTCTCCAATGAATGAAAAGTTAATATAATAGGTCATTGGCAAGTGAAAACCTAAAATGAATCAGGTTTATTTTCAGAGTTAGTTTGTCTTTGCAGTTGTTGCACTTTATGCTGATTTACCTGATTGTTCTGTCAGGTCTTTTAGCCACAGTGAACTACAAAAATAGTTCAGACATGATTCCTAGTCAATCTATATATACATATACAAGCACTAGGATCTTAGAAGTGTTGCCAAAACTGTTAAAATTCATAAATGACCTCCTAGAGCTATGAGTAATTTTCCAGCAGTGTCTTTCAATGCTGGCTTTGACTGAATCTAGATACATGATTAATTTGAAAGAGCAGTAACACTGGTAGGAAGAAGCATAAGAAACTAGCATTTGTGAAAAGTTTAGCACCAGTAACCACAGAAAGCTTGTTAGGTTTTCCATCCAGCGTATAAACTGATTTTGTAACATGGAATAGAATGAAACACACACCATGACTTTGATATCCGGAAGCAAAATGTTAAGCTGAAGGCATCTGCCCTTTTTCCCCCTCCGGACTAATGCCTTCCTGTTTCAGATAATGTGCTGCAATACCACAGGAAGTGCCAACATTGATTTTATTAACAGTTTCTTACATTGTCTGGTGTTTATGACACGTGTTGTGTAGTAGTAGTTCGCCCTGCTACTGTGGGGTAACATTACATGGGTTAGTTCTTATTAGTCTGGACTTACAGGTATATGCTTGGTTTTTTTATATACAGTTTGTTCTCTCTAGTGAGTTCATTACCACAAATTAAAACCTTAACTGTAACATTGAGTAACTCTGCACTTAAGGCATCTGCTACAGTCAACAATTGGTTTGTAATATTTTGTGTGTGCTAATATATATTCCAATCCTTGAAAATAGTGGTCTTTTCAGTAACACATAATGAGACAGACATCCAAAATCGAGTTACACTTAGAAGTCATCCATCTTCAATAACAAACTTTAAAAAAGTAATGGAATTGGATCTTGTTACTTCTATATTTTAAACACTAGAAACACTTATGACACTTGTTTGAAACCATTCATAAAACTTCATTTGATGTAATGAAAGATAGATTGGTGAGATTTTATTCTATAACTATTACCAATACTTTAGAAGAAAAGGTTTGAATTAGGATTCTCAGGAGATAAGGTTATACACTAGTCACTCTTCTACCAAGAAAGGCTCAGATGATATTGCAACTAATTAAAACGCCAAATGGATAAAATAATGTAACAGCCAATAATTTATTTCGTTGTTAAATTTTCTCATATTTATGTTCTAGTCTCATAGGAATGATGATATAATTTATGTTTATAGTAAACGTGTCCACCAATTTCTCATAGGCGGCTTTCTTTGGGAAATGAAAACTCACTAATTACTCACTAGCTAGTAAAAAATAAATTTAGTTTAGTTTTATGTTAATGAATAGAGTTATGAGTAAAGCATTAAAGTATTAAACGCTTTTTATAAATATGAGATGATGAGTAGTACTAAGCATCAAGGAGAAAATAACAGATATAAAGAGAAGTTATGATATTAAACTAAGACATCTCAAACGTAACATCACTCAAGAATATATAACCAACTCGAGCTATAAACCAAAAGCTCTCTGGAAAACTATCAACTTAGAAAGGAACAGCGAGCAAACACAAGATACTACTTTCACTTGGAGGTGAATGGCAAGAAACAGGATTACCTCAGACAACTATTCAGAAAAGCATAAACAAGCTGCAAAATGTAATTCTGGCTCTACCAAACAATATTCCTACATAACATTCAATTTTATCCCTACTGATGAGAAAGAAGTTCTAGAAGCGATAAAGTCCCTAAAACCAAAGTTATCTTTTGAGCTGAACAAATTTCCAGCTAAAGCAGGAAAACACTGTGCAAAACCGTTGGTAGCTCCTCTATAAAGTATAATTAACAAATCATTCAGTCCAGGAGACAATAATGTACGCAGACGACACAACCTGACTTTTAAAAATGAAAACACTCAGAGTCTCGTTGTTGACATTTACATACGATAGATAAAGTATTCCAGTACTGCCTCCATAACAACTTAGCAGTAAACTCATTTGAACACAGATTTGAAAACAACACAAATCAATTTTGGTCGCAGACATAAAGAAATACAAAATTTTCCAAAATCTCTACAGAACTGCAAACTAAATTTCTGGGCTTAACAATAGATGCTGACCTTTCCTGGACCACTCATGTTGAAATACCAAATAAGAAACTTAGCTCTGGAGTCTATACTGTTCATAGAATGAAACTGATAGGAGGGCTGGTGGTAGCAAAGACAGTTTATCATGCCTTATAGGAATCTCACATCAGATACGGCCTAATTGTGTGGGGAGGAACCTCCGAGCACAACCTCAAAAGAATACTTATCCTTCATAAAAAAGCCATAAGAGCAATTGCTAGCCTCATCCCAATGGAAAACTGTAGAGAGATTTACAAAACTCTAAAATTCTCGAAAGTCATGGTGCTGTAGCTTTATATTCATGCAGTCAGTGGTTATGCGTATTGATTAACTGGAATTTCCAAGATGTGAGGACATCTATGCTTACAACACCCTGACTACCAACTTCCTCCACATCATATTACTAAATACACCAAAAAACCATCTTATGCAGGACGGAAAATCTACAACTCACTATCAGAGAACCTGAAACGCCTACAAGCAAAATTGCCTTAAAGACAACTGTACAACTGACTTGAGGAAAGACCAGTCTACACACTTTAAGAGTTCTTCGCCCAGACATTGTAATTCAAGAATCTAGTTCATGTAAACTTGACACCATTAAATTTCTTAAGGATTTTGTAAATAAAGATTTCCTGATTCTGAACCAGTATTATTAAACTGGCAGTTACAGAGGATAAAACTTCAGCAATAAAATAGTGTTTTTGGACTCAAAGAAAGCCAATAGTAATACCCACAAAATTACATTTTCACAAAATTTGTTTTTACCATCGTT
The DNA here is from genome assembly GCF_021130785.1 of Homalodisca vitripennis. Taxonomy (NCBI): domain Eukaryota; kingdom Metazoa; phylum Arthropoda; class Insecta; order Hemiptera; family Cicadellidae; genus Homalodisca; species Homalodisca vitripennis. Next base: position 47,100,735 of record NC_060215.1, read on the forward strand.
TAATCACAAAATAATAAAAATGATTCAAATTGATAATGGCAATAATTCTTTTAAGCCACAAATAATATTTTTGCCTTCAATGAATCCTAAACAAAATATTTTAATAGATTAAATTTATTTGCAATACAATAACAGTTATAATAAATAATCAGAAAAGGTAGGTATTATGGATATTTTTACTTGTCAATACTAGGACAGTGTGCACAATATATGTGGTAGATCTGAAAATCCAAAAATATATATATACGTGGCATTTACCTACCTAAACTTTATATTGCTATTCAAGTATAAAAAATATTAAAGGCACTATTTCAAGTTTATAAGCCATTTAAATATTACCTTGCAAAGGATTATCTATACTCTACACTTTTAAATAATCCCTAATATATCTGTATACACAATGCCATTAAAGTAACAACATTGTAAGATAAAGGAAACTGTAAACTAATTTCAAAATAATGTGCACACAAGTATTACAAATCTAACAGTAATATTTGTGACCTGGATGTTTTAGCTAAAGGAAAATTAAATGACGTGCAACGCAAAATCTAAGACTTATACTAAGTCAATTAATGTTAGATAAAGCTATGAAGCTATTTACTGAACAATAGAGTGGGTGTGAGGGAGGATGTAAAGGGAGATGGTAAAATTATTTTAGCTTACGTTCTCGAGTATACTGCCCATGCAAATAACAATAAAGCTGTTAGAACCATGCTAGTACACCACATGCTGAACCAAACAAAATTATTCTAATATTTAGCATTTAGAACCATATGCAGAAAAAAGTCTCTCAGAGATTGTTATTTTAAATGAAAACAATATTAATATCATTTTCCACCAATTATAAAAATATTTATGTTTTACACATTTGCGACAAAATGTGCTTTTCAAAGCACACTCCAGGTTATAAAGCTTTTTAAAACTATAAATCAAAGCCACTATGAAGAGTTATGCAACTTAATATTTTCTTATGTTTATGGAGCTGTTTTATGGGTTTTCTACTGTTATAGTTTAGACTATCGACGTTAGGAAAAATTTTCTGTACACATATTATAGAAAAATGTTACTTGTATCACAAACACTTTAACTGAGTTGCTTATTTACTTTAAATGGTTATGAGTCAAAACAGTTTAGTGATCATTGGTTAAAGCATTTGGTGCAAAAATGATTGCACTGGCTTCCATTTTTTTTTTGGATAAGTGCAGAAAATTGAGCATGACTCAACAGAGTGGCATGATGGTGTTAATAATAAAATTAGACATAATACAATGAATTAAAAGAATCTATGTATATAAGATAGATCTGTTAACATCATCATTATTAACATATTCTGAAAATAATCGTAACAGAAAACAAAGGAACACATATCAAAAATGACTATGTCATATTGAATACTCCTGTAAATGGTCCTAGCAAATGTGTAAAAAGTGATTGTAAAGCCAAGACAAAAATGCTTCCACAATTCTCAGTAAAAATATAGCCATGCTTCATACACTCCATAAGGCTGAGAAAACAATTATTTTCTTTTTACCTTTGTTTTAAGTACATAGTTTTTCACTCTTTTTTAATAAATAAAACCACAGTGAACAGTATTTATGATGAACAAAATTCAATTTTAAAGAATACTTTTCTCGATTCTAGGAATTTTGTAATATATAAATACTGAAACATAAGAATTTTATATTTAAGAAAGATCGTAATAATAGTTAATTATGAAGTAGTAAAGACCATGGCACGGGCTTGGAAACATTAATATAGCCACAATACAGTCTGGCTTCTAGCAGTGTTATTTATTCACTGCCGTAACACTCACAAAAGGTATTTTGCAGTGAGACAGTACGATTTTCATACTGTAGTATTGTATAAAACAATTCAAAAAAGTTTAGCTGAGTAACTTTCTATTTCAATATGAATTTATGCCACTAACAGACAAATTACAAAAAGTATAATTCTTATAGCATTTTTAAGATAACTAGGAACTTCAAATAACAAAATTCCAGATAATCATGTCCATAGTGTAATAAAAAGTGGCTAGAATGTAGTGTCAGACAATGTTATCTTCCCCATTGCTTTTTAGATAAAACAGGATAACCTCCAGGTCTGCTCTTCACAGACTAAGTGAAATCCTAGTATAAAAATGGTCCCTGTTTATTTTTAAACATATGGCTTACTCAGCCATATTTAAACCTGTTGTAAAAGCTTGAGGCAAATATATGTTTCATTCAATGTTTAACATTCACTAAAATAGCCTTTTAATATTGAAAAACAACAACAGGCACTGGATATAATAAATTCCCCTGTACATGATCCTTAAAAAGTAATTATAAAACATGTTCATTTAGTTAGCAGTTTTCACAAATACAGATGTATTACTATATTAAATATTATTCTGTAAAACATTTTATTTTCTTCTTTTAGACTGTTTCTTCTTTTACAAAATTATTTTGTATTTTTATTGCTATAATCTTACCAGTATAAGGATGACTGAGGCGCAGATGAGGGCTGCGTAATACCAACGATCCAATATCCACCGCTTGAAAGAAGCTATGCTCTCTTCTGACAGTAGAAGTTTACGTAGGGTGGCTAGAGGTCCTGACGGGTCCACCTGTGAGAGGATAACATCTCCACTTGTTATAAGGGTTACAAGAGCTCATTCAAATTCTGATTAACTTTAAAAATGTTTATATTTATTACTTTAATTCGATTGATTACACCAAAAAATATGTAATAATTTAACTAAATAATACAAGACACCCTCAATTGGGTAGATTTGAAAAAACGTACTAAGTTATACTTACTTTGCCAAAACTTCTAGAGCTATTAAATAACTATATTTTAGTCCAAAAACATGCCTTTTTGGAGAAATTAAGATGTATTAGGTTTAAAAACTCTTAAAGTTAAAACATTCTTAATTATACAAAAAGGTTTCTAGGAGATATTTATAAAACAGAGTTACATAACAAATTCATTAAATCAAACTGTCTATAAGAGTGTTACCAGATATGTACATAATATTTTATAAATTTTTACAAGGGTACATCTGTATCCTTTCTTTTAATGAATCTGGAGAAACTGGTTGCATGGGAGGTTTGTATGGGAGAGATTTCTTCTGCTGTGTTCTCTACATCAAAACAACATCTTAATCCATGAGAGTTTTGTGATTTTGCATGTGAGTTTTTGATGATTAAAAGTGGTTGTTGATGCAGTTATTGGATACATCATCAACAGTCAAATTTGTGAATGGCTTATTACCACCTCTCTTTTTTGTGCAATGGCTAGAGAACCAGAACCAACATGGCGGACACCCATCATCTAGTGTGAAAGTGATCCTACATTTTAGTGAAGTTTTAAGTGGGAAAATCAACAAAGTGTACCACTTAACTACACACCAATCAATACTTCTAAACTGTAAGTTTAGTATCATCTATTTAAGAAACATTTAAATACCTTGAAGACAATAAAAATCCAAGAAAACTTTAAGTAACATCACGAACTAGATCAACAACTGCAACAATCTTTTCAAGATATATTACATAATATAACAAACTCAAGCACTTCTCTAACTAATTTAATTATTTTATAGCAACTACAGATATTTATTTTTTCCACTGACAACAAGTAAATAAATGCACTATTTTTAACTAAGTATAACTACATTATCAACTTGCACACAAATATTCATAAGTGACGTCAGAGGCCAACTCATCAACTAAGACGTCTAAACTTCCAACGCAACATTATTAACTGCTATACAGCTGGCAGTGAGGTCTTAAATCATTTGCAACAGCGACAATCACACCAGCACTGTGGAGGGAGCAACTCAACACCTATGCTGGACTCTGCATTGGCACGCATTCCTACAGAGCCTACCTCAACTCTATATATTACAACTGTTACTACAGCTATGCATACGGCTGGCTGCACTGTATACATTGTTGACAAGGCTTTGATTGCCATCCTAATCAACCACAATTATACAATACTGACAATCCACTTTTTGGACAATTTGACTCTTTAGAATATTCCATTCTAATATATTTTTTAAAATTAGCATCAATTTTTATTAATTTTCATTACATAAGGAAATGTGGAAAATTATATTTTAAACAACTGAATCTGATTTTCCACAATGATAAAATCCAAAGCAAGCACCCCTAAATACCCATGTGGTCTCTGTGGGATCGGAGTAAAATATTCTGGAATTAAATGCACTGGTCCCTGCTGTAACTGGTACCATGCGGGGATGTGCAAATCTCACAGACAAGCGTCTTAAGGAACTGAAAAATAGAGGGTGCTAATGTCTGGACCTGCAATGGCTGCACTGTTTCCACAAGGCAGCAGCAAGAGGTATCACAAAGGCAAGGAAATCAGCCTACATAGTGAACTTGAGAAGAAATCCATTCTGCTGACTCTCCACTTAAGTCATACATGAGTAACAGGCCTCAAAATTTCCCCTACCTACATAATAGAACAACATAATTCTCTCAACAACTCATTAGCGGACATAGAAAAATAGTCTAGTTGAAAGTAATTTCCTGGAAGACATAACAAATAAAGAGGACAAACTGGAAATGGCTGCCAAGATAGGAACAACTCTTTTGGAAAAAAATAAGCTTTTGGAGGAAAAAAATCTTAGATTGGTTGCCACAATAGCTAGGACAGAAGAAAAGTTAGAAGAATTGGAGGAAAAATGAAAAGAACCACATTAACAAGATAGAATCACTCAGCCAAGAACTGAGAGACTCTGAACTCCAACTTAATAAAGAAAAGGAATTTCAACTGGAAACTGCAGAACCTTTTTGAAGAACAAGACATAAAAATCTCAAAAACTTATTGATTTGAATTTAACAAAAATTAAAAATTTGGAAATGACTATTTTGACACTTCAGAAGAGTACTAAATTTGAAAATAACGATCCTGAGTCAACTAAATCTGCTTTCACACAAACTTCTGATGATAGCAACTCCCCTTTAGTAGCACAATCCTCATCAGTGTACTTGGAAATTCTGCTTCTAAAGAAAACGACAAGACCAAATGGAGCAAACAATTCAGAAAACTGTCAGATGGTATTCACCATCAATGTTGTAACAACTTTGAAAACATTATGCCAACAAAACACTCTTCACCTTGCATTCCCCGAAGTGGTCACAGGGACAGTTCTTCTGGCAAGAACTTCCATGTGAAAAAATCTAGCACAGATTCAAAAAAATAAAACCAAAAGAAAGAATCTGTTTAGTATATCCCTTCAGGCAGCAAAAAATCGGGAAGCCAGACTTAAGTGTCAGACGCTTGACATCAACAAGATATCTCATGATGCAATGGAGTCAACTGATGATGATGGTGATAAACCAACAACTCACTTAGTAGCTCCCATTATACACACTTATGAAGAATGGAACCTTTCCGATTCAAATAAGAAAAAAGTCACGTGGAAAAAAACTTTGAAATAAAAAAAATCCCAAAATTCCCACTCAGGTAGTGAGAAAATAAAGCATCCTGTGAACACACTTTATGATTTAATAAGTTAGACAAACCTACAGAGAACAAACACAAAACTCATCTGTCGGAAGCGCATGGCAAGGAAATGAAGTCACCTCCATTTACTGCACACAGGTGCTTAGAGAGGGAGAGAAACTTACGAGGAGTTTTTTAAATGATTATATCGACAAGCTTCATGTTTTATCCAACCAGACTACATATGATAATCTTAACCAAAACCGCCACTGAGGGAGCCAGCCAAACCCTGTCTAAAAAACTGAATCAAAACCGACACTGAGGGAGCCAGCCAAAAAACCCTGTCCAAAAAACTGAATCAAACTGCCACTGAGGGAGCCAGCCAAAACCCTGTCCAAAAAACTGAATCAAACTGCCACTGAGGGAGCCAGCCAAACCCTGTCCAAAAAACTGAATCATACTGCCACTGAGGGAGCCAGCCAAACCCTGTCCAAAAAACTGAATCAAACCGCCACTGAGGGAGCCAGCCAAACCCTGTCCAAAAAACTGAATCAAACTGCCACTGAGGGAGCCAGCCAAACCTGTCAAAAAAACTGAATGTCACGGTGGATCCAAAAATTATGCCGTCAAACCGTACTAACAATTTAAATCACCACTCCAAAATTCAAACTCTTCAGAAACCCAGACTTTTTTAGACCCAACACAAAGAAGCAAAACTCGATGCAGAATCTCTTCCTGAATTCAAATTTAAAGACAAGATTCAAATCTTCCATCAGAACATAGATTGGCTGTGCAATTAAAAATCGATAGATTAAATCACTTTTTACACATCCACAAGCCCGATTTAGTTGTCCTCACAGAACATGGACTAAGTGAATTAACTTTGAAAAATGTATGCTTGGTGGGACTATACAGTCTGGTAACTGCATTTTGCAGAGAGAGTCACAGGAAAGGTGGTGTTGCCATCTACAAGCACACTGACATGGCTAATGAGGTGGAGAGTGTTAATATTGCTGACCATTCAGAAGAACTCGTATGTGAAAATGTCTTCAATCAGGATAACATTCGACAGGAAATCATGTTTATACATTCTTGGGATATATCGACCACCCAGTGCTCCTCTTGACAATGCCTTGGCCCTGTTAACTGATACCCTCAGCTTGCTTCCTTGTGACAACAGTGGAATTTGTATTGTTGGTGATATCAATGTAAATTGCTTGCTTCTCCATCAAGAGAAAATGTAGCATTATGCGAAGCACTCGCCACCCTTCGATGTAAACCAGAATACCGTTGCCTCCTACAAGAGTCACTAATACCTCTGCTACTTCCATTGACATTGTCCTGCACCAATCTTAACACCGACAGAGTAAAAGTCATAGTGGAAAATACGGGCCTTTCAGATCATATGGGACAGCTTTGCTACGTTGACGCCCCAATAAAGAAAAAATGAAGCTTTTAGAACTACTCACAGACAAATTTAAATCCTGACAACCTCCAGCACTTCAAGGACATCCTGTCACTTCAATCATGGGACAGAGTCTATCAGGCAGCCACAGCAGACGAGGCTTACATGAACTTTATTGATACCCTGACAATAGCCCTTGACATCACATGTCCACGTAAAATTTGCATACGGAAAAAAAAATAGAGAAAAATTCTAGCCCTACACAACCCAGAAGCTAACAGCCTTAGAAAAGAGTTCATCCTGGCGCTTGACAAATATAAAAAAACTGGAAGTGAGCAAGAGACAAAGTGGATGCGTTTAACAAGAAAAAAATGTATGATATAAAACTAAAAACTCTAAGACGGGAAGAAAATGAAAGCCTTATTGCTGAGTCAAGTAATAAATCTAAAGCCATCTGGAATGTCATCAATAGTGAGAGAATTTTAAGAAAAGACAGTGCAGGGGCAAGATGGCAGATTGATGTTGGAGGAAAGGTAGAAGAAGACCCAGACAAATTGTGGTGAACACTTTAATATCTTTTTTTCCAATATAGCCGAGCAAACTCTACTGCAAAACAATCAATCAAGAGCCATTGTTATGAGTGATACTTCTTTTCTTGGAACTTCACTTATGGAATGGAGACTCACTTCCTTCAGTGAAGTTTTTAACACTATAATGTCACTGAAGTCAACATCTTCTTCAGGTATCGATGACGTGAGCTCTAAGCTGCTAAAGTTTTGCATTGGTGAAGTATTTTTACCCATTACAGATATAATCAACAAGTCTTTGTCTCAAGGGATTTTTCCTAGCAAACTCAAAATATCTAAAGTTTATCCCCTTCATAAGCAGGGAAGCAAAAAGGAGCTACAAAATTTCAGGCCGATATCCCTAATCCCAACTATTTCAAAAATCATAGAAAAAATAATTTTAACCAGAATTCAAAACCACCTTAAAACTCAACAATCTCCTGCCTGATAGACAACATGGGTTTATCCCTGGAAGATCAACCACAAGTGCTTTTAACCGATTTAATAGAACACATCATTGACAACTTGGAGGAAGGAAACACAGTTACAAGTGTTTTCCTTGATTTAAGTAAGGCGTTTGACTGTTTGGGCCATAGTTTAATTATCAAACAAAATTAAATCTCTTTGGTTTTGGAGGGACTACAGTCAAGTGGTTTTGAGAGTTACTTAACGGGAAGAGAACAGGTCGTTGAAATAAAACAAAACCTGGATGGAACAGAAGAGGACTGCAAGATCTGGGGCCCTTGGCTGTTACAAGAGGTGTTCCCCAGGGTTCAGTGTTGGGCCCGGTTCTGTTTGTTCTTTTTACTGCAGACCCTACCTAAGTATTTGGGTAATATAAGCTACCCAGTCATGTTTGCTGATGACAACCGTTCTTGTAACGAGTGGCAATGCCATTGAAGACCTGGACATTCGTACCTTCATATCAGTCAGTATGGCACAACAATATTGCTCAAATAACGACCTAGTTTTTAAACGCTGCAAAGACAAAATATCTCGCTTCTGGACGATTAAAAGAATGCTTGACTGAGCCCCCAGATCTTCAGAGAGTTGACAACACAAAACACTTAGGCCTAACTCTGGATCAAGGCCTTTCCTGGAGCAATCACACCGACCAACTGTGTTTCAAGGCTTAGCTCTGCAATCTTTGCAATGAAGAGGATTAAATCCATTGGTACCTCTATCGCTTTGAAAGCCGCATATCACGCTCTGTTCGAATCACATGTTCGATATGGAATAACTCTGTGGGGAAGTTCATCTGCCGGCAACCTTCATCGTGTCCTGGTATTACAGAAGCGGGTTATGCGGATCATGGCAGGGACTACAGCCACAAAAGAATCTTGTAGAGAGGCTTTTTAAAATCTTTTGAGGTACTCACAGTATGTCCATATACTCATCGAGGTAATCACCCACGGCCTCAAGAGAAAGATACCAAGGGTTGGTGACGTCAACAGCTACACAACAAGACGGGCAAATGATATATCCCTTCCAGCGCATAGAACAACCCTTTACACCAAGAAGCCTTCCTATAGCGGTGCAAGACTCTTTAACATGCTTCCAGAAAACTTCAAAACATGTGACTCTAAAACTCTGAAGAAAAGACTGCACAGCCTGTTGATAAACTCTACAATTTTATAGTTTGAATGAGTTTTTTAATTCTGTTAATGCTATTATTTAAGACATGTATGTGTATGTATATGCATTCATATTTTCTCCTCATATATATTTTATTTTACAGAAATGTTAGTTGATATCAAATTTTAAAGATATTTTCTCTTTGCATTTATAATAGTTTTAAACTAGTTTACCTACTTCTTGATGACATCAATTTTTACTGCATGTGTTGACTCTGTAACCATTCTTGATGAATGTGTGAATAAAGATATTATTGAATTGAATTGAATAGTGCAAGGATAATGGTCAGCCCCCAGGGTGGAGTTTCCTCTTCATTCATGTAGAACCTAGTGAAGGATGACCTGCTACAATTTAATTTACAACATTGATGTTTTTGCATACAGTTACATTGACAGTATTATTATCCTTGTGAATGGTAAGTATAATACAAAATTCAGTGAGCTGATTGGAGCTTTAGACCAGGTGGAATACTAGTGCGTTAAATTAGTCTTAACATAAATTTTGCCAAGCCTGATGCCATCGCTTTTACTAATAGACATCATTGCTAAGACACCACAATAGAGGTGAAATCTGAAATCAGGAATCTGAACATTGTGCTGGATAAAGAGCTTAACCAGGGAACACATCTAGATGGGATTGTTAACAAAGGCAAAGAATCCTCCATACAGTGTGGACATGAGATAGGCGGGTCTTGAACACATAAGCCTTTATTAAATCTATGTTCCTGTGATCAAGCCTGTGTAAACACTAGAATCTGTGGCCTGATGCCAAAACATAGTGGGTACAGTGATCCAGGGAGATGATGTCTTTCACTTGATCTCTGTTCACATAGGTCTAACATTTTCGTCTAGCTTGCTCTGAGGGAACTGAACACCTCCCATTAGCCTGAAGAGTTTACTAATGGCTCTAAGGCAGTTGTACAGGTGCTGGAATTGTGTGGGTGAGACCATGTTGGAAGCTACTAGTTCCTATGGACCTTTGCTCTACAGTTTTCTAAACAGAGATCACTGTCATTATCTTAAAACCTTCACCAAGTGGCTATATTTAGAGATAATCTTGTATACTATGCAATGAGCAGTATAAAGATGTGGAAAACTTGATTTTTGACTGTACTGTGATAGCTAAGGATCATACTAACATCTTTAACAGTTTGGATGAAGGTGATAAGAATTCTCAAGAAAATCTGGTCAGTTGTTTTCAGCATTTTGTAGACTGCTTAAAATTTTAACTGTTAGGGCTTAATTTTATACGAGGGTCAGTCAAATAAAAACAGGACTTTTATTACTATACCCAACGTCCAGGTTGTAGCAGGTAGCCATATTTGCAGTAGTGGTAGGGGGCAGCCTGGGGGAGGGGGAAAGCTGCAACAATGCGTTCTCAGTGCTGTTTTGTTTGTCATTGTAGCCATGTCTGAACAAGAGGTTGTACCTGCAGTTGCGCAACGAATTATTATTAAGTTCTTGACAAACGAAGGTGTTAAACCAAGTGAAATTTTTGTTAGACTGACAACTCAGTTTGGGGATAAGACTTTATCACGTTCTCAAGTGTACGATTGGGTTAAAATGAAAGTCACAATAGGCGTCCAAGGACCAGTTTGACTAATGAGAACATTTGTGCTGTTCGTGAACTTCTTGAAAATGATCGACGCTTAACGATAGATGAAATTGCCAGTGAAGTGGAAATTAGTCATGGTAGTGTGCATTCCATCGTCACAGAGCATCTGGGTTTTCGGAAAATTTGTGCAAGATGGGTCCCTCGGCTTCTGACTCTCGATCAAAAACAAACCCGGAGAGACATTTGCCAAAGGCTTTTGAATCGGCTTGAGAGAGAGGGGAATGGTTTTTTAAATCGCATAATAACCTGTGATGAAGCGTGGGTCCATCACTACACTCCTGAATCCAAAATGGCGTCAATGGAGTGGCGAAGGAAAGACGAAACTCGCCCTGTGAAAGCCAAAACACGGTTGTCTGCTGGGAAAGTTCTTGCCACCATCTTTTTTGACTGCAAAGGCGTATTGCTTATTGACTTTTTACACGAACGTCATACAGTGAACGCTGCTTATTACTGCCAACTTCTTGAGCAAGCAAAAACAGCCTTTCGGAACAAAAGGCGTAATCAGCCAATCAGAGATGTCATTTTGCTTCATGACAATGCTAGGCCTCACACAGCTGCCTTGACCCAAGAGAAATTACGCCAAATTCATTGGGAAACATTGGAACATCCTCCCTTCAGCCCAGATTTGTCTCCATGTGACTTTCACCTCTTTGGTCCTCTCAAAGAAGCACTTGGTGGAAACCATTTTGAAAGTGATGAGGAAGTACAGGTATTTGTGTGCAATTGGTTCAAGACACAACCTCAAATCTTTTATGAAGAAGGGATCCATAAGCTATCCTCACGCTGGGAAAAGTGTGTGAGAGTTGAGGGAGACTATGTAGAAAAGCAGTAACATGTAATCATTGTATTGTTTAGCTTTAATAAACGTATAAGATAAATGTCTTGTTTATATTTGACTGACCCTCGTATTTCTAAATAACAAACATTAGTATTTATTAACACTTCTATGGTTATGATGAATGCCTAACCTCTCTACACTTTTGGAAGACATCACAGTAGCCATTGTAGTCATTGCAGGGGGTGCCAGGCTTGGAGAACATGTCTGGGATATCATATGGAGCGCTGTTCCATACAAAGGATGACCTGTAAAATTATACAACTGTAAATAGTATATTCTCTCATAAGCTCCTCCTTTAATGACAGGCTTTAAGAGATACAATATGCAAGACAGACAAAATGGCACAATTTTGGTCCTAAAGTAATATTAAAGTGTAAAATTTAGTATATTTCAAAACAAACATTTAAAATTCTTTAGTATGTATTCCCATGAGACTTTAATTTATAGATTGACACTAAAGCTGTATTAGATTAAAATAGAGTAAGAAAATACTTGCACCTTCTGCGAGAAAAGATTATCAGTATTTTACAGCACTTAATAAAGCTCACAAGCTCCTAGAAACATCTTAAGCTTGGGTAGCGCAAAGGCCTTAAAGGCTGATTTGCCTTAGAACACTCACCTTTTGCTACAATAAATAGATACACATTTTAAAATCAGAAGTTTTGTTATAGAAATCAAGAGAAAATAATAAAGAAATTGTTGAAATCACAGACAATCAGTATTTATATGTATATTTATATTTTTATATTTTTCAGCAAATAATTGCTCAAGTTAATAGTAAATTAATAATAGTAGGAGATTTTAACCTACCAATATATGGAGTAGATGTTTATTTGAATAATGAGATCTAAATTGTAGAGAATTATCAATATTTTTTAAATTTTCACGATAGAGTTGAACAAAAATAGCGTTTTAAATTATCAAAATAAATCATTCAATTTTATAATTTCAAATATTGAAGACATGGAAGTAACTAATTGTTATGATTAATCAGAAGCTCAGGATCCTTATCACCCGCCATTCAGACAAGGATTGTAATATCTGGTCCCATCTTGTAAGTCAAGGTTGAGAGAATCAGCTGGTTACTGTTACAAGTGAGCTAACTTTTCACAATTATATAAGGTTTATGTGACACTGATTGGACTCCTTTGTATTCAACTACAAATGTAAATGATGGGGTAGACTATTTTTACAGACAAATTTACAGTGTTATTGACAAATCCTATTCATTGAAGAAAAAAAAGCAATCTAAATATCTGCTTTGGTTTGCACCTTAAATAATATACATTTTAAAATTTAAAGAAAAAGTGCATTGCAAATATATAAATTTTGATTCAAAAGATAATTATAACAGATTTAAGCAAAATCAAAAAACTGCAGTTAAACATAAAATAAAAATTGCTTATTGTAATTATATAAATAGTGTAGCAAAGTCTATTACCTTAATTCTGGAATTTTATTCAAAGTAAAAAGTCAGAGAACAGAAAATTAATGGTAATGATATATAATAGAACAACTTTTGACACAGGCCAAGTAATAGGTAGTACCTTAAGTGAAAATGATTTTAGTTCTGTTTATGAGAAATATATATCAGAGCCGAGTGTGGAGTCTGCGATGGCGGGCCCTTCTTTTTTGGCAGACTTGTCTTGTCTGTTGCTTCTGTTTAAATATCGTTCACCAATGTAATGTCATTAAGAAATTAAAATTGAAATGTACCCCTGGCCCTGATCTTCTTCTTCAATATTAATTTAAAAGGTAGTTTGGAATTAGTAACTAAATACACCATTAATACTTTTATTCAATCTAAGTTTAACTACTAAAGTTTTTCAAGGAAAATGGAAGATCACTAAAATTGCCCCAATATTTAAGAGTGGAAAAAAACACAAATTAACAACTACACGCCAATGGTGGTTTTACCTGTACCTGTCAAAACTTTTGAGATAGTAAATTAAACATTTTTATTTAATCACTTAAAAATATAAACATCTGTACAGCATGGGGGTGTACCTAGAAAAGCTGTCTGAACAAATTTACTTAATTTTACAGGATGTATCTCCTCGGAACTGGATTCCGAAACTTGGATTGATTCATTATTTTTGACCTGGCAAAGCATTTGACGAGTTAATCATTTAATTTTGTTAAAATATTTTGCCTTTTACAATATTGTTTTACTTATTGCCTTTATCTTATTAAAACTATTCCATTTAATTTTTATTATCTAGTGGTTAAATAATCTAGGAATGTGTTTTTGCTCTTTACATTTACATTTATCTTTATTTATTTATCTCATTTACTTATATACAGGTATAGTGCCATACAGATCACAAGAGAAGGTTCTCACATGTGCAAAAGCCTGTGAGTGAGAAGAGAGTCCATCTTCACCCCAGTTTGTCAATCATAATATTACTAATATACAATATACAATTTAGAACAAAATTAAAATTATATGAATGAACAATTGAAACTGCTGCTTTATAATTGAAATTACTGTAAAGTTTACCTAATAACATTTTTACCTACAAAAATCAAGATAGAAGTGAACATCAGAGATGTTTATATAATTATGAATAAATGTAATTGGTCAACTCTGTATCGGAGCGTTAAAATAAAATTCCAGATTCTAGAATTAGAATTGGCCCATCTATGGTATATAAGTTGGTATATTATTTTGTTAACATTGAAAGTGTCGTAACCAGCATGAGACATAGTTCTTGTTGGGTTGGAGCCTGTTTTTCTTTCAATCATTTAAGATTTAGTAAACGGGAGTCATTTTTGAGAGCATATATTTGACTATTCACAAGGACTGCACTGAATATATTAGACTATATTTGACAATTCAGAAGGACTGCACTGAGGCTATCCAAGTACACTGTTAGTGGGCAAAACCTAGGAACTTGTTAAATGGCGACTTGTGGCAGGTTCTCAGTGAGAGCTGAAGAAGGAGGATACAACATATTCTAGAAGGATCTGTAGTATGCTCTTTGAAAATGACCTGAAAGATTAGGTGTGGGAAACCTCTCTCTACAGGTTTTGGCAGAATGCTCCTCACATATATTTGGATAAGGTACAGATTCAGTACTTAACCTTGAATTCTTGCCACAAGAACATAAGTACGCATATTGACTAAAAGCTGGAATTGTAAGACAAGAGGCATTATACACAAGTTCAATGGATAGCAACCAACGACAACAAACTTTCATTTACAAGCAGCTAAGGATAACCATGCAATCAATAATTCAGAATTGTTGTTTATAGCTCATAAGTGTATGTATCCTTACTTATTTGGACAATAAGCTGAATGAAATTTCCAGTCAATGAACATGTATAGATACATAATGGAAAATAATTACGGTCTGAAATGAAATGCACCACTAGAACTGGATCTATTGATATATATTTTAAGCAGAAGTATGATACTTGGCTGGATATACAATCCATGGCCTTCTTTTATTTCCTTATCTTCTCGTTACTTTGTAGAGTAAATATTTGTGGTACAACCAAGAAACCTCACCGAGATGCTCATACTCAGATTCACTCAGTCTACAGTGGGTTCAATCCCAAGAGTAAATCTCAAATAAGGTGTTCTCTAACTAGTACACTTAAGCTCTTTGAGGAAAGAGGAAATTCATCTCAAAACATCACAAATCACTCTCATCATCTCTTAATAGAAAATATATACATTCTGCACATGCCAATAACTGAAGTTCAGTTCCTCATTGTTATAAATCACATCTATTAAAAGCAACATGTTGAAAATGAAACCAATCTTAAGTTTAAGCTTAACACTGAAGGGCATGGTTTTTGTGACGACTACTGACCCAAAAGATTACCAAGAAGATATCTTAGAGATGTGCTCTACATTAGCTCTACTTCATCAACTGAAATGTCCAGTTATCCGACTCTCTCTGATATGGGTACTAGGCTTTCTCATCAGCAAAATCAAACTATAGTAACTTTATAAGATCAAGTCAGCTAATTTGAGTGTCTAGCTCTCTTACCAGTAACAAGCACAAAATAAATTCATAACATCAATCCCACCATAACAAGTGCCAAGCTTATTCACCAGTACAGCTTACAAGAAAACTAAAGTATCCGTACAAACAAATTTAAATAATTATTCCAAAGATACTCAAAGTCACTAGTTATTTTATATTGCAAAGTATTTTTCAATAAGTATTGGTTATATCTCACAAAAGGCTTTTCCAATAACACACTATAGTGCAAAACATATCAATGCAAGCCTGGGTTGCAGCACAAGCTATAACAAAATAATAACTGATGATGGGATAATTGATTTAATTCAACAATCGAGCAATTGTTACAGCTCATCTTTACTGCTCATCTATTTTCCTGAATCCTTTTCCTTCAAGATTAAAATTAGCAAGGGTTTACAATACGACACAGAACATGAACAAATTATAATAGTTAAATTAAAATATGCAAAATAACAAATGCCGAAGAACAAAACAGATGTAAGCAACCGGAATGAAGTGAGATTTCGCCTCATACTGAGAATCAGCTGTTATGACAATGTGGCAACACCACAAGGTGAGGGGGGAAGTTAGGTACGGTAACTGCCCATACGGCCAGGCTTGCAATGATATGTCTTGTACTACAGTGTCAACTAAAACCATCAAATTCAAAACAGAGGATTTACAGGAATGCACTGGAAAATATGCTGTATGTTCATGGTAGTTCTATCTCATCCAGAGCTTGTCACTGAATGTCTGGACAACATGTAATCGTGTTATCCACAGTACCATTCACTGTCAGCTTCAGTAAAACTCTGGCCACAGTGTGGTGTCCAATGATTGGCCCAAAAACTAATTAAGTCAAGTATACAACAGGACATTTAGCAAAAAATAATGTCTTAGTGATCAAAATATGACACTGATATTTTTGTTTTACTTCTGTCTCTTTTTGATTTTTTTAACCCTTTGTAAATGAGATTTACAAATGATTTTAATTACATTTTCTCAAATTACTTATTTGACTTGTTAAAATAAAATGCAAATAAAAAATTACAACTTTGCTGTCTCTAGGAAGGTTTATAATAGTAGAGAAAACCTGTTGCAGTAATATCTGCTACATACATTTATGCACATTATAAACGTACGATAAAGTACTCTGGGGATTTCTGAAGTGGAATTACAATCCATATTATTCCATTTGATAAGTTTTTCCAAAAGCCCGTAGCCAATGGAGATGAATAGAAAATACAACCTAAAAGGATCAACATTTTTTAAATAAACTTACAAACAGGGTTGATCTTCTCCAGGCATCTTGCAGCAAAGCTCACAGGCTTTGGTTGGGAGCTCGTGCGGTTGAGGAATACACTGACAGGACTCCAGACCGTATGCCAGACAGATGGAACCAGTACACTCCTGCACAGTACATTGTTAGGTTTCATTAATACATTGCAGGAAAGTATAATAAGTATATATTATGTTACAAAACATAAGGCTATTTAAAATGTCCTATTTTAGCCACTGAAATGACAATCAGAGAATTGGCAGCCAGTGCCATGTGTCAGTATCCTTTCAAGTGTTTAATTTCTCAAATCCCAATTTGAGTTATATGTAACTAAGTTTCCTTTACATAATTTTCTTATATTATCGCAAGATACATTTATTAACCATCATATTATGATTTTAAGCATGATAAGTTATGTATAGTGTACACTAAATTTTGTCAGATTAGATTTCTTTAAATCCTACTACCTAACTTTAGTTATCTTCAAAGCCAGTTTTCCACAACCAACTCTGCCAAAATTGATTTAAGCAATCTATGTGTCACCAAAGAATAGTGAAAAATTGAGTCAGTATGATGTTGATTCAGACACTAAACACCTTCAGCAATTACTTCTACCTCTGCCAACAAATCTAATTCTTGGACAGCCCTTATCCACTTCATGCCTTTCTGTGGACATAATAATTTCTTCATTCATCTAACCTGGATGTACTCTTACATGATCAACACACAGGCCAATCTTAGTTGTAAAGGTACTTAGACAACTGACAGGAACAAAAGCAAGATCAGGTAAGGATGAACTTAGTAGAGGATCTAAATCTCCTATTGAGCATCTTGTAATTAGTTTTAATTTTTTCAACCAAAAAAGAACTACCTGACATAAATTGAATCATAGTTGAGAGTATGGCAAGCTGCCACCCCAGCTCAGGTTTCTGCATGGTATACATCATCTCTAATCACTAACATGTCGCCTTCAATACTCTGTATACTACATATAATGCAGAGTAACAAAAACTTCAACTGAAAGAACTTTTCAAAGAACATGACCCAAGGATAGAAAGAATGTTAAAGAATCAACAATCTAAGCTATAGACAAATAAGTAACATCTTCTCTGGCTCGGTTTTCAAGTTAAAAAAAAATATTTTATGGAACGGAATATTTCAACCTTATTTGCTGATGTTTTTTTAAACTTCTTTGTGTCCCATTAGTTATAAGAAGCTCACAGATAGACAGTCAACATGAGATAATACATTTGAAAATTATAAACATCAAACTAAATTAATTTTGATTCTATAAATGTAAGCATGTTCTGTAATTAACCCCTTAACTGCCACACCTGTGCCACATGCCAAATAGCTGCTTCGCTACACAACGCCTAGCAGCTGTAAGATGATACACATTTGCCTCTAGTAGTGTGTATTTGAAAGACAACAAATCCACAGTAGTGCTGTTTAATTGCTACTAAACTTTGACGGTCAACCAAGGTCCTATTAATAAAACACATGGTGAACTTTTACCTGCAATTTAAAAACAAAATATTACTGTTTTCAAGTTTTTCAATTAATTGTGTTTTTGAAGTTGCTACTATATTTTTTTATCTTCTATTTTGATTGTGAATCAATTGGTATAGCAGGAACTATTTTAAATAATGATAAAGAGGTTTTATCAAATTTAGGTTTATTCAGATACGTTGTTGTTAGTTAGGCATTCTACAATATAACTTTTCTGAAAATTATGGCAATCAGGATGTGAATCAATTTATTAACCATGATCTGACATCAGTGGAACCAGGGAGCCCGGCCTTCTATTGAGAGATGAGATTATGTTTTCTTATTCAGTTAGTTTTCATTACTGTCTGAGACTTAGACTGTTTTAACTTGCTTCTAACTGTGTAGTTTTAATATGAGTTGATTTAAAAATATGAAGAGACACACAATCGACCAACTCTTTAAAGCTAAAATAATAAAGACTGCATCTATCCTGAGTATGAAGTACCAACTGCGACAACCAGCTATTGCCTGAAGATCTGATGCCTGTGAAGACATGGACATAGATATAAGAAAAGACCATACTTCTTTTGACATAAGTGTAATATCTGATAGTCTGTATCGCAGTGCCAGTGGTCGTTATGATCAGTGGTTTAAAACATAAGATTTTAACCAAACCATTTGTTCCCGAAAAGACATTTAATTAGCTTATAAGTAAACATAACAATAAGAAATGCAAGTTTGAACAAAGCTGGTGAATGAAGTGGCATTGGCCTGCATATTCTAAAGAGGAAGATTATGCATATTGCAAAAATTGCATTGCTTTTGGACCTTAATATACTGGCAAAGATACTTATCAAAAATGGGGTTTTTGGTGGCTGCTCCATATAGAAAATGGAAAGATGCAGCAGAAAACATCACAGCTCATGCTAATTTTGACTACCATACATTTTCAACAATTACTGATGATTGTTGAAATTTGATCCAGAGAAAACTCGTCCAAGAAGTAAATAGCAGTGATTTTTTTTAAATCCTAGGCGATGAAACCATAGACATCTCGGGGAAGGAGCAATTTTCATTATGCATTCACCATATTACAATAGATGTTAAATCAGTTCTAAAAGAGAATTTTCCTTCTTTTACAACACAGATCGTTGATTTATCTGCCATTCATATTTTCTCAGTTATTTTCAAATATGTAGTACATTGGGCTTAGATATTACTAAACTCGTTGGCCAAGTTTATGATAGGAGCTCCACATTCAGTGGACATATAACTGGAGTCCATCAGTTACAGCATTTTAGCATATGAATCCAAACACTATATGTATTCAATGTACATCCTATAGGATAAATTTTATTTTAAGTAATTCATTTAATCTTCCTTGTGTAAGAAACTGTCTAGATACTTTAAATTATATATCGAACATTCTTAGGAAAATGTACTGTGTAATGCTGGTGATGCATTGAAGACCAATATTTCTAAGCTAATCCCTGAGAGTAAAAAACTTGCCTTTTGGGATTTTGTGAGACTAAGTTCACTGAGCGGCAGGAAGCCATCAATATATTTATGGAGCTCATTCCAGCTATAATAGCCACTCTTCAAAAATTGTTTGAAAGTAAGAGGGCAGTATCATCATCAGCCACATATCTTCTCTGAGGAATTGAGAAGAGGAGTTTTTTCATCTCACAAGGTACTTGCAAGTTTTTATATAGCCTCTTATATAAGTACCATCAAAAAGTCAAAAGTGATTTATCATGGCTATGTTGATAATGTGATAAATACCTTACAAAATCGACGTCAAACGAATGAAGAAGGCATTGAAAAGGACATTCAAGACTTTTCTGCATTATTCAAGAAGGCACAAACCCTGATGAAAGATCACTTTAATACAGAAATAAGTATTTTTTGAAATTTTATTTTGACAATGGAAGAATTGTGAAGAAAAAAGGATTTTTCTGCATATTTTCCATTGTTCAGTGATATATAAGATCAGTAAAACTACATTTCGAGATCTGCAATCTGATCTATTCTTCAGGTACATAAGTAACCTAACATATAATTAAAATCTAGGTTAAAGTAAACAAATTATACCAGAGCGTTGTGATTTGCATAAGTCAGGAAACAAAAACACCATGTTTTGTGTCAACTTCACTAACTCTAAAAAATTAAAACTGAACTACAGAATAAGAATTCCTCGACAGTCCATGTACCAAACAAAGAGAGACATTACCCTTCACATCAACGCAGAGGAGTATTACAGAAGAACAATATTCAAACTGTGAGAACAATATTCAAACCGTGCATAGACCCGCTTATTTCTGGTTTTGTAGATCGCTTTGGTGTAAACAAACCACTGTTAAAATAAGAGCCTTTGATGCACTGCTACCAAAAATGCAGATGCAACCAATTTAAAGTCGTTAAGTGACCTTGAACTGTTCTATGAAGATAGAGAATCACAATCAATTATGGAATCTGAGTACCTACTGTGGTCTAGAAAATGGTTTGATGTTCAAGACAATAATAAACCAAAACAAATCATGGCATCTTGAGCAGCTGTGATCAACTATTCTACCCTAACATAAACTACTTGTCTCACAACTTAGCCAGTATCTTTGCTGAAGTTGGGAGATCATTTTTTGCTACTGAAGAGTATATAAATGTAACTTAGAAATTCCATGGAAAATGATCGACTTACGGGATTAGTTCTACTATCAGTGCATTACCCAGCTCCCATAACATCAAGCAGGATACTTGACGAGGTGTCAAGATCAGGGGTGAGAAGGATATTGTTGTAAGATGAAGTCAGAAGCTTACTTGTTTAGTTCAAATGTTTGGACCAAATTGCCATTCTAATATTTATTAGGTATTAACCTTGAATTAATAAAGGGTTTCATACTATAAATTGTTGTCTAAAAGTAGTGTTTAGACAATATATTTTTTTCAACTTTCTTAGGGAGCACGCCTGGACACTCCTTTTTTTGGTGATTATTACACCCTCTACTCCTGTTATGGTCCCCCATTCTGAAATAATTTCTTGGCTACACCACTGTCTGGTGAAGAATCAGGAGGTTCTGACGGCAGTTTTGGTAAATGAAGATGATGCTGAAATTGATCATGGTGGACAAGAAACACGCTTCATGTATGCTGATTATGGAGCTACTCTGTGCCGCGGCTAATAAACCTGACAGCACCGTTAAAAACTTCACTTAAAGGGTTAGCAGGTTTCTGTTGACTGAAGTATGAGAAATACAGGCACAAACTATGTCCTGCACACTGTATGTCCATTACAAAAAAATCATATCTCCAAACAATATTTTTTACTGTTATGAACTAAATTATTCATGACCTTAAAATTTTTGTAATAAAATCAAAACATATTATAAGTTTTTAAAATGGATATGAGGGAGCGAATATATTCAGTGTCTCCTCTTACTGATGCTATGTAGTTTACTTATACGAGTATAACCATGTCCAAAGCACTTGAGATTTTGTGACATGGTATTTCATTATCACTATTTCTTGCAATGAATTCAGAGTCTTTGAGGAATATCTTTTATATCCTTTTCTGTTCAATTGTATGTAACGAATGGAACGACAGCATTTCACAAAACATCCTCATTACTGTTATGAAAGATGTGCATTATTATTAAAAGATGCAAATGTGTGTCATATCCTAGTATTGTAAGAAACATTCGGAAACACTCAGTGTGTACAGTTAGATACATATTACATAACAAAATATGTAAAGGCTGTTATAACATTCTGGTGATTACTGCTGCTCAGATTCAGTTAAATCAACAATCCCCTTAGTACTGTAAAGATATCCATTACATAATAGCTGTTTTAACATCAGTCTTAGGGCAAACATGCAAAATTAATTCTGTAACTCCTTATGTGTTGTATGTAATTTTAGCGAATATTTTATACTTAAACCAAAAATCATTTGATTTGGATAGTGCTATTTTGTCTCCTACAAAATTCAAGAGAGTTTTTTATGCTTATGTAGGCACCAACATCCTCCTATATATTTTTTTGGTATAATTTAATCCAGACAGGAAGTTAGTTCTCTTTGTGTGTAAGCTTCACACTGATGACTTAGTTCATACTAATTCTGTAATAATTAATCTAAAATTAATAATACGAATATAAGATTTCATTGAGTAACTATATACTGGGATCTAATTTAAAACCCAAAAAGACAACATTGCAGGTTCAGTATGAACGTGATACTATTTAAAAAGTTATGTGGTAAAATGTGTTCAGAAAAGGTTATAGAAGGAAGAATTTTAATCTAAACTTCTTCATATGTGCTCATAGTAATTTTTACGTATGAAGATTTTGGTTCATTCAAATGTGTGACTTAATGTAATGTTTACATTTTAAATATGGTACTGCATGAAAAAAATCAATAACATTTTCTTTAAGATCATAATAACATTTTGGCTCCCATGTAGCACAGTGTCTATAGTCTTGGGCTATACAGAAGTGTCAATATGTGGAGTAAATGTGTTATGAACTAACCACAGCTAAAATTGGAAATGTTTTGTGGCTCTAACATTGATTATATAGTACAATAGTATATATCCAAGCTGGAATATTTACAGTGAGCCGGGTCATTAAAAAAATATCAATAGCTTAAATCCATAGCTTGCTATCATATTACAGATGTTTTGATGGTACGATAAATATTTTTATCAAATTTATTTGTTATATCCACTTAACTTTAAAATCAAATGTTAAAAAAAATATAATTTATGTGTAAATTTATCAAACACATTCCATATATATAGTGGCTCAGCTAGTGGGGTATAGGGATCACTGCATGATATATCTATCACCCATGGCAGTATGCGCACACGCACACGTATTTTCTGGATGAAATATCATCTAATTGTGTCTTTATTTTTAAAATGAGCATGATTTTTATTGAATCTGAGGTTTCCATGGTCATGTAGACCTCATTCAATAATCTTTCGACTTGTCCTAGTCACTCTGGTTTTTATACCATAAAACAAAAAAAAAACAAGCTTGTTTATTTTTGTTCTGGACAGCTGACGATGACAGCTGTTGTGCAGTACAAAAATAAACACTTTCCTTGTCATATGAAGCTCTTATTCTAACCATGTTTTATAATTATTTTCTGTAGAATTGCATTGTACTTTATAAATTATTTTATGCATTTGGACTGTTTGCTTCAAATTTCAAAATTTATGCAATTATGTGCATTTTGCTGAGCACAACGGCTACAAATGTGAGCGAGCACACTCAAATGTGAACTGAATTTTCTCAAATTTTAGATTATCGAGTAACTAATGAAAATTTATCACTCCTAAATCAATGTATATGTTTTATTTATTTGTCTTCTTACACTTAAATTTTGTAAAATTTAATTTAATAATAAACCTTTTAGTAGACATATAATGCAAGCAGATTTTTTCATTTTTCTAATACGCTTTTGGAAAGGAGTGCAGCCCCACAGGCCCTCGGAATATGTTGATAACTTCTATATCTATTATATCTTCTGAGTCTTCTTCACATGCAACTGTAAGTACTTGCAAATAATCAGGATCTCTTTTGCTAATTAGTTACTAAGTTTACAACACAATTTATGCTAGAATTCAGTTCTTTTTAATTACAATAAAGTATTTACCTTAAAGTTATCTAATTTTATTTTTCAATTTTGCATACTGAATATTATATAAGAGTAATATAGTTTTATTTTTAATCTACAATGAAAACTTTGAGATTTAAAAATACATATCTTAGCATATTAATTTCCTTATGATAAACAACTATATGATAAACAACAAATAATAGAATATTTGCTCACAAATGCTTTAATGAACATTTTGATAATATATATTTTGCAAATGAAGTTATTACATTTTTGTAAATATTTGTAAAATACTCAATACTCAATACCACTTTGTGGGCACTAAACTTTCACTTATTATAATGCAAATTTGTGAGACAGAAAAAACCTCAAATGGTTAATGTGAGGAAAGTATTCTTGAGACACTTTATGAATTCAGTTCATTGTTTGAGATCTAAACTATATATAAATCCTGTTTTCCAAGTATGTTTAAATCGACGAAAAAGTTATTTGAATTTTAAAGTTTGAGTGTTATTAGGACACAATGAAGTTTATAAACATTTTAAAATAAATGTTTGATGACCAACTCTTTAACTGAATGGCTTTTAGGTATGCAATAAAATATATTTTAGAAATATTCTGACGGATAGTTAACATAATTAATTGCTGATTGATAGTGTGAAAGAAAACCAACCCCCATAAAGCAGACAAACTCATCATTGCAGACAGTCTTGTTGGGTTTGTTGATGGAGGGTGGGCAATAAGGTCCACGGCCATCGCAGAAACTGGAGTCTCTGCAGCCGTTGTCATCACGACACTTATCCCCAAACTTCAGCTGGCATTCAGATGTACAGCAGGGTCCCTGAACATTACATTTATATTTTACTCAGCTGTCCAAATGAAACAGAAATGATAGAAAACTAAATATCATCATATTATATTATTTTTATTTTTGATTGCTGTAAATGATTTCCCTGACAATGTTTCATGTTCATTAGTTTTATGTGCTGATACTATCTATAGCTCTCCTGCATTATAATAGAAGCTTCGATGAACTGATAAGGGAGGAGGGGAATTCATAATAAAAAAAACTGAAAAATAATATATTTTCTTTAAATTATATACAATTTATGAAGATGTTAAACCTGTTAAGGTATTAGGAATACATCTGGAAAGTAGACTGGTTGGGACCATAATATTGAACAATTATGTCAGAAATTATCAAGAGTTGTCCATCTATTTCGTAAATTAAGAAAAAGTATTACCTTAGACGTGCTAATTTCAACTTATTATGCTTTCTTTACTCACATTTAAGATATGGAATAATATTGTGGGGCAATATTAGTGGTGTACAAAAAGCTTTCAAATGGCATAAAAAAGCATTGAGAGCTATTAAGAATGTACCTGAAAAAGAAACATGTGTACCAATTTTTAAGGAACTAAAAATAATGAAAATTTCAAATTTACATGTTTATTGTTGTTAAGTGAATGTTAAAGAGTTGTTATATAATTTTTTAACTAGAAAGGAAATTCATAGTTATTTTACCAGAAAAAACCAGATTTACCTACTGCCAAAGTTGAAAAAAGTAAAAGCAGCCACATATATATGAAAATTAAGCTATTTAACAAATTACCGGAAACAGCATGGTCTGTACCTATAAACAGAGTTAAAATAGTAGTGGAAAGCTGGTTAAAAGAGAATGTATTTTATTCTGTTGATAGTTTTTTAGCTTGTGCTACTAGCACTATACATTTTTTAACTACATATACTGTTTTTTTTTGTTTTATTTATTTCTGTTTGTGTATAAATTTATGTATGTGTTATTGTTTTTTATAGTTTTAGTATAGATTATTTATATTTATTTAATTATTATTTAGTATAGATTATTTATAAACTTATTTCATTATTATAACTTCATTGTTAACTGTTATTACCTTATAGATAACTACTGAGAATTTGACAACTGTCATTTAGACAGAGATTTATATTAAGAAAGCGGTTAATTGTAAATCTGATTTTTTCAATTGCACAATGTGTTTAAAGACAATAAAATTTCTTGATTCCTGGTAATTTCTTATATTAAGTCCTTTTCTAATGCATATTTAAAAATTATAGTCAAAGAGACTGTTAAACCTTGCTCTACACAGTATGCCATAGCATAATGCAAAATGACAAAAAAAGAAATATTCATGTAATGCAAAATGTAAACATAATACAACGAAACTCCAAAATCAAAAAAAATTCAAAGAAGTGTTACTAAACATACTAAAATTTATATCAAGTAAATGGCTGCTCCTAATTTCAGATGTTCCTGCAAAAACACCTGCACATAACTAAATCTTCAAAACCGGAAGTAGAGTGAAAAAAATCAAACAGACACATGATCAGGCTGTATATATATATATATATATATATATATATATATATATATATATATATATATAAACCTATATATATGCAAAGTGTTACCCAAAAGTGTATTAAAAGACAAACTGACATAGAATTGCAAGGATAGATGAAAACCCCCAAGTGGTGTAAGGTGTTTACAAACCTGAGATGGGCTACAGAGACTGTTGGGTGTGAGGTGACAGGGAGGCTCATCTGGTGGAGGATAGCCTCGCTGTGGATAGCAGCAGCTGTCTCTGCAGTCATCCTCCCAACCACAGTCACACTGTTCACCTTCTTCCACCACTCCGTTTCCGCAAATCGCTGCTTGAGGTTCTGAAAAGCACCATAGCTTGTTTATTTGGTATAGTAACTAAGATAAGATTTTAACACCAACAGGAAAAGAAAGTAACATAACTGTTTTTGCTATCATGGGCAACAAATAAAATATAAGGTTGACAGGAGTGAACATGCTCGATATATCTCTTCTTTCTTCTACTAGTTATTTGTTTCTAGTTCAATGCTAGTTGAAAGTGATCTAATCTTGCATTAGGAAACGTCTTAACTTTCAGAGGAAGTACCGTTTCAAACTGAAATTTCTGTCCGAACTAATAAAAAATCAGCAATAAGAACTATTTTAACCACAGATTTGTGTCATCAACATTATGGTGGTGGGTGCACAACCTGGATATGTGATATGTCATCATGATGAAAATTGTTATAATGAGATAATTTCCTGAAAGAACTTTCCTTTATTAAGAAACCAATTGTTAAAGGAGATTGAATAATATAACACTCTAGGATTGTATCTGCCTGGTTGTATTAGAAGAACACTTGTAGCTAGTAAAATAAAAATGAAGAAAGGTTTTTCTGAATAAATTATATTACGAAACAATTAAATACTCTCATATAATGTGTAAAGCTGACTATTGAGAATGAGATTGACCATTACCATTTTCGGAGAGTGAAATGTTTTTTTTTTTTTTTTATTCCTGCAAACGCAGTTATGATAATCAAACCAATAGTTTTATGAAAACTATATTATACATATTTACAAGCTGTGCATCAACACCTCTAAAAGTAAATGAGGTTTTCATTTTAAGTTATTGAAAAGAAATTGCTGATTAGTTGACAATTGCTATCCAGGGAATCCCTGTATGGGAACAATATTTCATATCATGGCATGGTAAAACAGTTGATTATTGAAGTTGATTGATGTAAGCTTCCATTTCTTGTCTGATCTTAGTTCTTGCCATTGTTTACCACATCCATGTAGATACAAACATGTTATTTCCTCTTCTGCTCAGTTATTACTAGGCGAACAATAACAAATATTTCCAAAAGCAATTCTGTCAATATCACACACCAGAAAAATTGTAAAAGAACTTAATTTTTATGTAAGAATATTTCAATATTAAATGACAAAAATAAAGAGTTTTGTTATATTTGCATTTTTATTTATACCATGTGTGTTTCTTTCACTACAATATGTGTATACATGTTATGTATTCTGTTAGCTTATATAGTACATTAAGGAGATAAAACTATGAAAAATACATAAAATTAAAGTAAAATTGCTTTATTTGAGGTTGTTTATACAACTTCCCGTAAAACATTTCATAAATAAAACCGTTATTACATTCAGACAGAACTGATTGTATCTTTTCATTTATGGTAAAAATTGGGACTTTTTATATATTGCATTTCTTTTGAAACACAGACAGAAGAAAATTGTGCTTAAGAATTGTCTTGTAAAATTATAAAACAAAATTCATTACTTTCACTCATTATTTAACATTAGCTTGTAAAGAGATAAACAGGGTAACAATTTTTAACTATTAACATTGCACAGGTCTAGGGATAATGTTTCAAAGTTATGTGGCTAGGATTTATTTGTTATGTACATAGAATATTGAATGTATTTATAAAAATCTGGAAAAAAACATTGAGCACAGATCCATGCTCCATGCTCTGGCGAAATTTCATAAAACAATATTAATTTAATTGAAAAAGGAATAAACAATTATTTGTTGTGTTTTAATACAAGGCCAAATTCAATATATTGGACTAATCAACGTCCTTGCACGAGTGTTTATCCTTACATCAAGCAAGATCTGATAGGAACTAGATGTGTGTGTGTGTGTGTGTGTTTGTGAACTAGAGTAATGAAAGCAAAACTTATAGAGGTAATATATTTATAAAAATGTCTTCCAACATTTCATTACAGAGGAAAATTCTCAGGATGGTACCAAATAAATAAAAAATAGTGTACTGTAAAATTGAAGTGAGTAATGAACAGGATTTTGGAGTCTGTCTGGTTGTCAATCGTCCCACTGTAAAATAGAACGGCTAACTATTTTTCTTTAAAAAATTTTTTTTCTTTAACCCTTTTAACCCCAGCCATTAAATCAAGTGATGTGCCAGAAATCCCAAGCCATTTTCAGACAAAATGTAAGGGTTTTGTAAAAAATTCATAACTCAGTTATTTTTTAAGATATTTAGGTAATTCTTTTTTTGTTTTACTTCTTTATACATTTAGCTTACAGACATATACAAATAAAATTATTATTTTGAAAGTAATTTCTTTTACATACATATGAATATATAAAAAATAAATAAAAATGAAAAAATTTCAAGTTTGATCATGGAAACCATATAGATAAAAAAATGTTTGACACAAAAATACCCATTTACTTTATGATATATTTAATCCTTAATAAAAGGAAACAAAAATTATAGGCCTACCTGATTTACAAGTGGAGTAACATCAATTTATGTAAAGCCGTGTAAATTTTTCTTTTTGCCATTTTTGGGCAAGGCAACGTAACAAGGCCTTTAAAATTCACTGTACTTAAAATAAACATAAAACCAAAGTTATTTCTGACAAAATAACTAAAACTGTTCATAATCTAAATTTAAAATAAGTTTTAAAACAATATTTACATCACTACAAAATGTAAATTTTCAAGATATCCATCACTCAAATCGTCGTCACTAATCACATCTACACCATTTGCAACTAGGTTACTAATTAGTGTATTTTCACTTACGGCAGACTTTGAACGATGTCTTTTACTCATTTTGAAATCAAACAAATAATAAACTAAACTTTAACTGCCGTACTTTACACTGATTTAACCTAAAACTGTGAAGAACAGCTGATATACGTGATATACAGCTGTCTGCAACAAGCGTGAGCAGTCAGTCGAGACGAACTGCAATTTCTCAGTCACAGACTGACAAAATACGAAGTCAAACCATTACAAACTAATATATTTCGATGCAAAATATCTTTGTGCACAAGTCTGTGAAATTTCAAAGCATTTGGTGAAAAAGGTGGCCAGTAAAGTAATAAAAAGTGCACGTCCGCACTATACGGACGTCGGGAGTTGACGCCATTTTTACGACGTCCGTATAGTACGGACGTCGGGGTTAAAAGGGTTAAGAATTTACGTTAAAAAACAAATTTTACTATTATTATTAGACCCTTTTCGGTTAAGAATTGTTCAGCAATCCTCAACAGTTTGGACCGAATGAAGAGCTTAATGAAACCATGGTATAAAGGAGGAAATTACTTTTAATACTAAATCTGTATAATTTTCTATTTTTTAAACTGTTCTCATTGAAAATTCAAAATTTGGTATTGCAATATCTGACTTTTACAAGGATAGAATAATCAAATAAACGTATAATTGTTTGCCTGTTGAAACAGTTAGAGGCTATGATGCTTTGGAGCTTCATTTAACAATGTTATTACTGTATAAACTTGTTTCTGTGAAACATTTCATGCCTTCTTACCTGTGAAGCAGCCCTTTGGTGAGCGAGCCTTAGCATTCAACACAGGGTTGATACTGTTCAGACTGCATGGAGAGAACTGGTTGTTATTTTTCTTGTCTCCTGATGTTGCTCTGGCAAACATTATGTAATTGCCATCTTCTCCACCAGGAGTGCAACTATCTGGATCATGCTGTAAGAGTCAAATACATTGAGCTAAATGATGAATTAAGGTTATACTTATCCGATTAAATCAACAGACTTTTCCTTTGAACTTCTTTAACAAATTACACTAGATTTAAATAAATAAAACTTAGTAATAGTTTATAGTAATCAAGTGGTGTTCCATATAATACAAAATTTAATATATTAATGCCCCTCGTTGCCTCAAAGACTGACTTTGAACACATGGTTTGAAAAAATCACTGACAACTAAAAACCCACATAATGAACATCAATATGATACGTGTATAAAGGCAATAAAGAATCAAGTACACAAAGAGATGAGATAACTTACATGAGGGAGTAAACTAGTCTCTTATGTTGGTGATGCATATCAAATTGATTCAGACCTTTTAATAAGCTTCATTTAAATGAAGAAGTAGTTTAAAGTTACATTTAAAATGAGATTAAGTTATGTGAATTATGATAATCAATTATATCAGTTGAACTATCAACAAAGATGAAGAAAAATACCAGATCAAGTTTTAAAACCTTGGTGTGTTGTATTGCATCCAATCCAGTAGGTAACTACAAAATCTGATGATCCAGCTATAAACAAAGCAAATAAAATGTTATTCAGTTACTGATAGTGAATAAGTAGTGCTTTAATTTTGAGGGGGGAAAACAGCAGGGTTGGTAATTTTGTCTAGAGACTATTGAAATGATTTTCATAGTTTGTATGTGTTCTAAAAATTTATAATCACATATATTAGTTTAAATTCACTATTTTTTCTAATTTTGCCATTCCACTACGGATGTCCAATGACATCCATGTGGGAAACAATGTGTTTCCAGTGTGATAAGTGAGACACATGCATGGTCTAGAAGCTTCTTGTAACAACGTGTGAGTATTTTTTGTTGTATGTTTTGGGGACATTTTGTAAACCAGTAAAGGTTTTCTGATAATTTCCCACTTGAAGGCAATAGTGTTCTTTCCTGGTGAACAAATTGCATAATCATCTCCGCCCTCAGTGATACGTAGTAATATTTTGCCGGTTAAAGGCGCATGAAAAACTTTTACTGGAGGCCACAAACTTCTAATCCTAATGCAGTAATACAGGATGGAGTGCAGAACTTTGAGTTTTCACAACTTTAAAAAATTACATAAGGTTTTGAAAACATTGAAACAACCTATCTAGCAAGGGTCTTGCTATATAGATAACACACTATTTTGCCTATAATGTACAGTTAAAGAATTGGCCATTGTCATAATCACATATCATATGGTACATGTTTCCTCCGAAAAACTCAAAAAAACCTGCCTGAACAGTTGTAATCTCATTAAGAACGTGCAAACGTTTTCATGTAAAAACATTGTCCGAGGGCATTTGAGGATGGGTTTTGCTGATAACGATACTTAAATGTATTTATTCAAGCCAATCATATCTCATAGTCAACTATACATGGTATCAACTACAATACTGCACATTACTTTGTCATTTTGCACTCTCGATTCTGTTGACAGTGCGGCAAATCACTCTAATTACTTACTCAACATCCTGGAGCATTCTGAATTCTTAATTACTGGTAAATCAAACTATATAGACACTCTTAAGGATTCTATCCAAACCTTGGTGGTCTCACATCTTTTGATAAAGAGAACAGAGCAATCAGACTTATACACAGTTAAAAAGATTTAATACTACATCAGTCACTATAAAAATTGCTCAATTTCTATCAATACAGGACAATGGGATGGTTCTGACTGTCTTGCTGGTTTATAAAATATTGATAACAGGTAGGCCTGCACAACTTGAAAAGTAATTAAGTATTCTATTACATTTAAAAGAGTGGTGTGGTACCCACAACATGGGATCTTGTCTTAATCGTAAAAGAAGACAATTAAGACAAGATCCCATAGTGTTGTAAGTTTTAGATATTATTAGTAGGTAGTAAAATATTCTACCGCTAAATGCAGAAATTTCTGCAACCGCTGTATTTCTGCATTTAGCGGTAGAATATTTTACTACCTACTAATAATATCTAAAACTTACAACACTGGAAACAAAACTAAAAAAGAATATGATTTGACGTAGTAGTACAATGTTGAAATAGCCTGATGGCATATGTAGAAGGATTATTTGTACGTATAAATAGTGACAATCCAGTATCACTAGTATCTGTAAGGGTCTGATTTCTAAATTTGGTGTAAAAACTTTCTCTACGATAGCAGCTACAGATCTCCAGCCCACATATTTATTTATACTTAAAAAATGCAATGTTTCTGAAAATATAGGTATTTATACAGTGCTAAATAATCTCAAGCTTTTTTAAACAATATTACTCAAAGTTAAAATAATGATGGCTGAGAATGAATAGACTCCTAAAATGGCCTGCTTCTTGAGTGACAGTATAGTCTGGATGGCTAAGGTTGGGCATAGGACCTGCCTCCATTCAAGATCCCATGAGGAGAGATAACTGGCAATATCTCAGTCATTTTACCTTGGAAGAAGAGGATGCTGGGTCTGCTCCAACCTCTTCCAGTTAAAGCGGGTAAGAGAAGCCATACTCCTGATATTTAGGCATTAACAAATCTTTAACCTTAGAGGAGTGCCACCCACTCCAATAGCTATCCTCTGCAGTAAACTAGACCTATTGACCAGCCCTTTTGACCCAACATTTTGACAATAATTGCGGTTACTGATGTGTCGTTCCTAGGCATCAGTGGAAGAATTCCCCCAGGAGGGTTCACTTCTGGCTGGTTTATATCAGCCAATAGAATCAACACTGGTTACAGCAAAGACCAATGTGTCTTTTAAATCTAAACTGAACACATCAAATGGCATTTGGTTTCAATCAAACCGGTTCAATAATAACAAGAAATCTCATAGACTGTTGATAATTTGTGAAAGCGAGTAAGAAGCTTTATGCATCCCTTGGATTATTCTTAACTAATCAACCAAAGAAGTCTATAATGGATAAAGTAGGTTTGAGCTTCATATTGATGGGGTTTTATACATCTAAACATAAATTGTAAGGTTCAATAAGTCTGAAGATAATTTTAGCAGTTTAGTAAGACATTTGTCTGTTCTATGTATACTTACAGGAGATCCAAAGTTGTGGCCAATCTCATGGGCTAGAGTCACATGAGAGACAGCCGGAGGAACGTGTTTGCCGTAGTTGAGTAGTGTTACTATCCCCGTATTCAGACTCTTCATACTGCCTCGATAGTGCTGAAAAATTATACGCTATTTAACAAGCTTCAAATACCCTATTGAGGGATCAAGTATTGAGCTGGTTTTTAACTTAAATACTATGTTCACTCCTTTAATTTAAAACACAAATCGGGTTTTCTTTTTGCTAGAATTATAGATAAGGCAGGTGAACCTAAAGTACATAGACTGGCAAACTGAGTATCGGTTTTAAAGTTTTATTAAAACATGAAAAATATTTTATACCTAAAAAAGTGACATGTCCATTTGAGGAAACTTTTGGCTAACTCCACACCCTTTGTTCTTTTCCTTTGCCCTTAAGTATATTTAGTTGAAATGTATAACATCCAGGCTTCGTCCTCACTGCCTATTCTCATGTCTTGGATATTTTTGATGTCTTGTTACCAATACACCTCCTTGAGATAAATTGGTTTCTTATAAACATACTTTTTTACATTTTGCTACAATTCTTGATTTTATTCTTGCCAGATATGCTGCTGAAACTTTTCTAAATTTGACCAGCATTGGCAGTTATGGGATCCTGGGCAAGTCTTGGTTACGTATCTATTAATCTGCATGCTGCTATTCTGCACGATTTCTGCAAGGAAATTGCTCATGATGATCCACTCAAGTTTCGATATAATTAAAAAAGTACAAACATAACATAAATAATTTTACAAGTTAAATATTGTTATATTTTTTGTATCAAGATAATTCATAATGAAATAACAATACTTTTAAAAGGAAAATTGTTATAAACATTATAAACGTACAATACATTTTTTCTGTAAAACACATAAGAATTTACTATTTAGGCTATAAGTTTGGTCAATACAATGACAAAAATCACAGGAATCATCAGTTTATCATCATGATCATAACAATTCCTGAGTATTTTTACAGAATTTAATTTTATAATTCTAATATTTTTTTAGTTTTTTATTATATTTTACTATAATTTGTTTCACTTGAATGATATATTTCTTCATTATAGTTTTCAAAACTGATCATGTAAGGAGACTGAAACATAACACTTTACCATAATAATCGACCATAAGTTAATTCCCGTTGTTCAGTTGTGTTCTATTATTGTATGGCTTTTATTTTTGTAACCTTACTTTATTAAAGGAGCGAGGCCCATGGTGGTTGCTCCGTTTCAACCTAAGATCGGCCCTGGGAGCAAGAAAGCTGGGACTTGTCATAATACCTGATGGTTCTGTACGCCCTTACTTTAGATTTGATGCCTTTACGAATTAATTCTCTTTAAAGTATTATACAACAAATAATAAATTAAAGAAAGAATAGAAGTCATTTTTCAAATAAAAGAATTTTATTTTTAATCTCTTAATAAATTTTGATGAAAAGTTTGTAATCACTGTATATGGAGCTAAGTATTTGTTTTCAATAAAGCTCTGGCCATTTTCAAACTACAGAAAATTTATTCAAGTACTTTTTTTAATTCAAAATGAATTGACGCAATATTCATTCTGAAATTAATTTGCAAATTAATTAAGTTCAACACGGTGGCAATAAGTTGAACATGACATGATAATATAAAACGTGTTTGTATTCAGCAACACAACATCTGCTCTGGAACACTGTACAGATCTGATTAGTATGTTAGCTGATTGTGGTCATATTTTGCTAGCATAAACCCGCTTGCACTCAGGCTGTACTCTCACATATTGGCGTTTCTTTATTTATGGTTGGTATTCATTGATTTTACTGCCAAACTTTTCATCTCTTACTTTCCAAACAAAAATGCGAAGGTCTACTCCCAAAACATTTATCCACCGATTCTAACAAAAGTATTGAGTTATCTTTATGATAGAATAAGAGAAAGTGCACTTTAATTGAAACAACAGCATTGTATTGAAGTAGAACGCCATAGGATAATTCAGTTGGAAGCTTTTAGCTTGCAAAAACTGTATAGCTTACATCATATAGTAAAAATATTTTAGATTTGGTACTTGAGATGACAGCTGAAATTGTTTGTAACAATTATGTTTCTGTTAAATCAAGCATGTGATCACGTAAGGTTAGAAAAATAATACTTTAAATAATGAAAATGCCCACTATAATCTAGAATTATTGTAGTTGTTCACCATTCATATTTATGGGGGATTAGTGTGGTCATAATGAGTATTATCAGTATTTGTTTGAAGGT
This sequence comes from Homalodisca vitripennis, assembly GCF_021130785.1. Taxonomy (NCBI): domain Eukaryota; kingdom Metazoa; phylum Arthropoda; class Insecta; order Hemiptera; family Cicadellidae; genus Homalodisca; species Homalodisca vitripennis. The sequence goes on from NC_060215.1 coordinate 47,136,282, forward strand.
CAATGTTGTTAAGTACTAATATTGTATTATGTTTTATAATTGGATGAAAATTTAAACAGCCTTTCAAACTGAAAAGCCACTCCTTAGTCATTTAGTTAATAACTGGGTTAGACGGTGACGGTTCTTTAAATATTCTACCTTATATTGGTCAAATCAATGTTAAAACATTCAATCAATTTTTTAAATTTTGTTCCTGAAACAAGTTACATGAGCAGTTGTTGCAATATTTTAGGATGATGTGGCTAAGAACAAAACGAGTAAGATGAATGGAAATATAATATTCAGAATAATCTGTCTTCATTAAAATTAATAGCAAATAGCGGAAAATTAAGCACTGTTTCAAATAGAATTGATATTGCGAAACTGCCTGAAAGTTATAAATTTATCAGTAAGTCCCCAAAAGTGTTAATAAACATTGCACCTAGAATGTGAAACAATTGCTATATTTTTCTCGTCACAGACATTTGATACATAGCCGAAGTATGAACAAATATGATTCTTAATTAATGAGGGAGTAAACACTGTTTACTTTGCATGTAAGTATAAGCTCAATTTTGTAATTTTTATAACACATACATAATACATGTTTGAAACCTAATTAAAAAGGGTATATTAACTAAAGGAAAACTAATTCCATATAATTTAACTTATATCTCCGCCACAGTTTATAGATTTCCTATTAGAAAGCTATATCAATTCACTCCAGATCAACTTATTGCCAGGAGAGCTTGAAGTATCAATTTTGAACTCTTTAAAGTAAATTGAATAGAATTTAAAGATTAATAGCTGACATTATATTTTATGTAAATTAACTATCAAATATTAAAATAATAAAATTCTTTATGCATTTTAAAATGAACTGTAAATGGCTTGTGACTACTCACCCCATTTTTCTCACAGACTCCACCTGCATTCTTGAGATCTCCTGTCCACGCAAGGCCCAAAGTTCCCATCTCAAAGTCCCGATATGTGAACATGTAGGCCAGACAGAAAGCATCATAGTTTTCTTCTGAAATAACCAAGAAACTTCGAATAAGCAAAAGGGGTTTTTATAAGCAATCCCTCTACATACACAGAGAAAATTTTAGGATTAAAATTTAGGGCATATCCGTTTCGTGTAGCATACATGTTGTAGACATGTTTCATGAAGTTTTTAATTTAAGTTATGAATTGTAACTGAGGTTCAAATTTATTTAATAATAAAGGTATAGAACGTACAGCAGGGAGAAAAAAATCTGTGACCCTTTCCTGAAAATTGTGATGCTGTGTAGATCATTTGATTGATTTTTTAAACAGAAGTTTTTCCAAGTTATTTTATTGTTAAGTTTTTCAAATAACAAGAAAGTTACAGAATACTCCCATGAATTTTATTGAGGATGCAAAAACTTAGGTGGGCCTAATTATTAATTGTTGAGTTAATAGAAATAAAACTCTGTAGCATACATGTTCTGCAAAACACAAGTGGCTGAGAAACATTTTACAATAAAATGTTATGTTTATATATCTTTATTTTATTATTTTATCAATAGGGGCTTCTTTTTGTCCATGTTTTAAAACCCCATAGGTTCTAAAACTTGTCACAGACTTACATAAGGTTCTAAATCTATAAAATATAGCACTTCAAATACTATACCTTTGCTACCAAAAATGGATATTTTATTTCAGAAGTAAAAATTGAACACTTTTATTTAAACTTCCTAAAAACACCATAAGTTGTGATAACATAAGTTTACCCTCTTCTGTGATGTTCAGATGGAGCCTGTTGTTAAAACTTTGCTCATTGTTTTGCAAGATACAGTAGAACTGTGCTGAATGCAAGAGAAGTTTACACAGAGTTTTAAGAGGTGCGTTGTTCTCCCGGCCTCGAGAGATGGTTCGCATTACACTAATGCAAACTTTTGCTAGGGTCTGGGAAAAGTAAAACTTCGACCCTCTGTTTGTTGTATTGTGGTCAATGTTTACAAAGAATAGAATTTGTATTCTTCATCCTGATGGAAACATGTTTTTCTCAAGTTTGTTCAGTACAAACTTCGTAACAAAATCAGGTAAACTAAAATTTGAGTTAGATTTGTCTTTAAGTCCAAAGCATATAACACAGAAGTGAAGAATAGAAAATGAAAATATTAGTTTTTTATCAAAATAGGGGCAGCAATTCACTGAAAGTGACTATCAAATATTTAAATAGGGTTTGTTCTGACAGGTAGTAAAAGACTTTATGATTTCAAATTGTTACGTGAAATCCTATGAACTAAGCCATTGTACATAATTAAGTAGAATGAAGATCATCTTATCAGTAGTTTTCAATCCAAAGTCTGATAGTTTGTTACAATTTACACCTTTGTAATAGCATTAACTAATACAAAAAATAACATTTACTTAATATATTTGCTGGTGTCTGGGAAGGTTGATTGATTTTGTAAAACTCCAAAGAACAAAAAAATTGTGATAGGAAAATATTGGTTTGCACACTCATACCCTGATACTCATAGAATCATCTGTTAGCAGTTTCCAGTTCCTTTAAACCAAAATAATAGCCAACTCAAAGAAGGAATCTAGCTAACCGCTTTAAACCAAAATCAAGCTAAGAATCTGCTGAGGAATCAAATTGCATTCTTGTAATGGAACCGTTTAACATGAAATAAAAAATCTGTTTTTTAAGAAGTATGGTGCTAATTCAATTCTTAAACTAGTATTTAGTTTTGCCTTTTGATTTTTAACACAATATTTAAATTGAAATCAAACCTTTAGCATTGTAACAAGTGAATATTTCCATAAAAGGATTGTCTCAGAAAACAATATTGTTTTGTATATTGTTATTTAAAGTTTTGAGTAGTAAGTTTACTCATACTTTGATTGAAGTGAAGACGATATGTCTTACGTTCATTGTTATGAATGAGATTATCTACCTACCTGAGAAAAGCTCTAGAAACTTTTCAACTCCGTAGTTGCCTGGGAAACGATACTTTGAATCCTGCAGAGCCTCCGTTGAGTGAACTTTGATTCTCTTGATCATGAAACTTATGTTGTCTGGTTTCCCATCTTGATTGAAGTCTGTAAAACGTTCACAAGCATGACTAGTTAGGCAAGCATTAATATGGTAAAAAGAACACAAAGATGATAGACAAAAATGTTCAACAACCATTATTCATATTTTTCAACCCAAAAAGATCTTATAGAGATTTTGTGTAGCAAGACAATTTCCACAGAGACTAGAGATCTCTTGTACTATACAACAAATTTAGAGTTTTTCCATGTTTACCTAACAACAGCATTGTATGTTTCAAATGTACAGGATTAATTTCAGCAATAGTGGCAAGTAGAGCAATACACATAAACCTATAGTCAGACACTCTGTAGCAACATGTATTGAGAGTAATAATATATAAAATTGTATGAATTTTCATCCTATAATATTAACACTGTTTATTTTCTTCTATACAAATGAATACATACCCATATTTTGTATGCTCTTGAACATTGTTTTCAATAATAGCTTTTTTATTTGTAATATTTTAATATTAAAAACTGTTTATTTAAATGTAATAGATCAGATATTATATGTTAGTGGATTATGCCAGGCTCTAGCTTTGATCGTATACATAAAGGTTTTTAATTTGTTTTGGTTATTAATTTTAAGCAAATTCACCGTAGTGTTTATTAAAAATTCATACTCAAATTACTTTAATATATGAAAATCGATTAAAGTCATTTCAGATACTTATTGTAACTAAGATTAATAATAAATTTTTATTCTCTAATTTATAAAAACAAATACAAACTAAACAATCAATTTAAAATTGTTTATATCACTTGATTTCACTTATAGCATTAAAACTTTTAACAAGAAATTGGGATTGTAGATTATGTTGCTTTTCTTGTAAGTGAATTCCACAAAAACTACATAAATATCACAATGCTTTTGGATTTTCACTGTACCGTTATTTGCAGAAAAATAAATCGGTTATATGACAAGCAACCAACTTGTCAATAATATTTTTTATTTTACTTTTAGATATGGGCATAAAAGATAGCAGAATTAACTTTGTCGTAAAGTATATCAATCCCATTCTTAAATCTGTATGCATTACATCCAGGCAATTGTTAAAATATGTTATCCAAAAAATACATAAGGTATACAGTTTAACTGTTTGTTTAGAAAGATATCTATGAAGCCAAACATATGAAGCCATTTAAAAGTATACACTGCAACGAGTACACAGTATGTGGTGAGATTGTATTTTTAATTGAACTTGAATAACTGAATCCAAATTTGAGCTAGCTTCTTAAGAATGAGTACAATGAGTACCTGATTATATGAAACATCATTTTAAGCTCAAATCGATTACTATAAAAAGACATTTTTGGTTTTATATATAAAATATTTTAGTAAAGTAATACTGAGAAATTATATGTACAAAGTGGAAATGCCCCAAAATTTCACAAATTTTATTCCAAGTTAGTTTCTCTCTTGTTAAAAGTTTTGCCTGCAATAAAAAAATTAAATTACCTACCAAAGCAATGATATATTGGAACCAGTTTAGAAGAAATAAATAAAACTATTGGATTTAAAATGTTTATTATCTACCATACAAAACTTACACTTCAAATTTGTTAATAATAATAATGTCTTTGATAAGTACATTAATTTAGATTAAAATCAGAAGTCATTCATTTAGCTTGGGTCACTTTGAGCTGGAGCCTTTGATTCCAATAAGTCATAATCTGGGATCAACTTTGACAATGGAAGGTGAATCTTGCGAAATGACGAGCTTCCGCAGCCGTTTTATGTAACAATTTACTTTTACAACCCGTTCGGGTCGTAAACCCAGTCCATCCCAGCAAATTGTGCTGTCAGCCTAGGTTCTTACTTTAAAGCACACAAATCGAATTTACGTTCCTCCTCTCGAGCAAACGTTCATTTTTTGCAGACGTCCAAATTTGTGTTGATTTATGCAGTATTTTAAAAGGCATACATAAAGCGCTTCAAATATGAATAACAATTGAAATGTTTTATGGCATTCAGGTATGGAATATAAAACTTAAGATACACATGTTCAAATTTTAGAGCTGTCAGAATATATGGTACCTTACCCAAAATATTAATTAAAAAGAACACATTATTATTTAAGGGGGATATAAGAATAAAAGTATGGAATATAAGATCAAAATCTAAATAATCTTTTTCTCCTAAAACCAAAAACATATTTCCTACTACGTTTTCACATGTTTAAAAATACCAAAGTGTATTAATTTAAATAGAATATTGCCTTGTAACAAAGCACAGCTGTGTACCCAAACTCAAAACATCACATGTTTTTCAGCATTTCTGAACATAATTTACAATGTTTTAATACAATAAAGTGGAGCTACCAATTAAAGTCAATCTCTGGATATAGCCTTCTTAAATAAAAAATGCCATAAATACAACAACCATGTAGCTTAACTGATTCAAGGGAATGGATTTAGATTTTTTTTCTTTCTATCCTACAAGCAAAATTGGACAGAAGGATACAATTTATTATTTATAGTAAATTAAAATAGTGTATCTATGACACTGATTAGTTTATCAGTTCAGTTATTACTGGGTATTTAGATGTAAAATCACAATTGGTACTTCAATTACTATAAAACTTTAGTCTCTGATGTGTAAACAACTGGGGAATTCCTGGTTACCAATTTAACATTGTGAATTATTTTGAAATGGCTTTCACAAAAAAATCCACTCATGCACTGATGGATATATCAAGAAATCTCTAGAGCAATAAAAATGATTACTTTAATTTTGTTTCTTTTGTGGGTGCTGCTAAAAGTGTTTTGTTCTTCAGCCTCAGAACTCTCTGTTCCATTACCATTTTTTTATATTAACTATTTGTAAATCTCAATATACACTGATGAAAGTATTATGGAATTTTACATATCCAGACAAATTCTTATAATTGCTGTTCAATCACAGTTCACTGCTGCCCTATTTGCTATTGCATGGCCATTCCTCTACCAGCTACGAGTTGTTTAGTTTGAATTGTCTTCTCAGGTCAAGTGACCAGAACTTCTGGCTGTTGCAGTTTCTTCGTCAGCTCAGACTAATTTAGTGTTTGCTTTTTCCCTTGAGGTAGCAGTTCCAATACAGCTGGCCAGTCAAAATCTTTTTTTGTATTCTGTCTGTTTACTAGAGAAACACAGGAAAGAAACTGCTATGGCCAGCGATACAGATAAGACTGACTGATGGTATAATTTTTGAAAGTCCTAGCTTTCAGTCGATTTACTGTGAGATAGAATAGGATGAGAACCTACATGGGGGCTTGCCATATAGGTAAGAGTGACTGATTAAGTTAACTTGAGATGCCGCTAGTTTCCAGTCTAACTGCAGAGTGACTGTATGAGATGACTAGATCAGAATTTAACACCTTGATCATTTCTGATCACAGTGATGTTGAGAGAATATATGGATCTAGGTGATGGTGGCCAACAACTCTCTTGTTGAAGCTACAGTAGTAGAGCTACATGAGGGAGTGGTGGTATGGAAAGAAGATTAAAAATATAAAACTCTCTTAAAATTAAAAATGTATCAAACATATCTAACAAATAAGAAATATTGATTATATTTCATCATTTATTTATTCCTTGTAGTAAATTAGACAAATTGGCTTAAATAATGCCTGGCAGTATGGAAGTATGGAATACCATGTTTGGATCTTTGATAATGAATGTAAAACCAATTCATCAGGATAAATTAGTATAATCCAACTGGATTGTGATGAGAAAGATTTATGACTGACACTGGGTGAGAAATGCACACTGTAAATATGTCAGTTTTTGACACGGGGATGTATAAATCATATGATTCACACACAGCATGGAAACTCAAATACTAATAGTTTTTATAAAATTAGATCTCGGTTCTAACTATTGTACTGGATACGAAGTGATTAACATTGGTACCTCACATAAGTACAGTAACTTTAGTTTTTGCATGAACAACCTAATTAAATTTAAGTTGAATTTATGTACATTCAGTAAAACTATAATATCTGAACCGATGGAAATGCACAAATGAAACTGAGACAATGATCTAGATCCAAGTAAACGTACGTGTACTAAAACTTATGAACCCATCTCTCCTGTTGTAAAATAGAAATTATATAAAAACCAATTTCATACCATTCTAAACTTTCTTGAAAATAAGGGTTAAATTAATTGAAAGTAACTGAGGAATCTCAATTGGAAATGAATTTTAATAGTTGAACTATTATATTATTCTACAACTTCCAAGTCAAAAATAAAATTTGGATTTTCAATTAATGGTCCAAATAATACAATGATAATGAGTTCTACAATGTTCATAATATTTTACAGTTTTTTATGAAATTTACAACTAACCCATGGTTCCTGAAGGGTTTTAAAAACAATGGTGAAAACAGAAATCTTGTATCCCATATATAATGCTAAATTTTTCATTATTTGGTTAAGGGATTACTGATAATATAAGAACCCTTTCTCTATTAAACCTAACGTTACGTTCACGCAACTTTTGTTATTTTTAACTATCAACAATATTTAATCAGTGATCTGAGTGTACTAAATGGTATACATTTTGTAACATATAACGATGGCAAATGTCCGAAATCCTATTAATCCTTTCAAACCATCCATTGTCTATAAAAAATGTTAAACAGAGATGTTCTTTAGATTGCATGAGGTTTATAAAGAGAGAAACAGTACATAATTTAATAGTCCGTAATGGAGTGTTAAAATTGATACTGATGGGAAATTTATTTTTTATAAAAAGTCCGAAAACGTTCGCCAGAGATGCAATAACCAACGTTTGATCATAATACTGAATAACATGTCATTGATTTACTTTCGATTCTAATACTGAAGAACACATAATTGGTGAAGAAAATAATACCAAAAACTTTAGAAACGGATCCACAACACTCTTTAATAAAAATATTTGCTTTGGTTGATTTATTAACAAGAGTACAGCATCTTATACTAATAATTCTGTGTTGTGTATAAGCAAAACTGGACATTTCTAATGATGTAAGTGAAAACAATATATAACAGCAAGTACAGATTTTAAAATATTACTGATTAGAATAATGCGATTATTTAGTTCAAGTACACAAAACTTGATTGTTATAAACAAAACATTTCAGTGAATTTTCAGATTATCCTAAAGAAAGCTAACAAGGGCTGAGTAAAATAATTATTTAATAAATTGTATAAAAAGTATTTAAGGTATGTGTTTTGTACTTATCAATGTGAAATTATTTTAAAAAAATGTGATGATACACATTTTTTATCTCTGGGTTATAGACAAAATTAGCAAGTGAGTATACAGTTTAATGGAATTACCTCAGATATCATCATATATCAAATGTTTTAAAAATAAACTCAACATTTAATTTGAAACTGACCTGTTACTCTGTAAATGGCGTTTACTCTTTGGACATGACGTGTCATCACTTCTATGCAAGCCTCTTCAGTTCCATACCTCTGAAAGAAGAGATGGTCTGCTTGAAGGTACAACATACAAGTGGTCTTCTTAGGGTCAATAGTAGCTCTCTTGTGGATGTGTTGCTGTCTCGCTAATAGATCATCGGGGTCAAAGATCCCATTATCATCTGTGGGTCCCGTGCCTACGAGGATCTTGGGATACAGACTTCTATCCACTGGAGGATTGTAGTGGTTAGTCTTCGGATAGTGTGGAATTATTGAATCATTCCCCTTCACTTTTGTCAAAATAGAAATGTCCCCAGGAACTTTGATGATGCGAATACTATCTAAAGAATCACGCACGATTTCTTCGTGTACTTTGTTGGAAGTAGGTTCGGTTCTGTTGGCACCAAAATGGTACACCGTATTCGGACTATTTACAATGATATGCCGATTATTTGGCCACTGATTGATCAATTCTGACTTGTTAAATCTAGATATAGTCCTTGAAGATTCTAGTTCGTCTAAGGGAAACCAACGACGGATTCTGCTCTTGAAAGGTTTTGTGTTCCGATCGGAGATCTCCTCAGAGTGTGAATGGTCAGGAGAGACACCTTCAGCCAGCTCCGCCGACGCACAACTTTGTCTTGTTGGTCTTACAGTGTCCGAAGCTCGATAGATGATACTATGGTACCCCACATCCTCAGAGGGTTCCAGGTACCGACCAACAGGCTCTATGTAAAAATCTTCCAGGCGGGTAGAGATTGTGCCGTCGAACAATCCGTCGGCGGTCACTATCCCGTGTACCACTGCCTGATCATCATCTGAAACACAGTAAACATGTTTCACCACAACTGCTAAGAGATATTCAAACATTTTCAGAGTAACCTTTGACCTTTTTGATTTGCATACCCCTTGTTAGTTGCTACATTGCTATGGACTATTTTAAATATAATATATAGTTACATAACCATAATTATCTCTGCAGACTTAGTTTTACAACACATCCAAATTTAGTTCATTATAGCGCTTCAAATAATGAAGAATGAATAATAAGCTACATGAATATAACTGTATTAAAAATGGAATATAAATCAATATAAAATACTTTGGTACAGAAAAAGAAAATATTATCTTATAATATTTCCACAGCTGTTTTTCTTTTTGATACAGATATTAAGATACAAATTCATGATAAAGGAACAAAATCAGATTTCAACAAAGCAAATGAGAAAGGCCAAGTAAAATAACGTTGCATATTATTGGAAAGTGTCAAACTCACTTTAGAAGTTTGTTATCGTGATTGAACTTTATAATTACTTTCTCCCTACTTTCTTTCTAAATTTATCCTCTTAAAAACGTCCATTATTAACTTTTTGACACTGCAACATCCATTATGTAAACTATTATGGTATTTGGAATTAATGTCACATTATTTATAGATACTGTAGGTACGGTAACTAATATGTTATCCATTGTAAACTGTTAGTTTTGAATAAAGCTTATACAAATAGTTCTCACAAGAGAATGATTTTTTTATACTATTATTTATTATTTTGTTTCCTGACAAGCATGTTTCAATTACTTCTTAAGGCATTAAGTTACTTTTTCAAAAAAGGTCTAATGATCTATAAGTTGAATAACAAAAACCAACGAACAAATGCTTAACAAATTAGTGAAACTTTTTATACTGGAAGTGACACAGATTTGCCTAGAAGTGTCTTTTCATTTACATATTCAGTTCATGAATAACTTTCAAGAAATTGTATGGCCTCTGTAACTACCACTTTGGTGATTAATTTGAAATGCAAACTTGTAAGTTGCTGAAATTAGAGCACAGTAATCTGAGGAAGTTCTCTTTATAAAAAGAACCGTAAATGCTAATGGAGGATTTTTAAAATCCTTTGTAAACTATCTTTAATCAAGATTTCCATTGAAGACACACAAAAATTACACCATTTAGTCCAATAGAATTCAAAATAATATACTAGTTTTATTTTTGTTTATTCCTCACTGAACATCCTGACAAAGAAAACGTACTAAAAATTACACCTAAAGTGAGCTTAAATAAAGCAATATATTACTTTGATAATATTGGCATGTAAACTGTAAAATCAAATATCTTAGAATTTGTTGGTGAACATTTTTATTTTACACACAATATACATTTATAAATTTTATGAATATAATGCTTCACTATACTGTCTTGACTATGTCTACCTTTAATTTTAATATTACATAATATATTTTAATGATAGTAATTTGCAATGCTGCAATCAAGGTGCACACATCAATGTTGAACCTTGTGGTATATTGTGGTTATAGTCAGTGGAGACCTTCAACACACTACAACGATATAATTAATTATCCAGCATTAAGTTTATTTGTATTTTGTTCCAAGTCACATGACTTCCGCCAAACATTTAGGTAGATAAGCTATGACAGCAGAAATAATTCTAATTTATGTGCTAAACTCCAAAGCCACATATCTTTCTTTGTTATAGTAATTAATAAAAAAAAATGCTAAAATTTTAATATTTATTAATTAGCTAAGAAATACAATAAATTGCATTGCATTTTATGAATAAAATCAATCGAAATTAAAAAGTATAAAATTCATTGATCTGGATTGGAGTGTAAACAAATACTTATAATTCAAATTTCAAATCCCAAAACATACTAAAATAGAAAAGTGTTAAATGTCATGTACATTAAAATCTGTATACATCTCCAACATCTTGTCACAGTAATGTGTTTTTGCTGCTGTGTGTCCGCCCATACCTTGCACTTAGTAGTTAAAGTACATTAACAGTTGCTTGTTATTTGGTATAGGCCTAAAACAAGGACCTTGGTAGCGGTTATTAAAATAATAGCAGCATACACAGTTTGTACCACCATAAAGGCACCGTTTTTGTAATAATATGTACGATTTATTTATATCAGTTCATGTTTTAAAAACCATACGTTATTCCACTGAAATTGCAAAGAGTACTACAAAATAAAATAATGCTTTACACTTCATGAAGTGTAAAAGAAAATAAACACTTTGCAACTTACTCTACTGCACAGCACGTTATCGTAAGAGAAGGTATTCGTGAGTTATTAAGATATCAGCAGGTCAGTTAAATGATTTTATGAGTAATTTACTAATAACAGAAACTAAACTTTACTAATTAAAGGCAGGAATTTATGACGTTTACTTTTTAATTGGAAGATAACAGCCGATAAAACTGAGAGGACGGAATCAGTTTTCGAGATGACGGTGAAGAGCATATACGTTTACAAACGAGCATTGCTAGTGGAAGCTCAAATTCCCAATCTTGATTATCTAAACATACTTTCATTGAACAGGCTACAAAATCAGTCCTCTTTTGCACAATTAAATGTTTTTGACACTATGACCCATAGGTTTATCTATGCACTCCTCCAAATCATAACATGGTACAATTTCCTGAGAGCCTACTGTAATGCTCATCCAGCGTAGTATAGGGTCGGTGTTACGGTCCATATATGTGAGAGAAGGTATTCTCTGCACTTTAATCAAGTGTGTGTTGTGGTCCCTTGTGAATACATCTTCAAGTTACATATGGCCTTGAAAGCTATAAATAGAATGAACGTCGCAATATCAGTCGATAGTCGGTCTCTGTGTGGTTGGTTGACGCCGATTAAACTTTTATTTACTCGCCAACTATTAAAAGGAGTCAGCCTACTTCTCGCCACGGTTTAAAGCTCCTTCATAAGACCCGTATTTAACTCAACTCTCCATCCCAATCATTGTTTGTCGAAAGCACTATAGAAATAAACCTATAGTCTCCTGTTTGGAAGTGCAAATGGCCGAGCGGTCTAAGATGCGCAGTTCGAATCCTGCCTGTGACCGAAACAATTTTTATCAGTACCATCGACCTTGTGCTATACGACTCTTCCCCATATTGTGTTTGTGTCCTCGCACAGGCTAGTGGCCCATGAGGACGGGCAGAATAAGGCATACAAGAGGATCGACTCTCCTTAAATAAAAAATATTAATTTAGTTGTGTTTTATATGAGCATTTTGGAGTTACTAACTTAAACTTCAAGCCTAGAAAATATATTAACGCAATATACATGAGTGATCTCTCAAAAATTTAACTATGTTAAAGATAACAGAAGGGTAAACATTAAATACGTTCAGATGTCCATTCACACTCTTTAATGAGACTTAATAGAGAAAATCAATCCAGTCGGAGAAATATGAAAATTTGAAAAGAATACAACGAGAAAGAAAGATCGTTGTAGAACAGAAAATATAGTATAATTGACAAGCATAAGAACAAGCCGGTGCACAAATAATGCAAATGAAAAAGGAAGGCGACTAGATAGAATAAAACTGTCGGAAATAAACTGAATTGTGATTAATGAAAAGCAACGAATTTGTATTCGTCATATCATGAAACTGCTGAAAGCAGTTGTATTTTGAAATTTATTCGGCTAAGTGAAATTGAAGATAACTAAGAATACGTCCCATCTTACCGAAAGTTGATAAACTAATACTGTACTCAGAAAGCCGAATATTGGTTAAAATAATTCACTACTCATTTGAGATAAATATGTGCACATCGCTAATGATTTTTTTTATTTAACTTTCAGGGACGAAGTAAACTCGGCAATGAACGAGATTACGTCCAGGCCGGTTGGTAGTGACGCAATACGAACCAGAATGGTTAAGTTAAAAGTGATACGTGATAGAAGTCGCTGGTCGTTGTGTTCTTTCCTACTTACTAGTTACCACGATACTGGAATACAAGCACAGTTCGCTATTTAAGAAAGCTCTTCCAGTGTTTTATAGTAGGTTTTCCAGCATACGTGTATTCTGAAGACCATCCTATGAAGTTAGCACCTTCATCGTCACCATTGCAAGGCTCGAGTAGAATCTTGTAAGCATCAGCGTGCGGTGGGTAAAGTAAGGGCCTAAGAGTCGGTTGTAATGAAATTAAGTTTCACCTCATAAGAACAATGTTAACCTATAACAGTTTCATGCCCTTATTGTGGTCGTAGAATTGTGTGACGCATCTCTTTATACACAATTGATAAGCGTTCATTTTTAATAACGTATACTCTTTAGTTTTTGTAGTTTCATTTGTAGTTTCTAAATGTGTAAGAGATAACTATTGTCTTTAGGCATTTAGAAGTCAAATGCGTTTCAAAGCGTATTAATTACGTCTTTAAAATGAAACGTTTCACATTATTCTATGGTTAAACTACAGGAGTAAAAGCTTTTAAGATAGCCTCCAGTACAGTCACCCCTCAAGTTTAATACTGAGAGGTGCACAATACTCCACATAGCATGATCTCATATTCCCCAAATGTATCACGTGGGGAAATGTCGAAATTAGACTCAAAACGAAGCACTTTAAATGACAGACTGTTAAACGTGTTGGTGTGAAATTTTACAGTGGCCTTTAATTTACTGACTACGCAACTCGTTTTCAAAAACTCACCTTTATGACAAAAGACTATTTGCTACAGCTTTGCAATCTTCAGTGCTATTCGTAATTTAGCTCTGATAAATAGACCGAATTCGGTAAATACAGAATATTGTTGCACTGTTTGCCTTTAATTAAGGAAGGCAAGATTGCCTTTCGTAATGCTATTGATCTGCTGCTAATGGAAACTGCGTGCAGGGAGCAGACCTGTTGCGTGGTTATTAGAATGCTGACACGCAAAAAGGATTTTCAGTGGAGAGATACCATAAAGGTTAACTACCCCTGTTTCCTTAAGGTGAAACTGAAGATATGTAGAAGATGTTCGTTGTAACTGTAAAGGAAGGTGTTGTAAAATGGCCTTCTCTTGAATTTAAAGACGATACAGAAAACCATTCTTGCATTAGAAGCACTCGAGTAATGTAGTTAATTAGGTAAAATAATCTTTAGCCTGTAATGAAGTCCAAATGCAATTTGTAACTCTACATTGTTTTAGTAATTATTGTTTGTTGAATTTGATAACTAGTTTTCTGTAAATTTAACATCTGATATATAACAAAGCTATTGGTACTAAAAATAACAGCCTTTATTAATGTAACAATAAAGAACTCAAATCCTAAACATTAATATTACACTGAACGTTAGTACTTTCAGTCCTAATGAACATAACGTATTGATGTTAATATCTTTCTGCATAATCAATTTCACAATTAATATTTAAATGCTGAGTTACTTAAATTCACATTAGTTTACTGAAAGTGTCATGCGAATACAAACACTCCAACAATAGGTTATCAATAATCGATATTCAAATAATGAAGGGCGGATCATAGTTATGGTCATAAATAAGAAATATTCTCATTAAAGTAAGTTAAATAAAACATAAAATGCCAACTATCAACAGAACCAACATATGTTTTTATTTATCGGCGGTAAATATAAAATGTGTTTTCCATGTATGCCCTTCAACTATAATGAATTATTTTTTATATTTAATCTAAATGGGCTATTCTAGAGATATCAAGCGTTGGTTAGTATAATTCGTAATGTGTCTATAATGAATACTAAAAATTATAACTAATTTCACATTTTTTAACTCTATAGAATCCGTTCACAATATGTTACTGCGTAACAGTGAGCTAGTTTTCTCCTTAGAGCTATAAGACTTTTGCTAGAAAATCGTGCTCAGTATAATATTATTTAACATATCTTACTTTTAAAACAAAACTGTATGAAATATTAAGAAACTTCAATTAATACACCAGTTTACCAAGCTTATAAACGAGGATAGAATTATTTTGAAACAAGTTTTCAAATATTATATGCTCTATTGTCATAAAACACTGTAAATACATGCGCAAGTTTCAATACAATATTAAAAACACGTATAAAACATTGCATGTGCTGTGATATTATCCTAATTAAGAAAGGATCTAAGAGCTTTCTTAAAACTAGGATAAGGTCATTTCCATATCTCAAGTTACCAGAGAGTTCATTAAATAATGACGTTGTATTGTAATGTTGACGTGTGAGTTAAAAATACTGTGGTAACACAGAATTAATTATTTGACCTAAGATGGGTTTTAATAGCGAGACGATACTGAAAAAAGGTGAGGCTCTGCTGAAAGAAAATTAAAGTTTGATCAATGTAAAAGCAAAGTAAAGTAAGCAGACTTAATTCCTTAAATACAGATTTGCACGGGAGCGTCTTTGTTCAATGCCAGCAACAATTCTCACTGCGCTCTGTTAGAGGTGAAATGAATTTTGAGCGGGACCTTTAAGACTCTCATATCGTGAGAAGACATAGAAAATACCACAACATAAAAGAAATACCTCAGTGGCTGTAAAATACAAGGGTCTAAGGGGAACATTTTATAGCCCAATTTTTTGTTACCGCATAATGTGGCAAGAGAAATTCAAATATTTGTCCATGGGCATCCACAGACTTGGGCAGAGTGATAAGAACAAACCTTATCAACAATTTTCCAAATACTCTAGTCGATATTCTCTCTTGAAGTTTTGGTTAAGTAATCAAAATGAACTTTTCAGTGCTAATAATTTTCTTAAAACCACAGAGCAACTATATTTGAGTCTACAAAACTATGTCCATGGTATCAGAACATAAGTAATCCATTAAAACTTGAATAACGCAAGTCCACACACATATATGATCATTTGTGAATTTTTAAGATAACTGATTTACAAAATTAAATATAGGATCTCAGGTATGAACACTTGGTGTACTGGTAAAGCCCACCTAGTAATCTTTAATTAAATGATACAACAGTCAATAAATAAACACTCACATCACCTGGAATATTTCACAAGTATCCAAAATACTTATTATTTATGCATTCGTCGTTTGATATGAAAATTAGGCTAATGTTTTGGATTGTGGTAAAAAACTACATCGATTCATGAATCGGAAAATAATTTTCAATCTTTTTTAGTCTTGTGAAGGAAATAGGAGTTTCGTAATAATATAAATAAGTACGAGGAATATGTATGTACTGTTTTACTTTAAATATCCACTAAATTGCAATAGATGGCAGAACAGTTGTGTAGGTTAGGAAACAAGAGTTAGTTGTGAAGATGTACTAAATTTATTAGCCGATACCAGCAGAATAACTTTGTCACAAATGTTATCGCCCCTCAGAGCATTTTGATCACAACGTGTAAGGCCACATTGCGTTTATGGTAATGAAACCAGTTAGTATAATTCGGCACAAATAGAATTGTATAGTAACAACACATCTTTTGTTAAGTTCTTGATTTTAATGATGACAACAAGAGACAACATAACAAAGCATTACATTGCATTATGGGAGGAAACCGAACCGTGTATCTGTATCGGCCAGTGTGGGATTCATTCAATTACCGACTGCCCATGTCCATGATGAGTTGATTAGTGCGCCATTAGAATTGCTGATAGCGTTACAAACATTGAAAGCTTTTATGGAAATTAGATTTCAGTTCCGATGTGGGGACTCCCTTCTGAAGGGAACATGCCTAACAACCACGGTACTCATCATATTTGTATTTTGGGAAGTTATTCTAATTTGCATGTTGCAACTAGTTATACCGATGATTGGGACATAGGACTCTAAGCAAAATTTACATGTCCATTCTCCAGTTGTTCTCAAATTGACTGACCTGCTACTCCATAATCAAAATAATAATGTTGAAACACAAATTACACTCATCTGGGCATTTGACCAAATATAGAAAATTCAATACATAGTTAACTTCACAATTTATTTTATATTCTACATTGAGTCAGGTAAACTATCGACAGCGAATTTGTCTAAGCCCACTAAAGAATTATTTGTCAGGCTTTTTCAATACACATAATACATGTATCCACAGTGAAAATTATAAAACCATAGAATTTTTTCGAGATAAACAAATTATTGAAAATTAAACCCGAAAACGAAAAAGGACATTACAGTTATGTAAACAATAAAATTCCTATATTATCAAGAGACCAACGGAAACTACCACTGCACTCCTTCTACTCTAATTAAAAGTATAATAATCTAAATATGATTATAACAACAGTGGCTAGTGCCAATTGTACTGTTAGTACATCTTACGCCGTTCTGGGTGGCTGGGTGGTTAGCGTCTCAACTTATCCTAGGAATCTGGGTTGAAATCTTGGTTCGGGCATAGTACTTTTTCACGCTAATTAAATAAAGGCATAGCCAAAAATAATGGGATAAACCATCCTGGGCTAGAGCTTCAGCTAATCTACAATAATAATAACATATTTCATTGTTATTATTAAGCCTAGTTCATGGAATTTTAATTCTCACTGACCCTTAACTAACGATGAAAACTTTCCCGAAGAAACACGGTATTACTGTACCTTCGTTCGGAAGATAGAGACTAACATTCATGTTGCTGGCTAGATTACTAAGAGAGAGATTCATCTTGTATTTACTGAGAGATTGTCTGTATTGCCAATCGGTTCCATATGGTTCATCCTACATACAGGTGGTACAAGACATAAAAAATATCAGTTAGAAGCTAAAGTAGACTTGCCGCTCATCAAGTATGACGGAGCTGCCCATCATATTACTAGTTTCTCAGTACTGTCAAATATCCATTCTAAAACTAAGTGTCGCTTCCGGATACAAGGTGGATCGATGATGCCGCGGAATACTATTGTACCAAGAAATATATCCTCGGATACTAATAAAGTGTTAAATTTGTATATTTATTTTGCTATAAAAGGAAATATTAAAGTCAGTTACTTCATATAAACATTTAACAAACTGAAAAGTGACTTCTCATCCAACTTCCTCCAGAATTAGGAGATTTTTACGATAGGATCTAGTTAATCGTTCAGTATTTTCCATTTCAAACAGCAAAGGTTAGCTTTCTTTGCAAAAAATTATGGTACGTATGTAAATAAACCTAATTATCTATTTATTAATAGGACTATGTAAGAAACTTATACATTGAATTATGTGTATGGTTTTGTTTATTATATAATAAACACTTCATTTTATATATCGTTCGTTTATACATTTTCCATCGTCTTTGTATTCATATTATAACAGGTAGCTTTTAAACGGAACTTAAAGTAAACATCCTTTTATTCTTATATTATTATTTCAATAGTTTTAATAAAAATTAATCAAAGTTTTTTTCATGTGATAATACTGGTTAAAGTTACTTGACATCATTCGATTATTGTCAAACCGTTGTATTGTACTACACTACATTTCTGAGAAGCACCTGGAGTGGACGTGAAACGGCTGTCATTTGTCGATAAGTTGGTTCAGAATAAATTAGCTTTGTCAACTAAAGTTTGAAACCTGACGGCCACCTTAGTTTTCTCGTAACGCTGATAAAACTGTACAGTAATCCAAGTTAAATCCAATCTCAAACCATTTAAACTATCAGATTAATATAGAAAATCCTGAATGATTGGGTAGATATATATATATACTGAATACTAGTAGTACAATATCAGTAGCTAATTTAAAAGTTTATATTCTTGTTGGAACCTTTGAAGCCTTTTTTGGTACTTACAACTATAACACCTGAAACGTGAAATTTGTGCTGATATGCCGGGAGGGCGTTTGCGATCCACCCTCCATCAGTTCCAAATCGTATTACGGGATTGCTTTTGTGGCAGCCATGTTGATTTTATCCCCATAAGAAATCACATGCAATTTTACTTCTTTATTTTTACTCGTAAGATTATAAAATTTATCTCATTTTAAAGATATAAAGAATACGTATTGAAACCTTTTTAGTTATTTCCATATTTTGATAGGTTGGTTATTAATAAAAAAATCTCAAAATATTTTACTACTTTATTATTTGAATAATAAAGAACTATAAACTTGCAGAAAAACTCAAAAGCGATAGGATGCGTATTAATAATATCTTCAAAAGTAGACATCTTCCTTATCGCTAAAACAAAACAAAAATATAATATAAAGGTGCATAAGGTTTCATATTATTCTTACGGGGGAAAACTCAAGGTCGTTGTACTAGCACCTTACTTTTAACGTCATACGAACAATTAAAACCTTCAAACTGATCTAAAACCATATTTTTAGTAGTAGAGCTATGATATGTCTCAATTTGAAATTATTAATATGCATCCAATACGTTTTAGTTTGCTTCATATTTTTATTGGTTATTCAAAAAAATCCCAAATGTGGAAGAAAAAAGGATTTCTCCGGACATTTCCTATCGTTCAGTGAGACAATATAATCAGGAGGAAGAGATCAGATTGCAGATCTCGAAACGTAGTGCTACCGATTGTGTTGTATCACTGAACGAATCCAAATGTCCAGAAAATCCGGTTTCCTTCGCAATCCTTCCATCGTCAAAAACGAATTTCAAACAAAGAATCCTGAACGTGCTTGTACTTCTTTGTTTAAATAAGGGTAATAACGCTTTTTTACATGTTAACCGTATCTTTAATAAAATAAGACAACTTCAATTATTTTACGACCAGAATTAAGGACAACAATTGTTTGAGGTTTACATTGTTCGTTAGAGTTAAACCCCAAGGTCCTTTCATCACAGTCGGCTATAAGTTGTTTTAACGAACTATCTCTGCGTTTTGGCATTTATTGAATATAAAAGAAACTAAAGTCTGTGAAATACTAGCCAGTATATAGAATGTAATAAACAACACCAAGATCAAAGTTAGTTCTTTTTTAAGCTTATTTAAAACCATGTAACTAATCCGGAAATTTGTAATTTTAAATTTAATCCCCATTATGTAGATCTTAAAGTAAAATCCTCTTTGTAATGTGATGTATTTTGAAATAGAAGTAGTTTGTTGAGTATGCGTAGCAATAATGTTATACATTAGACAGATTTTCCTTTAATTTTAGTCTAGTTATTCTTATTAGATTTAATAGGTATGACTTTTGTCTAACAGTTCATAAACTGAAAAGTAATGAAAAAATGTATTTAAAATGCAAACTTAGCGCAAGTTACATTTAATAGCGCTGAAATTGGACATCTTTGAAAGGTAAAGAATATAAATGTGTGTATAACAATAAAACTTAGTATTCGTTTAAATATTTTACGACATAAGTATAAGTGTGTAAGTAAATACATACATAAACTGTAAACACATATTTCATGAGCGTGTTTCCTATCTTGACAGGAACAATAAAGTTTCCATGAAAGTAGCGATGCTGTTTCACTTTGTTTATTATTCATAAATTCCTTAGTCATAAATGGTGTAAATAAGTTACAGATGTGTGACTATTTTCTATACACTTCAGGAAAACAACAAAGAAAGGAATCCCCCTTGTTTTAGAACTGCAGCCATTCTGAAACGTGATGTCCAAAATAAAATTCCACGAAAACCGACACAAATGTGGAAGAAAATCAGGAAGTATGAACTATGGTTCAAAACAACAAAAAACATCGAGTTACTTGTGTTAATAAGTTAATAGAGATAATAAATTATATTAGTTTTATGAAACCTACTTCAACACGTTCACTGCGGCTCCATATTGAGTGAAAAGTATTTTCATAAGACAGCAAGCGCACTAGGCGCATGCCGCAGTCAATGTGCGATAGCCATGCACACAGTATTTACTTGTAAACATTGTACAAGTCATTGAGTATGGACACTTAATTTTTATGGACTCCACAGTGAAAGAACTGCATCCATTTACATTAATTTATTTTATTGGCCGTTGTCTCACTTTAACTGTGCTTTTCCCAGACAAACTGCAGATAGTGAGTATTTACTTTGTATGTATACAGCACTCCTCTTTTACATGGGTGCTATAGTGGCTTTTAAATATACGCCTTTGTAGAAATTTTGGAATAAAACAATATAGCATAGTTTGAAATATTAAACATTATTATTTTAATTGATATTAACACTATACTTTTTAGTTATGAACACAATTAATGTTATATAGTTGTAAAGAAAAATAAATTTTTAGTACGTAAATACAAGTGTAATTAAAATATTTATATACTTGTAGACATGTATAATTCAACCGGTTATTTATTTATATTCAGGACAAATATTTTAATTTTCAAAGCAGAAACTTAGTGTTACAATTTATCAAGCAATACTTTATTTTTAATGTCAATAGAAACAATCACCTCAGAATCCTATTCCAAATATTACTAGTTTTGAAAATTCGTATTTTACACTCTTTTACTATTGAATAACAAATCGAAGAGTTAATGAACCGTTGTTGAGATGTAGTACATCAATTGCAAGTACATTAATATTTCATTGGTTCTTTACTATTAACAACTTCTCTGTAAATCAATAAACTGAAAAAAAAGAGTATCAAGGACCCAATAAAACGTAACGAGAGTTATCGCAAAGATTGACGGACTGCCCTTTGACCTTTTGACCCCAAAATCAATACAGTTCTTCCTTGGACCAAGAAGAACATGTGTGCCAATTTTCAAGTTTGTAGGACTTTTCAATCAAGAGTTATAGCACATACAGACGGGCAGACGGCATTAAGAAGGAAGGACTGGATACTAATTCTGTTGGTTGATGTGTTACTCCTACAATAAGCGTTGTACAGTCTAACGAGACCAAGTTCAGAGCCCCGGGACTCAGTTCATTGAGTTCCCTATTCGGGTATTCCCTAATTTCCCTAAGTTCCTTAATTTCCGGGTATTCAATTTAACTTATCAATTTTTAATTATCTTTTTTGGCGTATATCACTGTAAACAGTATTACGGTATTTTCTATTATTTCACAAAAGAAAACTCACAATTATCCAATAATTTGTGTATTTTTCACGAGGCCTTTCGACATCGAAGATGCCATCATCAGGTGTGAATCAACAATTTAAAAACAAATATCAGCTGAGTAAAACTAACAAGATTTATATGGTTAAAATTAAAATAAAATGATATAAATATTAGTATATGTATAAAAGTTTGGGTCAAAAAATTTAGTTATATTTTAAAGGAATGGTGAATTTTTAATCGGTCCAAAATCATTGTTTAAAATTTTATCTTTGTGTTTTGTTATGTATAATGTTTCATATGCGTCGAGTTCTTCTTGTTTGTGGACTTGTTTTAATAATGTAAAGATTTTAAAGGTGTGGTTTGTTTCAAAAGCATGTTTGGCAATAGCAGATTTATCAGTTTGTCCATATTTATATTACGGTATGTTAAGTTTTTCTAGTAAATTACCTCTGTCAATATCCTCGGATCCAAGAACTTCTTTTTTCTTTTCGAGTTAATCGTTTGAAACAAATAATGGACAAATTAAACCTTGAGAAGAAGAGTATCACAACACTGATATGAATAAAAAAAGAACTATTTCATTAATAGATAGATTGAACATTGACACACGAGAACGCAGTACTGATCAATAAATGAGTCGGTTAACAATGTCCAACATACCAGGACTAATGTTATTATGACTAATTTCATTCACTCAGTTCTCTAGCAGGTGTAATCTGTTTAATGTCTACCCTTCGAATGTTTTCAGTTCTCGAAATCCACTACGTGGGCTAAACTATTTTGCAATATTCATTTCTTATGTTCTTCTCATCTAAAATATAAGAAAATAAAATTATGGAAAATTAAGTTAAGAAATGCAGTCGAAAACTTTTTAATTTATATTAATATTTATCTATATATAATGTCATCATTGACAAGAGACAATATACTTTCATAATGAAGAACATAAAAACGTACAAAAATGTAACATAATTACTCAACCCAACTGCGAACTTCAAACTGCATTGAATTCCTAACTCGGTAAACTGGTCCATTACATGACAAACATAACAACTACAAACTAGGAGCTCGCAAAGCCCAAAACAAATTAACGGGTACAGTGTGGTCATGGCCGTTGCTGGGAGAAGGTGAAAATAAACTTTATAACTAAGCGGTGACCGGTAGCGCCTCTATTGCATTTTTATTAATCTTAAAAAATGTTTTAATGAGTTTTTCAGCCGACAACTATAAACAGAGTTCAATCGATATATTTTATTGGATTCAACCATTATTTATTTTAAACAATATGATCAATTTTTGTACGAGTGGAATTGTTTAGCTTACTGTTTACGCATGATATGTAAAAAAACATGTATTATAAAAACTAATTGTTATGTAATTGAAAATTTTAAAAAATTGTGGGATTAAAATTTACAAAATTGTTGATTTGAGATTGATCATTGCTGTAGCAGTAATATATAATTCATGCATATGTAATTATACCATGTATTATTATAATTGGCTCGGTTTATAGTTGGACAGAAAGTGTATTTTTATAACGTCATGAGGTCATTTTTTCCCCCACCGAAAAGAATATCTAATTATAAATTGTCGAAAATTGAGTTTGTCTGAAAAAGTCAATTGTTACTAAAAAAACAGACTTTAGTGGTATTATTTATTAGTGGTTTAAATACTAATAAAAACATCATCACGTGTACATTTCTTTGGAAAGCTTCAGCATAGTAAACATGTATTGCGCTTGAACTACAGTGCTTTTCAGTGGAAATATTTTATTATGATTATTAGTGTACTTCTATTAGGATATATTGTCGATTAGTTGGAACAGCTGGAATATGTCTTTAGTATCCATTTATGGAGGGCGATTTTTTTGAGTGGATTATGAACCGATAAAAGTATAAAACTCACTAATAATGCTAGTGGGTTTTCACTTTTTATGTGTTGATTCTCGGAAGATATAATGTTAATATTACAACAATCTTATATACGTATACGTACTAATTTCTCTATGAATTCAGAGGCCTGCGAACCAAATGTTTTCATCGGTTCATGACGTTTTTAATTATTCCAGATATTTATATATAAACATCATAAAAGTTTGTTGTAATAGCTTCCTTTCAGAGTGAGTGGACATGAATTCAAACGGAACGAGTTTAAAAATAAATATGCCTCATTTGATGCAGCCCAATAAAGACGAAGGTTGAGGGAAACCACTGCATCAAAAGAGGGATATACTGCAGTGATAGAGACCTCTTATTGAGAGGGAGGGAGAAAGAGGTCAAATTGATGGGCTCACTATGAGTAAGAGAGAGACAGAGAATGTTTACTGTTGCCAAAATCAATACAAACCTAAGGCGCCCATCTGCCTATATTGTAGCTTCCTCTACGAAAACAAAAGCTTACCATTTTTCATGGATTTGAAATGAAAATACTTAATATGGTTGATTATGATTATAAAATATCGAACACGAAAAGTACAATATTAAGGATAGTCTTGAATGTTGTATTCAACACCATCCTTTCTTAATCTCAGTTTATTAAGGTTATAGCTACATTCAAATAGAAATTATAATTGAATTGTGGAAAGTACTTTGGATAATTTAATTTTTCATATGTAATATGTGGCTACTGTTAACCTGAGAGTAGTCACTTTCCCATTGTTCCTTAACACAACAGTATGTGTTAAGAAATAAAAACTAATACAAAACATTCTTATCGTTCTTAAGTTTAATATTACAGTTTAATGTTATACAGTATAGACGATTTTATTCTCTATAAAACTTAAAGTTCTTTTCTTTCGTTATCTATTACGATCATTAAAACGTATTTAGTGTAAAAAATACAGATAATAATTTAAAACCTATAACACAAAATTCTACTTACATTTTAATGTAAGTAGATTCTACGTGATTCAACATTTACAGCGTCTTAACTTTTAATAAATTACAAAATATATAAACAAATATCTTACTTAGAAAGTATAAAATATTTACAAATAAATGTATACGCATATAAAACCATAGTCCCGTAGTAGTTCCCTAAGTCAACATCTTATTATATAAGTATGTGTGAGGTAACATTAAATAATTAATATAGCTAGGCAACGCAATGTTTGAAAGGAGGTATCACAAAGGAACAAAGAAGTTGACGGATGGGCGTAAAAAGAGTTGTATCAGAGATAATACGCCACAACAAGGATATAGACGAAAGTGGCACGGTTAAAAGGCCATACCGTTGACTGGGAGTAGGACGTATACAATAGGACAACAACAATAGGACAAGTTGTGAATGACAGAGAGTGATTTGAGTGAACGGGCCATTGTAATAGAATCTGTGACTCAGTTGTACTTTGTTGTAACAACAGAATACTGAAACTCGTATCTCCGAGGGTGGAGGAGGACATAGCTGCGTCTGGAGAAGGGTTGACAGGTACAACTAAACCCTGGGGCCTGCCCAGCCGTTCACGTCCAAGATCTCTTCTGTATTCTGATTCGATCTAGAATGTTTTGAAAACTGTTTAGTATAATTATTATAGCTCATATTACGTCAGTATTTCTAGAGAAATGTCTTTATAACATAACATCTACCGTAATACTTAAATGACTCCACGTTATAATAAATGAAATATATTTTATACGGTCGTGAACAAAAACTTTTTAAAGAACAATTGCTGCTTACATCGATATTAAAACATCATCTAATTGTACCAAAACACAGTTTATTTTGTTTTAGAAAATAAGAGTAAAATGTCATGGATTTAAAGTTCAACGATTTTGTATTCATAAATTAATCTATTTATCTATAATCTAATTAATCTTTTATCTATATATATATATATATATATATATATATATATATATATATATATATATATATATATATATATATGTATATATATGTAAATTACCTTTTGTATATAAATATACAGGGTGTATATTATGTCTGGAAACACCCAAATATATCCTTTAATAATTTAAATATAAATTTGAAACCTCTTACAATCGTGATAAGAGATTGGGCATCTACTTTTTGGAACAATGTTTTGTTATGTCACACCAACGGGGGACGTCCTGCCGAGGGTATCGTGAATATTCTTAATGGAAGCCTATACCTTGTGATACATAATTTTAAAGGTAATAGCTTACTGAATTGAATGCCACAAACCGCATCTCAAGGAATTATTCTAATCAGAAAATAGAGCATTTTTAGCATTGAAAATTTACTGATGTTCAACAATGTAATTTTAACATGGTTCTTGCCACAAAATGTGTTACACTAATTTTTTAGCATTTTTTAAATGTTCAATTAAAATAAAATAAACAATTTATTTTTAAGCTGGTTTCATTAGTACAAATTTACCAGTTTTTATTTACAATGAATAAAACTTATGAGTCACTTTCTCTGATTACTTATGAATCTGTACTTGGTGTTTTCCAGTCAGCAGGAAGGTTTAAAGAGACAAAGGTCACTAGCCTATGAGAAACATTATTGTGTTATTAATCATCTGGTCTACAGGTTTCAGTTTGTTGAGCATGGAGCTTTCACTAGACAGGTCTAAGCTTGGGAATTACAAATGGACAAAGGTCATATCATTCCTGTCGAGTTAATCAGTGTCTCTGAAGCATTGCTGTCAACAAGTTATCTAATTACAGTAGTTCAGTTTTTATTTGGCATTTTAATGGAATTGTCTGAAAGAGAACGAATTACTCTGTTGATGATGCGAGGATATGGCGATCGTCAAAGATCTTATCGGGAAGTTTGTAATTTGTTTAATGACCACTTTCCCAGAAAGGAATCCCATAAGTGTTTCAACAATATCAAAAACTATTGAGCGTTTTGAAATGACAGGGAGTGTACGTAATCGGCCCAAAGTCGGGTAGGATACAATCTGCAACAGATGAAGAACATGCACTAGATGTTTTGCAAACATTTATTGAAGACCCACATACATCGCTCAGAAAAGCTGCACAGCAACATGATATGCAGCCTATGTCTGTGAGTAAGATTTTGAAAATTAATAAATACAAACCATTTAAAGTTCATTTAGTCCAACAGTTTAAGTGAGGATGATTACGACAGAAGAGTTGAGTTTTGTGAACTTGTGATGCGCAAATGTGATGACAATAGAGATTTTCTGACCAACATACTATTTTCTGATGAGGCAACTTTTTTCCTAATGGCAATGTTAACAGGCACAATTGCCGTTACTGGGCTGGTGAAAACCCACATTGGATTACTGAGTACCATTCACAGCAACCACAAAAAACTGAACGTATGGTGTGGAATTTTAGGTAACAAAAATTGTTGGACCCTTTTTTCATCAATGGAAATTTAAAATGCCGAACTTTACTACAATATGCTCCAAAATGAAATAATCCCAGCTATTCAAATTGCATCAGGAGAATACTTTGATAATGTATGGTTTCAGCAGGATGGTGCTCCACCCCATTATGGGAGACAGGTAAGAGAGTATTTGGATTTAAGGTTTCCTCATAAATGGATTGGCCGAAGAGGAGAAATCGAATGGCCTCCAAGATCTCCGGATTTGTCACCAATCGATTATTTCCTATGGGGTCATTTTAAAATGCAATGTTTATAGAAGAAAGCCTCATAATTTGGAAGACGTAAGAAACAGGATTATAGAGGAGATTGCTTTGATAACTGAAGAAATGTTAGGCAACTCTGTCGAATCATTTTACACAAGATTGGCTCATTGTCAAACCGTAGAAGGAACACAGTTCGAACAATTGCTTTGACACCAAATGCAGGTAAAAACGTTTGTTGTAAGACTTTTGTAACAGCATACATTATTTTTTATTTGTAATAAGAAATCAATAACATAAGTATTTCCATTAATTGTACTGTAATAAAAACTGGCAAATTTGTGCTAATAGAACCAGCTTAAAATGAAATTTTTGTTTTATTTAATTGAACATTTAAAAAAATGCTAAAAAATTAGTGTAACACATTTTGTGGCAAGAACCATGTTAAAATTACATTGTTGAACATCAGTAAATTTTTCAATGCTAAAAAATGCTCTATTTTCTGATAGAATAATTCCTTTGAGATGCGGTTTGTTGGCATTCAATTCAGTAAGCTATTACCTTTAAAATTATGTATCACAAGGTATATGCTTCCATTAAGAATATTCACGATACCCCTCGGCAGGACGTCCCCCGTTGGTGTGACATTACAAAACATTGTTCCAAAAAGTAGATGCCCAATCTCTATCACGATTGTAAGAGGTTTCAAATTTATATTTAAATTTATTAAAGGATTTATTTTGGGTGTTTCCAGAACATAATATACACCCTGTATATATATATATATATATATATATATATAGATTACCATTTATATATATATATATATATATATATATCCTTTATACACATTACCTTTATATCGATAATGTTATAAAGGTAATGTGTAGGCATGTTATATGCACAATGTAAAATGAGTAAATACACAGATGGGAACTCTCAAGTTTTTTTCGACTGCTTTTTCCAGTTTGGAGAGACTGGATGTAATTTTTGAAAGAGCATTAGTCAAATCAAGGTAGAAGGGTTGCAGAGAAAATGGAAATCAAATTTACAAACCTAGAAAAGGATTGCAGAAAGATTGGTCAACTAGGTAGCCTACCGTATTATTTCAGTTTCCATTATCACGTCAGATGACTGTTGTGGATTTTGAAACATAGTGAAACAACTTAAACAAATTTTCCTAGTTGTAGGTGTAATAATAATTAACTCATATTTTAGTATTTCGTATCCTAACATTCTATTGTGGTAGACACAAAATCTAACGTTCTACGACTTGTCGGAAAGATATTTTATAGTCTTTATCTTAATCTATAAAAAACTGCATTATATACGGGTATATCACTTCGAAACCATTTTCATCAAACCCAAAAAAGCCTTCCAGTAGATGATTTCCCTTGTACTTAATATCTTCTTTGATTTAATAACTTAGCTCTCGTGTGATTAACAAAAGGAGATTGGAGAATAATTTCGTCAAACAACATAAAAAAATATTATATAAGATACTAAAAAAAGGTTTGTCAAGAAAACCCGTTGTATAATTTTAAGTTTCAAGAAAGCACATTACTTTTACCAAAACACGCATCAGAATAGCATATACCACAACATAAAAAATGAGTACGTAACACTCAGCAAACCACGTATCAGGAACACAACACAGGCGCACAGTATGTTTTCGCCATATTTTGTGCAGTGCGCCTTTATTACGTAGCCCTATAGTTTGCTATGAATTTAAGTTATATGCTTGATTCTTTTACATACAACTTGTTCTGTGATCAAATGTTTTACTTAGGTTAGTTCATCAATATAACTAAATAATTTGTGCTTCCTTAACCTTGTCTGTTAAGGTTTGACACCTGAGGAAGAGGATGGATTCTAATCCTCGAAACGCAGTGTTCTATTCTTGTAACATACAACGATGGTAAATCAATGCGGTATAAGTTTGGAATACTGATGTTAATTAGCATGATGTGCTTCAAATGAAAGAACATATTTAATGGTCTAGGTTCATTTTGCATATGTTACTTGAAATATCCCCAATACAAACAATCAATGATAACGCCGGGAAGAAGTTACGATCGTGTTGGCAGTCTTCCATCCATCTCTTCCATATTTTGCTCGAGAAATGTTTCACCAAACAAATTTCTTATATATGTAAATTGTGACACGGTATCTTATCCATTAGAAACCAAGCTTATGCTCGCTCTATCTCTTTCCCTGTGTCTACTTGGTATTTATTTTACAATATACGGTACATATTTTGTAAATGTCACTGAATACTTAATATTAAATACACAATCAACATTTCATTTTTATCGATTTTATAATATACTCAACATATTTTATGAATGTCACTGAATACTTAATATGGAGTACACAATCAACATTTAATTTTTATCGATTTTATAATATATTCTACATATTTTATAAATGTCATTGAATACTTAATATTGAGTACACAATCTACATTTCATTTTTATCGATTTTATAATATACTCTACATATTTTAT
The DNA here is from genome assembly GCF_021130785.1 of Homalodisca vitripennis. Classification (NCBI taxonomy): domain Eukaryota; kingdom Metazoa; phylum Arthropoda; class Insecta; order Hemiptera; family Cicadellidae; genus Homalodisca; species Homalodisca vitripennis. The sequence goes on from NC_060215.1 coordinate 47,166,435, forward strand.
AAATGTCACTGAATACTTAATATTGAGTACACAATCAACATTTCATTTTTATCGATTTTATAATATATTCTACATATTTTATAAATGTCATTGAATACTTAATATTGAGTACACAATCTACATTTCATTTTTATCGATTTTATAATATACTCTACATATTTTATAAATGTCACTGAATACTTAATATTGAGTACACAATCAACATTTCATTTTTATCGATTTTATAATATATTCTACATATTTTATAAATGTCACTGAATACTTAATATTGAGTACACAATCAACATTTCATTTTTATCGATTTTATAATATACTCTACATATTTTATAAATGTCACTGAATACTTAATATTGAGTACACAATCAACATTTCATTTTTATTGATTTTATAGTATACTCTACATATTTTATAAATGTCACTGAATACCTAATATTGAGTAGACAATCAACATTCATTTTCTTCAAAAATTTGTCCTCTTTACATGATGTGAAATAAGAACAGTTACAAAACCATTAGTGCAAAAACAATACAATAATACATTAGATTATGGCAAATGCTACGACAAAATGGTTTATCACAGTATTGGGCCAGGGATAGTCTTTAACAAGTTTTTTTTTAATAAACTTCCTTTAGACCTTCATTTCAAACTAATAGCGTAATATATTTTAAAAAGGTATCATGTACTTATAGAGAATGTTACATACAATACCAAAAAAATGTTATTGGTTAGATAATTTAAAATTTAAATTTCCTCATTTTAAACAGCGTATACAATTTGTACTTTAACATCCTGCAGGCTCGGAAATACAGTATCAGTGTTCCATTGGAAGGTTTACCCAGTTAAACCTTATAAACACGGAAAAATTCACGGAAAATGTAACGTAAACACGTATTTATTTCCTTTTGTGCATTACGTGTGTTATTAGATACGTAAGTCGCTATTATAGACTATAAACATAAATAGCCATACATACAACAACAATATATAAATAGTAGTAGTCGTAAAATATAGGAGAGTTTTACAATTTTTAAAATTAATACCGATTATTGAGTCACTAGTAAAAATCTATTAAACGTGGTGGTTATTGATAAACTACTCACAAGCAACTACGGTTGAGCAAATATGCAGTGTTACTCTTATCATAAATCTATTAAATGTGTGAATGTTATTAGTTATTATTCAAGTGTTATTTTTAAACAGGGAAACAACTAAGAAGGAATAGGAGGAAGATGGACAGGTAACAACTTGCATGATAGATCCAACGTGCGGCAAGATTGTTTGGGAAATGACGTATCCTTTGTGAATAGAGTTTAGAAGACGCACGTCAACCCCAGAAACGTCAAAGCCTCCTATCTCATTGAACAATCGTAGCATCTCTCCATCCCCTTTTGTGCATGTCGCTAGTGATTTCGAAGCAAACAGATCTAAAACTTCACACAGTGAACCAGAGTGTTCTAAGAGCGATTTTTATCTTTCATATAAACAACTGTGAAAGGGTACAGCGAGGTTTACGTCAACGAGTAAAATAAAATATTTAATTTTATAGACTCACATGTTTCGTCAGGAGTTTGAATTCAATCAATTATGTATATGAAATTATGTTACATATATTTATGTCTACATAGATAAAAACTAGAAACATTGTTTTCCTTAATGAAATTAGTTAAATGTAGAAAATAGGGTTTTTATTTAACGTTTCACAACATTAGAGCATAACGTTTAAAGGCCACTAGAGCAGTTAAATGTTGAGACAGCACAAAAACGCTCAGTATACAGGTATATTAGAATACTAGTATGACTTATTTAACCATTTAAAACGTGTAATCTGCGCTGAAGCAAACTGAACTGACAAATGGCGATTCGGAGGTTGCGTGCAAATTAGCAGCAGTGCAAGGTTATTGCAGTAATGACCGTAATCAGTCAAAATAACTATGGCCTCTGTACTATGATATAGCCTCTAAAATTACAACACGTATTTCTCTTATTAGTAATGTGTGACGACTTTAATAATATGAGTTTCATTTCTATACAAATAAACTTGAAAGAATAAAATAGATACTTCCCATACTGTAATGACTTACAATGAGTTAGTAATTTTTGTGTCCTAATGTAATTTTATTTAAATAAAACATAGCATAAATAATTTACTCAAGTTAGCAATACTGTATATTTGGCTTTTTGTAATTGTAAATCGTCTTATTAAAATGATTTCTACGGTAAGTTAACTATTTATATGCTAACCAATCATTCAAAGGGTTACATAATGACACACGATAACTCGCCACTATATGGATCTGGCCCTTGGCGAAGACTTGTTAATGTACAATAATCATTTTGTGCAATTCCGGATGAAACCAATGTGACATATACCAACAAAAATATGTAATAGTTAAGGCATACCAGTAAAAGGTTTATAACTAGAGGTAAAACACGCTTTTAAATAAGTATAAATCACGCAAGGAAAGGAACACTTAGATTAAATTATTAAAAGAGTTACCGAATATAAGTTTGATAACCTTCGTTTTAACTAAAAGAAAACTATGCACTGTTTTGTTTCTACCAGCTTCCTTCTAGGATATATCTTAATTTAAAAATAAAATGAAATAAAGTGTAAACTGAAACCTCGCTAAAAATGGGTTGCTTGTACATTTCTTGGGTTTAATTAAAAATATGTTTCAAATAAGAACTACACTATAATTGTTTTTTTAAATAAATCCCTTAAATGTGTAAAACTCAATATATGTTAAAAATCCACAGAATTGAACTCAGAATCCATTGCATCGTAAATTTAGACATATCCCTCTCGTCATGGATAGACGTTACCATCTAGTTATAGATTATAAATAAACCTCAAAGCAATTCAAGTACTGTGCACTGTAGTATTTTTGGAATCGTTAACTAGATGCCGATAGGTATTTAACAGTTTTTTGTGATTTTACTGCGTTATTCGCGTGTCCAAAGTGGGGAACACCGGTTAGTTTTCAGTTGGCCATACTGCAGCCAGCCACAAAACAGGTAACAACTGCTAATGAAAGTTTAACGGCCACCCCTCAGTTGGCCGCAGCCCAGCTAAGTACATATGGTCTAGGTGGACCATAAACATTGGTTTTTCGGTTTTATACAATATTAAAAGTATGGTACAACATTACACCAACCTAGTTAAAGAATGCCTAACCAACAAATTTCGTTACTTTCAGTAACTCTTGTAAGGTATCCCTTTGATTCCTATGCACATATTTTCGTTAGCAAATTCCATCGCAGCTTACACTTCCTAAAAGCCTTCCTAAAAACGTTATTCTTTTGATCTGACACTACTTAATTAACTCCTTTGAATTGCTTGACTTGATTTCATCATCTGACATTGTTTACAATAAAGATACTATTTTTATGTTTTATAGTCAGGTGGAAGATATTACCCGATGAAATACTGATATGTAGTTTATTACAATAAATATTATATAACATATATTATTTATGTTATAACAGAGTTGTTTTGACATGATTTTATACTTAAAAAAGTTGAATAACAAGTTGATGAAATATTAAATCAAATCTAACAGTGGATTCAAATGAAATCTGAAGTACCATATGTGGGGATGTGACAACTAAGTACAACAGGATCAGACTGATGCCTCCCAGAATGTAATCAAATGCAGATTTCAATAAATGGATAGTATTTTTGAAAACCTAGTTCCACAGATAGTATTCATATAATATGACATACGTAACATAATAATATAGTTTCTACAACAGAGAATGGCCATAGAAATTCAAAACCATACTAAGTACCAGTTTTACTACCGATTATCAACTTTGTTGTTATTTATCAGAGAAAGAAGACCTTCTTTATTTTACACATTCTGAGCTATAATTGACCCTGATGTACACTCCACCCAGAGGACCTTCCTGTCTGAAATATTACGGTACCTCACCGATCCAAGCGCTCGCGCACGCGCATTCCCAGGCATGATGGTCGGCCTATCCTCTGAATCAACAGCGGAGTTCTCAACGTGCATTGATCAGTTTCTTTTTATCTCTTAACTTTAACTCTTAGTAATAGTAAACCCGACATTAAAAAAGTAGGAGTAAAAAGAATATCAACATTATACTACTTCAACATGTCACGTTTATACCGTGTTTAAGACTTATTTTCTTTATTTTATTATGAAAGCAGCATACTTCTTAAAACTTATTCAATACATTAACAGACAGTATCACTGCGTTATGTTGACAATTGATGACAAACGGCGGGAAGGTAGTTGAGGTTACGGCAGCTATGGGGATGAATGTGTAGTGGTAAGAATCTTATCCTTCAGGTGTCATGGCCCTCCGAACAGAATGTAAATTTACGTAACGATCGCAAATCGATAGTCTTGATATTCATAAAGTTTCCTTAAACGTAAGTACTATGTACTAACATATTATGTTCCAACACATTTAAGACGTCTATATGTAATTAATTATAAGCAGACCTTTGGTCAACAGTAAGGGTAAGGTTTAAAAAATGTAGATTAATATTTTTATTAGGTATTTAATAAAGTTAATTTTATTTAAATAAGAACATTTAAATTAATACTAAATTACAATAACATTATACAATTAATTTTATGGGATTTACGATAGTCCTCAAGTTTTACTGAATAGTTCAAAATTTGGTTTTCACAGGAAATGCGCACAGGGAAAACCCGATGAGTCTACATTTTCAGCGGTTTAGCTGATTTCAAAGAGAAGGATCAGACATATCAGTCGAATCCAATCATTAATCAATAGATTGGTAGTCATGACTAAACCCAATAATTAACTAATGTAAAGACTTAAATCCTTAAATATAGAAAATAGTTGAGGCAAGGAACTTGAAACTCACCATGTGTATAAAATATGAAAACCGATTAATCAAGAATAGTAGTTTTCATCACTAAGAGCAAAAGTGGTTTTCGGTGCGCAATCATGATTTTATCATAAGAGAATCAAAATTAAAATGTACAGGTATTATTTGATTTCTGTTACGTAATAACTCAACATAGTAATACTGTCAAGTTTTTATACAAAAAAGCTGTATACAAATATCTGTTATAAGGTAATGAAAGCAATCAATTTATTTATAAACGTAAATATCAAAAACAGCTGTCATTCATGCATTATGATAAAAATTTAATTTCTTATACTATAATACACTGTTGTGAGTATTGCCTTCGGTAACATCCAAATAGTCTTATTCAGGAGCAACTTAAGGTACGGAGGAAATAAGTTATATTACTTCGCTTACAAATTATGAACTTTCTGAAGTTGCTTGCAATTCACCTAAGAATATTATCAGAATACTATTTATGGATCAAGAGTATTTCTTGGGGTTATTTCATCTGATAAACACAAAACACCCCCACTTTAATCATCAAAAATAAGTCCTAAACTACGGTTGCAACTCAATATTACTCAAGTCAGAACTTTCAGACATATTGCTAGACAGATGTCATGGAGTTATGTGGTAATAAAATTTAGTAAACAATATGATTGGTAGTAAAATATACAGGGGTGCTGAAAGTCTGGTGATAGTTGAACATTATTATTATTATTATTAATTCGGCTACACGATTAAAATTCTCTTGTTAATTAGCAAGTTCAAATTAGGAACTAAAAAAATATGTTTGCTTTTCCCTCAATCTCTACTTCCGATGCGGGATAGCCCAGGAGGAGTAGATAATTTTAAATGTAAGCATAGTTTGAAATGCACATTATTTTAAGATCTTCTCAGCAAAGAAGAATGCCGCAAGCCGTTCTTTACAGGACCATTCATTTAAAAATGAGGTAATTGAAAGATGTTAAAACAAGACGTAACATTATGCTCAAAATTTTGAATTTGTTTTAATTATTTTAAGTTCACAACATTTAAAAATGTTCTAAGCGGTTTATTAGTGTTATAGGAAATCTTAATGTGTTGTTATTGTTCAACTTATGGACAAAGTTCAAATGATAGCAAGCAATATCTGAGAAAATTTCAATGTTTAGATAGGAATTTCCAAACTATATAGCAATAACAAAATGATGACCATTTGGGCCCCTTCATCCAAATGATCCTAATGATCCTTTTATGAATATGGCATTGGTTACTTCAATTGTCAATTGTTCAATTTGGTTACAAACTTCATTGTCGTTTTAACGGCTTATTTAACAAATCTTTGAATAACCGTCATTATTAAATTAATGATCCTTTTGAAGTGCAGTTTGCTGCATATTTCTCTACTTAAACAGTCTTTAAATTTATGCTTAAAATGCATGTCAACCTATTGTTACACTTAAAATTATGTACTGACTCCTAGTGGGCCGTTCCCCATCGGAAGTTGAGAGTCCATAAGAACGGAAAAATGCTTTTTAGTCCCCAATTGAATTTGCAAATTGTATTCTTGTGCCAAAATTAATAATAAAAATATTAAACCTACACCATACTTTTCAGCACCCCTGTACAGTCCATTTATCTTATCAGTTTAATCACTAACTATACATATAAGTCTTATACCTACAGTTAGTTTATTATATTTTTAGAAGAAAACTGTCAGTTAAGAGCTTCTTCATACTACATATGATCAAAAAAATTAAAAAAACAAAATGTCTTTATTTTCTAGCGTTACTCTGATAAATCAGTTTTTCCGCAATACTAAATTGGGCTTGCGGATCGTGAAAACACCATGTGTCATGCATCAAAGTTAACATTCTGCATAAAGCGTCTACGGCAACCATATTAACTGTTTCACGGTCCGAAGATACATGGTCGAACCTTTTCAAGCAAAAAAATAAAGCGAATGGCTGAGCTTTAAAACCTCCCTAGAAATACTATTGCAATATGCAGGGAAGCAGTAATAAAATGTGACAGCACTAAATGAAGCTTAGCGCCTCTGAAAGCATACGTATAAACCTATACAGACCCAAATAGCCCTAAGCACGCAGGGAGGCATGTGTGACATGTTCAGTGAAGGTGAGTCCACAGTCGATCACGCGCCGAGAGTCTTAGCCTTGTCACAGACAACCAGACTTCTGTCTTCAAGTGAGACACTCACCTCACTCTTTTTAAGATTTGGCACTAGGCTGTATGGCGCAGCGTTCAAAACTGTGCACTTGTCTGAGTTGAGTTTTAGACTATTAATTTCTGACCACTGCTATGTGTTCAGATCATTTTTATTCTGTCTAATAGCTTCTGTCATGTGGCTAGACTCATATGTTGGCAGTCATATGTAGCTTAGCTCTTATGACATGTAAAACTGTGCATCTGCATACAAATGAGGTATACATTTATCCATAGAGCTAGGGAAGTCGGCTGTGTACAGCGTACATCCCAAATGTGGTAATCTGCAGCCTTTTTTTTAAGATACGATCCTATCCATGAAATAACATCACCTCCATATCCATAATAATGCATCTTTGCAATCAGCATACAGTGATCGATAGAATGAAAAGCTTTAGAGTAGTCAATCATTTAAGGGAGCTGTATTTTCCCATGGCTTCAGCATCAGTAGTGTAACTAAACAAATTTATCAAGGCAGAATTCTATGATTCTTACTGAATCCAGATTGAAGTTTTGGGAGTAATTTATGTTGATTCGTGAACCTGTCTCAAACAGTCAAGTGCTTATAATTATAAACTTGTTGGCACCAATGTGTAAGAATTATATAAATTATGCGGTAAAGTTTATACAAATTTCATTTTATGGAAAATGCGTTAAAAAGTAAAACTGGACATGAAAGGAATTTTAGAAAATAAACTCTAAACACGATACCAAATTTATTTCAACGAATAAGAGTAGCTATAACGACCTTGAATTTCCCCTATAGTAACAATGTTAAACCTTAGGCAATTTTATGCCCTTACTTACGAGTTATTGGGAATATCTCATTTTAAAGAGCTTATCAATACGCAATCCTAGCACTGTTTTTGAAAAGTTTATACTATTTAATGTTTCCATGAAATATACAAATGTTGGAATTTTTTATGAATAATCAATGTTGTAAAATTAAACAAAGCCGTTTCAATGCATATTAATCGTATTTTTAAATCCTCCCATTCCACGATCAAAAATTCAGGCCGTAATGTATGAGTTTTAACATTATTCTAAAGTGGCTGAAATAAAGATGGCCGCCATTAAAGCCGGTTCTTGGCCAGAATATATAATTCTTGGTTTAATTGGAGTATTAAAAACAATAATATTACCTACTCCGTCTTTTAGAACTCCACTTATATAAACACACGTTTTGACATCGAAACCATTAGTAGGAACACCACACAACAGTTTAAGCCAGTGTTTTCTAAGGCCAAAGGTGGCTCAGATTAATTTTAATAATACAGAATTAGGATCCCTCTAACTATGAGCTAGTAAATTTCAAACGGTAAGCCTTATGAACATGTTTGTATGTAATATGATTTAAGTTTCCAAACTATGCAATTTGCAGTATTGAATTTTCATAACAGGAAAGGAATACTTGTTGGCTATCGTGGAAACTGTCATGAAGAAGACACTAAACACTTTCTGACAGTTTTAAAATATTTTCTCATAAACTTAGCAACTCTGAAGACTTGATGTTACTTAAGATTAAAAAGCCATTAGCAACTTCTTCGATATGTCGACTTTATTTCAATAAAAGTGCTTATTTTAAGTACACTGCGGATCGGAGCGTAGAAATTCCTAGTGCTTTAGAACACTAACTTTTCTTATTTCATAGTTGTAGATTATTCAATATTTTAATTTTCAAGTAATTCAGAGGCATAGACATAAAAGAATATCAATAAAGAATGTTTTTATTTTAGTATTTACGTGAAACAAAAATAAAAACTATATATTGTTTGCAATATCCACCAATAATCCATCAACAAGGATATTATAAAATGGCATTACATAATTGGAACAAGGGGAATGTTGATCTAGTTATGATTGACCATTGCTTTTAGAAGATTTAGAACTAAAAAGACGGTACTTTTGTTATGTAAGATTGTCAAAGGACCAGAGAAATTCGAACTATACAAAATATTTTCGTATATAAAAGTTAGCGTGTAGTATGTAAATATTTTTTATGATACAATCTTTCTTATGTTACAATGTATGGTAATTTGCGCACACAATAGGTCACAAATTGGATAAATAACGAAAAATGTTTGTTCTAAAAATAAAAACGCTTACATTCAATAATAAATGTTATTATTTAGGGAAAATTGCGAACAGAATGGTATAGCCATGTTATATCGGCATAAAAACCAGTACTTAACCATAAAACCTCGAATATAAATGTATAATTGTTCAATATGAAATGCATTTATTTAGGGATTAATTTTTCACTCGTAACTCATTTTCCTGGACGTATCAAACAAAGCTCTTGAAATTAACATGCGTGAATATGAAATTTATTTGTTACCTTCATGTTACATGAATTGTTACGTGTTACATGGAAATGGTTTCTATTTTATCCTGAGCTCTCATATTTGCAGAACTTCACCTACAAAATGATTACGATGGAGTGTTAAAAAAGGCCTTGAAGATATAAAACTTTTCTGGAGGTCTTTTTTTATTTCTAAACAGTTATTATTCCATTATTGCCAATACCATTAGGATATATCATTTAGAACGTGGTAAGGGTTTGTTTACTAGGAATCGACCTACATTTTTTCAACCTAGGAGCCCACACACTCGTTTTTAAACGCGTCACTGTTTTGAGTACAGAATTGTGTATTAATGTTAGTAAAAACCAGGAAGCCTAGGTTGATGAGAACATGCCTGCCTATTGTCATCCACTTGAAACCTCTAATCCAAGCGAAAACCACCTTTTGCTGTGAAAGACTGTCCTCACTAAGCCTTTTGAATAAATTATCATTTATTGGAGGAGGTCACGTGGCGTGACACGAACCAACGGAAACAGTTCTGTTGAGTGATTGTTGCCATTTCCGGAATAGCAGCACGCTGTTGCCAATTTATGATGTTTGCACACGCCACGGAAGTTATGATAGCCGAGTTTGCCATGTAATTTTTGATGCGTTAGTAAATCAATTATAAAAATTATCAAACAACTCTTGAGGTACACTTTAGATAAATAGGTAAATGTAGTACGTAATGGATAACTCCCACCCTCCCCAATGGATAATTGGAAGGAAAAGACTAGAAGTTTAAAGATTAACAATGAGCTCAACTTTAAAGATTGAACAAATCAGCCTTATAAAAAGATGCTATGGAGAAATATTTTTAGTTAAGATTTACATGGATTCCCTAAAAAATGAGGCATATTTGACCACCTTTCTAGCTGACATTCGTAGGTAAATCTTTTGTCTAAGTACAGTATCATGAACAGCACAATTTACTTCGTCTTTAAAATCCTTGTGTTTACTTACGAGTTCCCCAAATAAACGTATTTAAATCCTGTGGCGTATGATGTGGAAAGATGGTTAGTATCACTTTCGGTTTTTTTCACGAATTGCATAAAACATGTTTAGATTTCAAACTATTCTTCTTCCATACAATAAAAATAGATAGACGAATCATGTTTTTGAAAACTGGTTAATCCTGGGTTTTCTGATGTACAGCGAGAGGTTGAAATGAGTGCCACTCCCTAGGCTGAGTCAACACCACGGCCCTAGCTAGCCCTCACTATATTGGTATTTCTAAACCAACTCTATATACCCTTTTGTAGTATATTTATATAAACACGTAGCAAGTTTGAACAATATCAATTGTTAATCAATCAGTACAATTTTATGCTCCTACTTTTAAATAAGCTGACACAAACAGTATTTTATAGACGTATGTATCTCAGCACCTATTAACAATAATAAATTAATAAACTTATGCTTAATATATATATATATATATATGTATATATATATATATATGTATATATATATATATATATATTATGTATGTTGATATATAAAATATTAAAACACATGAAAACATAATTAATTGATATAATGTACAGACTGTGTAAAGTGTCTGGAGTAAAACATATTCCTTCCCCTAAGTAATATCCTAAAAACTTGAAGAAGAAAATTATTAAGGTATTTTTACAGAAGATAAATTATACTTAGAGAAAAATGCTAAAAATGAAATTTGCGGAGCTGACAGCAAATTAGGATCTGTCGTAGTAGTATGAATGGAAATCGGTACTTTGTAGTTTTATTTAACTAATTGAGCTATCTCAATAATTTTTTTTTTTCATAGAAATATTGCTTTAAGAATACTCTAAACCGTTATAGTTTTATAATGATAGTAACAACATTAATTTTTATATTCAATTAATTTTTATTATTTATTATGGCACGTAATGTAAAATTGTTCAAAAATCTAATTCAAATGGTTTAAGTTTTATTTCAATAAAGAAGTGTTTCCATTTATACACTACAGGTCCCATACACTGTAATACTTAATAGCATTATGATTACGTACACTAATCGAATCTTAAATATATAACGCCATTCAAATACATAATACTAGATCGACTATGATTGGAGATCGCAGTACCGTTTAAACATTTTATCGATAATGGTAGACAGACAGGTAACGTTCTTAAACACAGAGTTCTTCGTTATACAAAGAATTTACTTATTTGTTACGGTTTTTTATACTGAATAGAAAGTGGGCGTACCGAACTAGTTAGCCGACAAATACGTTTATAAAGAACACAAGAATAAAAGACAAGTGAAGGCTCATACTTTATCCTCACTTGCTCTTTCATTTATTAACGATATCTAAATTTGTTAGTAAACAAATATTATAAAAAATATGTCTAACGATTGAGAGTAGTAAAATATAATTTACCTCATCCCCGATGTTACATCATTCTTGCCTACCAGTATATTACGACCTCAACTAATTCACTTGGAATGTAATGATCAAATTAGTTACGACTGTTCACCGCTTTGATCAGCCGATTAATTTAATACATGTCCCCAAATAGGCTGATGTGTTTGTAAACGAGAAAACTATTGATTACTACAGCCTTAAGATAGTGCAGTCGATTTGGGGTTTGGAAAATATATTTTACTTTAAATTCATAACCCTTTGAAATAACTTCCCCGGATATGTAAAAATAGGACAATTTTTAAACCCCCTTGCGAAATTACAGGCATTTAAAACAAAAAATTCATGTAATCGGACCAAAATAAAAACTTACGAGGATACAATTTTTTTACTGTATGTCTATGAGATATAGCAAATTGTGATAGGTTTTATATTCATTTATTACTCAAGAAAGTTATATTTTTAACTAAATATAACTTAATAACATTTAAGAACCTTAATATGTAAATAAAAAACATGCCTTAATGTACTATTAGCTCATGTACATACTATAACATGTTCACAGTTTTATTTCGGTCTGATTACAAAACTGCTCGGTGTCCTACTTAAATGCCTACAATTTCAAGTGAAGGGATCAATTTTCTTTAAATTTGGGGAAGTTACCTTAAAGTGCTATGAATTTAACATAACCAATATTTTCCAACACAAAATTGATTGTACCACCTTCAAATACATAAGACTGTTATATGAGATGTGAGAAACAACTTATATTCTTAAAATAATCTGTTATTTTAAACTTTGCTTATTCTTTAGTAACTAACTGTTAAATAAAAAAGTTGAGATAACCCTAATACTGTAGGAATGGCTTTGCATAACTGATTACGTAAATGTCTATCGTTTAAAATATGTTTAGCAATATTTGTATTTGTGTAGCACTAACCAAGCGAATGCTAGTCATAATAATCACTCGAGTCCGCACATACGGTATGTACAGTATCTTAATGAACGCGATATTAAAATCAACCAGACTAAATGCTACTTAATATTAGCATCTGTAACAAAACTGTTTTCAATAATAAACGAGTGTACATTGACTACACAGTGTTTTTGTTTGAACTGGAAAATATTAACTTTATTCACATTGCAAATCATGATCTACTCATAAAGGTTATGTGTTGATTAAATTCAGTAATGGAGCTTGTTTCATTAACTTTGTCTATACCTCATCAATCTCATATTATAATACTCTATAACCTCTCAATTACACACGGCTCTTCACTCTGGTCGGTGATAGATTTAATAATCAGCTGATCGAAACGTAATATATCCGTAACTTTCAGCGCATTACACGTAATCAAGCCTACCACGCTACTCCTAGGATAGGGCGATTAACGTTTAAGGATACGTCAGTGATATTAATAACGGGACTTAATGTACTTTAAGTGATTTAATGCGTTCATTTAATAGTTTAATCACAATAAATTATTCGGCTGGCGCGGGAAAATGCTGATGAAAGAACAAGCAAGGGCTAAACGTGTGTTTCCTCACTTGGTCTACATACTGTTTGTACTATTTTTAAGAATTTTAGACGTAAGAATGCCGTAAGTGAAAATATTATATTGGTATATATAAAACATGATGCACATATAATACCTACGATAATGTCAAAATACCCACCTGATCAATAATAAAAATGTAAAACGTAACAGTCGAATTTTTATGTTAACTACAGTTCATCTATGTCTTCTACCTGAGGTACATTGTCACACAGACATTATAACGCCAATAAACCTTATTAACGTATATTAATATCGCAGGTTAGGCAAGTTATCGCAAGAAAGAAAGGTTGACAAACGAATTATTCGCCAATTGACAAATGCTTGATTAGAAGATACTTACGATTGTGGTAAGTAAACTCAGGAATACACAGGAAATATTGAAAGTTAGCCCAGGCTGAATCAAATTAGAGTGTTATTCGTTATGCTTGTCCTATCTACGAGTAGTAGTGAAGTATAGTTTGGAGTGTTCTAATTAGATAACAATTCTCTACCCAATGCTCTACAATGCTCTATCATACCATTATTCCTGATAAATCTTACTGACAACATACTTTTGGCTACAAAAATCTCCCACCTATAGATATAATTATTTATATTTTAAATTAGCACATTCTTAGTATCTTATTGAAAGCAATGGGCAAACACTGGTTTTGTGTTTTTGCTTGTCACCTTTTAAACGTTAAAAAGCCTTTCAGTCCAAAAGGTAGTCTGTTTTAAATGAACACATCTAAAAGGGGATTAACGACTAACGTTGATTCATTAGTGTATGTGATAGCTGGCTCGACGGCAAGGGCGTAAGGCTTAGACGAGAATTAATGTTCATTTAAATATAGCTCGGTTCCGCAGATTAAATGTACAGGGATCATTTATAACGAAGATTTAAATATAAAGATCAGAATTTACCAATGGACAGGCTCGATGAAATACTTTTATTATTACTTGTGGTTTATTAAAGCACTATGTGTTATCGCTATACTTTTTTTCTTGTAAACTATGCATTTTTTTAGATTTATAAAATGTATCTGTTTACAATCCTAAGTCGCGGAACATGTCCCAAAATGTTTTAGAAAGGGTATGCGAAGTAAAATCACGTCCTAAATCCCTAGATGGGAGTTGGACTCATGGAATTCCTATCACGATTCCTATACGTTCTTCCATGTATAAGACAAACGGACAAACTTATTGTATTAATTTAATTCATTTTGACTAATTCCTTTTAAGCGTTTTCATTTTCCTAGACTAAAATCTCCGTAATTCTCAATGGGAAATAATGAACAATGTCACAATAATTGTAATTATGTTTGCCACAGGAAGTTAAGAATAAAATATAAATAAAATATATATATACATAATATTTTATTATTTACTAATACTTTTCTTAACACTACTATTAATACCAATGTATGTAAAAGCTGTTTAAGAACAATAGCGCAATCATTTGGTTACCTACATGTATAACTTTAACATTTGAACCCTTTTACTTTACGATCGCTGTAAATATTGTTTGTTTACAGCGTTGTACAACAAGAAAAACAATAAGTAGTTTTAAAATGAATGAATTGAGGTGAGTTTTAGAATTCCCGGAAGTAAGAATTTCTTAAAATTCAAAAGTGATCATCTAGATAGGAAATACATATTTTATTGCGCCAATACAAAATAAGCTGTATTGAACAGATTGTGGGAGTGCTGAATATTCCAAAGACGGTGCCATCTGAATACGAACACGTCAAATCAGGTGTCAAGTACAGACGTATCTCAATATGTTCTGCATGTTCTCACTTATGTTTTCATAGGTACATCTTTATAACAGGTCTGGTGGTAAAGTGTATATTACACGGTGTATTGTTAAACATAATATTAGAAGCAAGTCAAATCAGGTGTCAAGTACAGACGTATCTCAATATGTTCTGCATGTTCTCACTTATGTTTTCATAGGTACATCTTTATAACAGGTCTGGTGGTAAAGTGTATATTACACGGTGTATTGTTAAACATAATATTAGAAGCAAGTCAAATCAGGTGTCAAGTACAGACGTATCTCAATATGTTCTGCATGTCCTCACTTGTGTTTTCATAGGTACATTTTTATAACAGGTCTGATGGTAAAGTGTATATTACACGGTGTATTGTTAAACATAATATTAGAAATAAGTCAAATCAGGTGTCAAGTACAGACGTATCTCAATATGTTCTGCATGTCCTCACTTGTGTTTTCATAGGTACATTTTTTTAACAGGCCGGATGGTAAAGTGTATATTACACGGTGTATTGTTAAACATAATATTAGAAACAAGTCAAATCAGGTGTCAAGTACAGACGTATCTCAATATGTTCTGCATGTCCTCACTTATGTTTTCATAGGTACATTTTTATAACAGGTCTGGTGGTAAAGTGTATATTACACGGTGTATTGTTAAACATAATATTAGAAACAAGTCACACCAGGTATCAAGAACGGACTTATCTCAATATGTTATGTATATCCACAAAATCCCATACTCTAACTTCTGCAAGTTACTTTTCTTAACATTGTATACGATTTGATTATGAATTGATCACTCTGAAATTGTAAAATTGTAAAAATGCCAATTAATTAATCCAGTAGTTATCGATTCTATATTTCTTTTGACGTTGTATTGGGAATATTGAGTTAAGCTCCATTCACCTTCCGCTTAATGCAGTGTTAGAAATCTGACACTGGTCCAGATTTACTTCTGAAATCTCTCTTCCACGTCCACGTCTATTTGAGGATGTCCATAAAAGCCGGCAACGAAGACGCCGACAATGAAATCGTGGCATCGTTTCGACTTCAGAACCACGTAGGCTACAACGGATCCCAGTCTGGTTATCCAGTGTATCTAGATGAAGTATTCTCATTGTTTCATCAGATGCAAAACCGAGTACACTTACGATGTTTTAGACAGAATCCCAAATCACGGTGGAGCAATCGAGGAGTTTTCTACACATAACGTAGCTCCATTCACCTTCCGCTTAGTGACCTTAGTGATCCGCTTAGGATCTCCTCAGACAGACGTGGACTTCAGATTTCAAGAATCAATCTGTACCAATGTCAGCACTAAGCAGAAAGTGAACGTAACGTAACTCAATATTCGCATCGAATCAACCCTTTCCACCATAGCTTCGTTGTATTGCATAAACATTTATTCAAAACGTAATATTTTCGGAGATTGGAACTTCATATAATGCTTGTCTAGTGATCAAGCATGAAGAAGGATAACCTTTCCTTAGCACGGGTACAGTTCCGTACCGTAAATCTGAGCAAAGACATATCTCACCGAAAAGTGCCGTTCGGACTGAGCCGTTTGAATAAATTACCATTTATTGGAGTAAGTCACGTGATAAGAAGTGCCTAAAATCTTCATACTGAATAAATGTAGCTATTTCAGCCTCACATTTCACCACCTCGCTGTTTATAAACAACTTACAATGAACTTTGCTGCCTTAACATAACACAAGAATATAAATATAGTCTAATAAATAAATTATAGTGAAAGTCATATACGTAGCATTCTACTTAACAGTTTATTTGCGTATTCGTTACCAAACGCAGTTGTACGGTCATAAAGTTTTCCATCCATGCAGTTGTCTAATATGTACTCCATAGGAATAGCTAAAGTCGTTGTTACAAAGCAAGAAGATGCAAATTTTTATTTCAGAACGAATAAAAAAACATCCTTATAAAATAAACTAATACTAATAAAATTTTACATAAAATTAAAGAGACTATATTATTATGCAATATATACAAGGAACTTCATTTTAGTTAGTAAACAACGTGGTTGGAGTTGAAAGAGTTTTTATGCCGTCTTCAAAGATGTTTGGTTACTGAGTGAACAGAGGGAATTAAGTAATGGGATATGAATGTCCGGGTCGTCTCTTGTCACAGGCTTTTAAGATTTCCAGGAAGATTAAGTTAATCTTCTTTTACCGGATCATGTTGGTCCGGATTGATAAGATTTCAAATAGGAAAGGTTTTGTACATTTCTCATTCAAACTCTTTTCTTTAATGCCTGAATACAAATATGTAGCTTAAAATGTGAAAATAATTTCATGCGCAAATTACATGGATAACCAAACCTAAGAACACGATATAAATTAAGCTACATTGCGCCAATTTTAAAAAGTAATTGCGTCCCTTCGTATATTTGGCTAAGGTGAAATATACTATTTTTACTTTCTACGTAGTATTATTGAAAGTATTATGATAGTATATGTATGGAATTTCGTCTTTTAATGAAAATGATCTGTTATGGCATATTTGGAGAAAAAGATTGCTGGAAAAATAGTATTGATAATTTTGAGAGCTTATTGTTATTTATAACCCTAAAAATCTGTTGACACTTTTCATCTAAAGATTTGTCTAATACATATTATTATTTTATTTATTTATATATATATATTTATATATATTTTATAAGTTTCTCATCCCTAATCTATTTATGGAGGTAATGTTAGGGGTAGCTGAAAATACGACACAGCTTAATGTTGTCTCTATTGAAAAAGGCTGTTAAAATGTACATTTCATTTTAATTACTGTGCTTTACATGCTAACTGTTACACAAATGAAAACCAAAATAGAGAACCTTTACTTTGTATCACATAAGAAAGAAATATATTTATATATATTATAAAATTTTTTATAGTATTCGGCTGGTTCTTTCAGGAAATACGTAGTTTTAATTTCAATACTCATTCCACGAATAAAACTGTTCATTATGTAAATGTAAATAAAATTAAACTATAAACGGCATTGTAATAAGAACATATGACAGTTTTCAAATCTCATTTTATCTTCATCAGTTAGATAAACGAAATATATTTCTTGTCTCATCCGTCATTTTTGGAAAAAGGGACAAATTATAGAGGGGTGTTTAAATAGTGTAATTAAAGTTTCCTGATATTTTAAGTTTTGTTTAATTACTAATAAACTTCTCTAAAACCACCATGTGTTCTCAATTGTTGCAGTTTGGAGGTATTCAGTGAGCTGTTCCCAGTTCAACCGAGTATTATTAGTTTCTCTCAACGATCAATGTCTTTTAAAAAGTTATACCTAACCAGCCAATGCTTATCAAATATATGAAAAGTTCTAAATCAAAAAAATAAACATTTTTATTTAAATAATCACTGAATCAACAATACATGCACACTGCATTGTGCTAATGGAGGATTAATTTGAAGTAAAAAGTACATACAAACATCGTTGATTCTGGAATTAATTAATTCAGTTTCGTTAATATTTGAAAACAAGTAGTAGTAAAATTAGTAATACTTCAAACAGGCCCATTCGTTTGAAGACAGCATATGCATTAATAAACGCCGGGTGCACGCACACATGCACACACTTCCACACATTCACACACGTACGGAAACTTACAATTACTCACTAAATTGTTCCACTATCATGTAGTTGTATAATTAAAAAATTATTATAACACCAACAATTTACATATAATTTTTCCGTACCTTCTAGTGTCCCGCTGTAGGCCTTCCCTGGATCGAACTGCACCCTTCGACCCGAGGTACCCTCAAAGACCGCATCTTCAGCGAACGTACTGCGGTCTGGAGATAGCACCAAACGAAACTCCCTAAAACACAAATACATCTTAAATTAACTCAGAAACCCATTAAGTAGTGGAAAGTAGAAACTATCACGGCTAATTTTTACAATTAATTTAGCAACATGGACTTGGCAACTATATATCGTGTAGCGATCATGAATCTTTTAGGTTTACAGGCACGATAAAATACATAATTCTACACCTTTGACAATGTGAAGCTTGTCAAAAGTAACTTTTGTTTTAGTATAGCGATTGAACTATTAGAGGCAGCGGTACTACATCCTACTGTTTGAAAGCCATCCATTGGGTGGCTAAATATATCATCGACGGATTCTTTCGAAAATTATGTTTACTAAATATTAAAATATAATGGAAATGTCCACAGAATATGACAAAAATCTTGAGCATTTTCAATGCAAAAACTAATCAATTGCTATATATATATACATTAAATTGTATAAATGGCTATTTCCTTATTTAATTTCAATAAACTTTGAATTGCAAAAAGTACTTGCTCCGTCGGGAGTCGAACCCGGATCTCTCACTTGCCGGGTGAATGTGCTACCATTTACACTACAGAGCGCTCACTTTTTCCGATTCAATTATTTTGTATTTGGCCGTATCTGTCACATATGCGTTTAAATAAGCAAAACTAACATATGATCGGAAGACCAAATACCTGTCAAACGACTTTTATTTACATTAAATTGTATAAATGGCTATTGCCTTATTTAATTTCAATAAACTTTGAATCGCAAAAAAGTACTTGCCGCCGGGAGTCGAACCCGGATCTCTCACTTGCCGGGTGAATGTGCTACCATTACACCACAGAGCGCTAACTTTTTCCGATTCAATTATTTTGTATTTGGCCGTATCTGTCACGTATGCGTTTAAATAAGCAATATATATATATATATATATATATATATATATATATATATATATACATACACACACACACACAATCCAAAATCTATAGTGATGGTAGTTAAACGTGATATTGTTAAAACGTTTCATGATTGAGAAAATTGTTGAAACGATCAAACAGTTTCCAGAAAACATTATGCATACTTTGTGGTAACTGAGAAGCTTAGTTATTCTAAGCTTTTATTAGTGATGACATTATTAGAGAGTTTTATGTTTGGGAAGGTCATTGGAGCCATTAAACTTTTTTTGAAAATGTTGGGGTCGGTTTTGTAGTTAACACCAACTGTGGGAGTTTGGTTATGTTATTGTAAGTTATGTGCGTGATAGCCTGTAAAATATTGTACTGATGACATAAGGGGAGAAGTGGATCGATCGCTGAATCCTGTTAGACTGCAATGCATTTATACAGTTTACCACTGTCGTAAATAAGGTAATAATTAAATTGAAAGTTAGGTGTCAGATGTCAGTTAAGTTTTATAGAATAAGTATTAAAATATTTTATAATTTTATATTCATTGATTTATTTAAATATACGTTCATTGATCACCACATCAATGAACGTTCTCTGCCATGACCAATATATTCGCTCTAAAATCACTCTATCCCTCCTAATACTGTAATACCCGAAACACATTTAGAGCTTCTTAAAAGTTCTGTACACACAGGTTTTTAATAATATGATCGAGTATATCACAACTTATTATGTTTGATTTCTACTACAGTAGTTCTGCTTCGGATGTTTAATTGATCACATAATAGTGCACATACATGATAAACTGTACATATCCAATTAAATTACGGTAATTCTTGTGTGACTCAGATATGATCAAACATACCTACCGCAATCATTGCGGAACAACAAATTTAAAATTCTAAACCTACATTTGTGACATGTAGATTCTTTGATAAAATCACTCTATTCTTCCATTGCATTTATTTGTCCTAATGTTCGCCTTAGTATGTAGTAAATTATTCAAGGCAGTATTATAAATGAATATCAACCTGGGCTATGATCTATGCTAAAATCTAACGTGATTTTGATGATGGAATTTCAAACATTTGTCGATTTCTGATATTGTAAAGAGTGTCCAGATAGTTTAAGCATTCATATGATCGTCTAAATGCATCAAACAGTTAACAAATAAAAATCCCTGTAATGCACTCTAAAGAATATAGGAATTTTTATTGTGTGCACGGAAACCGTACACACATCATTGCAAAGATTTGAAAAGAAAACCAACTAGTAGTGGTCGACTAGTAAATATTTGGTGCACATGGATTATTCCGTTCATATGAATCCTGGTATCCGATATTGGAGAACGAATTAGCTGAGTACTGACTGGCAAGTTTAAAATTTTCTCAATTTCGTTATTAAAAAAAAAACAAAATATACACCCAATTACCTAGTGTATGTACATTTAGTTGAAACATTAAATGTAGAAATTTGTATTAAATATATGAATTTGACAATATGAGTTTCGTGATTTTTCGTGAGACAATAACAAGCATGATGGAAATATGCAGTAATAGTGCTATAAAATTATAAATGATGATGGATTATTATACGTGTAAATACAAGTAATGAATAGGAAAAAGATAGCTAGGTGATCAGCCTCATATTGCTCGTGATGTTAGTTATGCTGCTGTTAGTTACCGTTAGTTACACTCCAGGGGTGACTTACCTGTTGTGAGCTCGCAAGTAAAGTCGTAGTGGGGTACGGTCCCGTATCTCTCGGCGTAGTCTGCGGTGCCACCGTAGACTTTCTCGGTCGTACCTGGCTGGCTCGTGATGGCGTATGAACTCGCTCACATTTGCAATCCCTGGAACAGAAAAAGATGTTGGGTTTATTAATAAATTATATTAATCAACCGATTTTAATTTTACCAACCCAAAATCACACTTTCTCACATTGAATGCTGGACGGATTACCGACCTAGGAAAATTCACGCAGCTGTAATGGTAACCTTTTTCCATTCAGAAAAATAACTCTGCCTCTTAGTAAATAGTTATTTTACTAAGAGGCAAGAGCCTCTTAGTACTGTCTTAGTACATGTTTGTGTCCAGTCGTGAGCAAGAGCACCATGGACACAAACATTCGATTGTCATACCACTGTTGTGACGACCTGGGAAAATTACTTCTGTCACCTGCAGGACATCAAACTAGGGTTGGTGAGTACCATAGAGGGAACTCCTAATATACGTCACATTGTAGTATGGATAGTCACATTATTCACATTTCGGGTAGCCATAAGCATTACTGAGTCGAGTCTCAAACAAACGATTCACCGATCTCAGCATTCAAATCGTTGCATTCCTAATCCCAAACTGAGATAAGGATTGGGGATTCAGAAATAAGCGCAAAAGTGGCAATCAATTTCGCGAACAAGAGAAATTAGTCAATGATTAGTAAAAATTCCATTTTTAGTTATGCTAATGCATCAGTGAATACCTGCTTTGTGTTTAACTAGGTTTCTTACCAAAATATATTTCGTAACAGATAAGCTAGCAATTTGTACTCTGTTTTATATAAATTATTTTCCTTAAATCAATGAATTTTTGAATACACCGTGGTCAAACCTTTAAGCTGAAACAAGGACCTAAAATATAACCAATATTATTTGGCCATCCTATGTGAAGTATGTTTAAATCAATCTCGCATCCATCCTTTAGAAGCAATGTTCATCCGGTCTAGCGAACACCTTACTGCCGAAATTCGAAAGTGATGCGGGCAAAACTTAACGTGATGGTTACACCTCAATGTGTCTTGATTAAGTTCATTAACCAGAGACAGTTACGCATAAGATTTAAAATTTCTTAAAACTGAAAACTTCAATCGTAATAAACTTTAAAACCTAATATTTCAGGATTTCAATCCACAGAAGATATTACGTATTTAGAAGTATCTAGCAACAACGGGAGACTTAATCTATATACTCTTTAAAGCAGGAATAACGTACTGGACCTGTTGAACACTATAGATTTTTAGTTACGTAGAGAAACTGATATTGAACACATAAAATATGAACGTGTCAGTAATTTCCCCCTCCCCCATTAATTTTACATTGCACTGCGCACTGATTGAAAACAAATTTGATTGAAGAGACTTCATTCCCGGGATTATCAATTAAAATGTAATCACCTTGCATTCACTTTAATCAACGGCACCCTGTATAACTATGGGGTGGGGTGAAAGGGATGTTATAGTGTGTTGGGGTTCGCAGTATCGGTCCATTATATTTTCCAATCTGCACAAGCTAGAGAGATTGTCGTTGAAATATGCCGGAAAATTGAATTCATATATTACTTTCCCAAATACCACATAAAATAGAAACACCCACTAGCACTTAGGGGCATTATTAAAGTATAACAACTTCACCTCAGTACCTCGTGTACCAATTTTGAATATATGATATTTTATATTCGGGGACGACACCAGTGTGTGTGGCAAGGCAGGGGTTTCTCAGGGATCTATACTAGGTTCCTCAATATTCATTTTATAGGTAAAACGATATTGGTGATTTTCTCAACAACGATATGTGCCAATATTTGGTGTTTTGTTATAGGCTCTTACAATAACCATATAAACTAAGTTATTCGCCACGTTAATGATTAAAACAACAAACTTTTTTACTTGAACGAACACGTACGTATACTGAATTTGAACTCGGTCACAATTAAAATTCTGTTGATCGCTAAAGTTCACATCCCAGTGACAGGATATATTTAAATACAATTCGTTCCAAACATAACAGATGGACATCTTTCATTATTATGAATAACTATAGGAAAAATCGTCGATTTCCTTGGATTGAAATTATGCTGTCACTCAAAATTTTAAAGAGTATTTTTGGCTATACACATGCGCAAAACATTGGATTCCTTCCTTCCAATAAATGTTTTATTTAGTAAAATCCTTCATCTTCCTTCACCCTTTGAAATAAAGTTACTAGTGACATAAACATTGCTGTATCTCGTTGAAAACAATTTCTAAAACGTATATTGTAGCAGGACGTGTTGAGAATAAACATATGGAACTGTAACCTATACTAAAAAAAGTTAACAAAAACTTAATTTATGAAAATACATATTTATGCAACTTTTTATTAAAAATGTATATATATATATATATATTATAAATTTTAATAATCGACTAGCTGCAATTTTGAGGATACAATATTACGCACGGATATATATAAAACGCACGCGGTCCCAACATATCGTCGTTGTCACTCAATTTAATGTATTGTGGCCTGCAGTCTCCATATTCAATACAAGTTTAACGCAATTACTATCTCCTGTGTTGAACTCAGCATACGGAAGTGTTTGTTATTGTAGTTGTTACCGCACAGATGTGTTGTATTAATTTAAAGAAATACTTAGCAGAGACTGAATATTGATAGTACACATCTACCTATTTTACAAGATAATACTTAATCGACAGCTGTATATTTTTTCATTTTTTTAACAGATTCTATTTTACCACAGTGATCCATAACAGTTATTAGTTTTATAGGAGACCGTAAACAAACATTGAACACATGTTGAAGAAAAATGCACAAGAATGTCAGATTAAAAGAATATGATAACGTTTTGCCTTTCTTAATTTACTATAATTTTATGCATATCATAGTTTACGGGCACAATAATACTGTTTTATAGCATAAAATAGCTAAACTTCCTAAACATTTATTACATTTTTGACAGAGAATCGTACTTATTTGGATACAACTTTCTAGGCCATCTTCAGTTTCAAACAATTTATAACATTATATAATAATTTAATTTTGTCTGTGTGTGTGTTTATAAATCACGAAAAACTACTGGAAGAATCATACTAAAATTCCATGGACATTCTTAGGATTCCTGGTTAATACATCGGCCTATTACTATTTCGAAAATTCCTCCGGACTCCGCCCCACATATTATTAAAGTTGCGAAAATCCCATCTTGGTCTCGAAAGTTTCATTACAGCAAATAAATTTTATAATTTGAAAGAGCCTGTTAAATGTATTCAAGTGTTCTATGTTAACATTGTTTTGTCAGACAACCATATGTTTAAGTATTTTTACAACAGTTATAATTTGTTTACATCTATAGTCTTGAAGGTACAGGTATGCTTGATAATAACAAAAATTATTTAGATTTTTTTTTTTGTGGAATCGGTGTTGAGCTCTGAATTTACACAAATAAGGAAATATAAGTTCCAGGAAAAATATAAATTTATTGTACGTTTGATACAAATACAAGGTGGAATACACCACACCACGTGTCGTGACAGGCGTTACTGTGGTAACATGCTAAATTTAAAATCAATAACTAATTTCGTTCTTGAGATGTCCTGCGGTCAGACAGACAGACAATCAAAAGAGAAGTTGACACAAAAATGTCGAACCATACAAGTAATTGTGGAATTGAAGTTTAATGCCAAAGTCTACATATAAAAACTTTCTTGACATATCTTACCCCATGGTACATTCGCGTTGCTATCGTGGTTACCCACAAAACCAATGTAAACATATTCGCTACCGCTCAGCCAAATCCCATGGAGTGACATGCATCATCATCTAACTCATTGCTCCTCATATAAAAAATAATCTTTATGTACAATTTCAAGTCTCTCTCTCTCTCTCTCTCTCTCTCTCTCTCTATATATATATATATATATATATATATATATATATATATATATATATGTCAGTTCGTTTTCGTGATATCGTCCAGACAGACAGGCAGATAGACTGAGAGATAAACGGAGACAGAAATGAAATGTTTCCAGTACCATGGAATTTCGCTAACGTTCAGCCAATTAGGTATGCAGTCCTTGGTCGATAGTTTAATTAAAATTACAAAGTTACTATCTAACTTTTAATATAAATTTGGCGAAAGTACGTTTCTCAGACCTATGTATGTATGTGTATATGTTTTCTTGATCGGAGAAACAAGGCAAACTTTAGCGTAATACACGAAAATCACTCGAACGACAGGTGTTTTGACACAAGCAAAGGCTACAAAGTTGCAAGCGAAGCTACAGGTAATTGCTAGTATACATTGGTTTTCCAAATTATCATTGAAAGATAGAGCAAGTTGATTTGGTTTAAATTTTAAGTAAATATTCAATATTTTTAATAACTAAAAAAATTGTTATTTAATTATTATTTTAATTAAGGTAAATAATCCTGAAGTGTACTCAGTGCTACGTAAGAGATGGTAGTAGAAATAGTATTCACTTAAACGGTACCAAAACCTTTATTCGTTCATTATTAGCTTTATAACAACAACGCAACACAATCTCTCGCTATTTGTATGTCGCCTTTAAAGATTGTTGACCTTTAGTATAGGGCAGGATTTCCCCGATGCCCTTTACCAAGATCATTTGATCCCTCTCATATAACAGATCACAGGTTTATAGATAGTTTGGAAACAAAAGAAAGACAGGAGAAAAAGCACACTTTATTCTGTCATGTGATTCCACAAAAGATTTTTTTTTTTTTTCAGATATATCACTGGTACCATTATATATGTATGTATGTATATAAAATCGATAAAAAGATATCATGTTTGCGGGGGAAGGATACACTTAGATGTAAATGTTGTGAGTGTGCATACACCACACTGTCAATAGTACTGGTAAAAAATTATAAAAAGTCCGCAGTTTTATTTGGCAGGCCTTATTCGATTCGTCGATTTGTTTATGTAAGAACTAAATTTTTAAATGTTTGTTTTAAATAGTATTAGGTTTTGTAATGTATCTCACTGACGCTGAAAGCACAATGGTCCATGTAGACTTAACTGGTTTTGTTATTAGCAATGATCTAACACTCTAATGTACTCGTACACATCGCTTAGAACTTAGCAAACGCCATGCGCAGTACAAGTAGCTGCTTTGTGTTCGTTAAAGCAACTATTCCGTGGGTGTATATTATATCACATTTGGCGTCGACATCACATTACCGCTTATTGCTAAAAGCCACAAGACACTTTTGGAGTAGCAACAATTTCTGCAAGTGATTCCAGAACTCTTTTTATTCACACAATCAAAATGCTCATGATACAAACAATGTCTAGAGCACCTTTATCAAGTTAAATTTTTGCATCGAATCAAATGGACTCCGGTCATTTATTATTATACTCAGACAATAAAATAATTACTTTAGTGAATTTTAAGAAGCAAGGATTTTTAAATTTCTTATCTCTGAATTAGTCTTAAGAAAAGGAGAAAGTAATCTCGTTAAAACGAGTCAGGTTAAAAAATGGCTGTGCAGGGTTAAAGTTTGCTTAGCCATTAGCGGCCCCTGATGAACCAGTGTATTCTGAAGGAAAGGGACCATGTTGAGCTAATTATTTTCGTCCTGGAGCTGCGAGGGAGGCGAGTGGTGTAAAGAGCATCTCAAGAGCTCTCGACCTGCCCCACTGCCCCACTCAGCCTGGCACAATTTTCATAAACCTCTCATGGTGTGGGAGCTCACCCCAAAACTGCGTGCAACCAAGTGCGTAAGCGCGCTGTAATGTCTCCATTATTGTTGAAAGCTACCCCTTTATCTCTTAACCGGTCCGGGGCACACTCATATTTACCAAAGTACTTACGTCATAACAACTTTCTTGCAGAAGATCTATCAATTATTTAGCTCTTTTCAAGTCCCTCTTTAACATTTGTTCACCCCTTCCTATTTTCAAACGGGATACAGAATCTTAGGTTCCGATGAAAAACTGCAGCACCGGGAGGTTTAGAGTGGTCAGTTCCCAATTTAATACGGATTAACATATGTAATCCTCTTTGGGTAAACACGTGTCAGCAAAGATGTCGAAAGGATCATACGTTCGGGAATGCAAGTTCCATCGTAAGATGTAAATAGAGTCAGCACTAGAAATACGTTTCCACTTTTTCAATTATCAGAGAAATTGGATTTTTTCACACCCTGTTTAGCTTGTGTAGTCCAATAAAACACAGTATATTTATAACATAGTAGTTACCACTTCCTTAAGTTCAGTTCTTTTATCACACTAACTGTTTTGTAATAAAGTGTTACTGGAAGGCGGAATGTTTGAGAGGCTCAATGAGAGTGGTAAGGGAATTGGAACACTGTTAAAATTACAAGTAAGAATTGCAAGAATTTGTGACAAGTTTTAAGTGCACGGTAAAGTAAAAAATGTGAACAAGGAGCTGTATGAGCGAAGACAAACAACTAAGTATAATGAAAATGTCGCGGCGGTGATGCAGACTTTTACACGGTCCCTGAAGAAATCTCTCAGGTAGTTATTTTGTGAGACAAGTTTTAAATATACATTTCATAAAATTTTTAAATTTTCATCTACTGATATATGAAGACAATCCAGACAGGTATATAACTGTTTTGGAACAAGTGCGTATCAAATGAAACGTTTAAGTAATTCATCTGATCAAATTAAGCTGCATATGAATGGATCATTTAATAGGCATATCTGTATTTACTGGGATAATACTAATACGACATAATTAAACCGCAACCCGTGAATTGATCAGGCCTAACAGTCACGTGTGGTTTATCTTAAAGAGGCAATTTGCACCTTTATAGCTTGTTTATGAATGATCATATAAACAATATCATCAGTATAAAAGATTTATGATTATCGTTTTTAACAATAATAAGTTCAGACTACAGAACAACACCGGTGTCATAAATTAAATTGCTTTACTTCGTCAAGTAAAATAGTTCAAGTAGTATGTGTACATTTTTGAGCACTCTGAACTCTTAATATACCTCCATAATAGAAGTTCAAGTGTTATAAGTTTTTATTAAAGATCTTTTAAAAAGTAATACTAGGCAAAAAAGTAAGTACTGCATTTCAAAATGTAAAATTGCAGTCTAGTCATGATTTCAACAACCTTCTTACACAAAACTCAAATAAATATTACTGATGTTTGTTCAATGTTTTATTAAAACTTATTTATATTGGCACTCGGAGTGAGCTAATTGTTTCTGTTTCTGCCAACTTATACTTATTAATATAACGCTTAATATGACGTTCTTTGACTAGTACTTATATTATATTTTGTGTGAGCAAGTTTTTTTTCTGTTGTAAATAATGAACTTCTTTGACTAGTACTTATATTTGCTTTTGAGCGAGCTAGTTGTTTCTGTTGTCTAAAATAGCCTTCTTCGCCAAGTCCTAAGATGCCATGAATTTGAAATGATAGCGTACATAATAATTTTAATGTATCATTTGTTGCAACTGGAAAAATTTATATTGTGTTCCCATGAGTAATTCTCTAAAAATGTCGGGTTTGGTATTGTTTAGTCATAATTTTGAAACATTGACCTATATAAAATATCTACTTAAACTTTTGAAATAATCTGACAAACAGTTTTTGTATACGCTCATCTTTATAGTTCTAATAACAATCAATAATAAACATCTGAAATGTCCTCTTGTATCATTGTGGGGTTAGTTACAAATCTATTAATGTATAGTTGTTATGCGATTTAAATGATAGGAAAATGTATTTTATTAATTTTAACTATATCTTTGGTAATATACTAAATTATATATTTTTTAATCTACAATATGTTAATCCATAAAATGTAAAATTCATTTTTGTGTTTATAATAAGTTTTATTTATAGAACTGAAATCCAAGGTATGAACGACAGAAATAAATGAAAAACCTTCCTTAGATCTAGAGTTCCAATGTTATTGAGCTGAAAGGAAATCTTAAAGCTCTTCCGTTGGAACGACGATTGGAAGTATGATTGAATGTGACATTGTTACTTTGTAGAGGATTGAAGTGGTTTCATGAATAATAGTTTCTCATTTGTTATTCCATCTCAACACCATGGATAATTCAAGTATAAATCTGATTTTCATGTCACATCTTTAAACAAATATTAGAAACTAGGTCAATGAATATGTCACTCTATTTAAATAAAGAGCACTGCAACATCACTTCAGTAGCTATTTTAGTTTTCATCTCAGCGCAGGGTCCTTATTAGTGAACCTATGTAAATTCATCATTTTTTTAAATAAATTACTAAATTTAACTTATGAGTTTATAAAACGACAAAGGGAGAAATTAGGAATATATTTTTGGCTTGAGAATCATAGAAGTACGTTTGGATAATGTACAATAGAAAAAATAAGTAATAGCTTAACCTATTTACAAGTAATATTTACAATTTCTGTTTCTGCCTCACAATTTTATACGGATTACGCGTAACTTTCAT
Organism: Homalodisca vitripennis; assembly: GCF_021130785.1. Lineage (NCBI taxonomy): Eukaryota > Metazoa > Arthropoda > Insecta > Hemiptera > Cicadellidae > Homalodisca > Homalodisca vitripennis. The sequence goes on from NC_060215.1 coordinate 47,196,467, forward strand.
TGTATACACCTTCAAAAACTTCAGGAATATCAAATGAGCAACACAGCGTATTACATTGTGTAGGAAGTGTTATCGCCAAATAGATACTACACATTTTTGCCGACATTTCTGTACTTTGCTCTTCTGAAACGGAAACTGAAAATTTAATTATTCAAACAAAATGTGGGTTCTGGAGAGCTGTTTGGGTTTTTGATTCTGTTAGTTGGTTCTCTTATCAAGAGGACAAAATACAGAGATTTTGACACAACATAATATTTTATGAAAATAAACTGTTGTAAGCCAAATAGGCATATTGTTATATGATTTACTGTAGTATATGAATCTGTAAGATTTACATTTTGAGTCAGGAATTTTTGACTTTGCTCATACGAAACTCATGTACAGTACCGAATTGTACAAAACCCTAATGTAGTATTGACGAAACAAGTATGAGGCTACTTTAGTATGCTTTTACATTTAGATTTAATACTTAAGCTAATTATGTTAAAATTATTTAAAATCTCAGTTTCTGCAGTACTTAAACTCAATTGTGATCGAATATATTAATGTCTTTTCCGGAATAAAATACAAAAACCTCAAAAGAACATCAGCTGTATTCCAAATCAAACGTTATACCTTTGCTTCAGCAGCTCACTAATAACACTGAAAGACCATAACGTGTACGTCCTTCTGCAAAAGATTGTCATTACCATGATGTCTTTTTATTTCTTCAAAACAATTTCTTTTCTGTCCTACTTGAGTAATAGACTTACCACTTACACTTGTATAATAAAGAAACTCTTCCAAGCATTCAAGTCGTTTCATAAAGGCGTTCTGCCACTCTGCACTGACGTAGAATGCACTCTCTGATTATATCATAAATCTTGGCAAGCGCTCTTGGTTTATGGCAAGAATCGGGATCTGGCGCACCGCTGGCGGGTGTGATTCAGCATCGTTCCACGCTGCCGCAAGCCAAGCCATGTGATGATACAGGAGAAAGTATTCGGTAAAGTGAGTAGGATAAAGAAATTTTCCGTCGCTCAGATTAAATAACAACGGAGTTTTTATCTTGTTTTAGATACTCTGGTTGTTTGAACGTAAATAATGAGTTTTACGTAAGTAATTTATATTTATTTTAGTATTTACTCAATAATTATTTCCCAAGTTAGTACACATTATTGTGTGGTTATTGCAAAAGGTGCATTTTACATTTCATATAGAAGAGATAGTATTTACTCAATAATTATTTCCCAAGTTAGTACACATTATTGTGTGGTTATTGCAAAAGGTGCATTTTACATCTCATATAGAAGAGATAGTATTTACTCAATAATTATTTCCCAAGTTAGTACACATTATTGTGTGGTTATTGCAAAAGGTGCATTTTACATCTCATATAGAAGAGATAGTATTTACTCAATAATTATTTCCCAAGTTAGTACACATTATTGTGTGGTTATTGCAAAAGGTGCATTTTACATCTCATATAGAAGAGATAGTATTTACTCAATAATTATTTCCCAAGTTAGTACACATTATTGTGTGGTTATTGCAAAAGGTGCATTTTACATCTCATATAGAAGAGATAGTATTTACTCAATAATTATTTCCCAAGTTAGTACACATTATTGTGTGGTTATTGCAAAAGGTGCATTTTACATCTCATATAGAAGAGATAGTATTTACTCAATAATTATTTCCCAAGTTAGTACACATTATTGTGTGGTTATTGCAAAAGGTGCATTTTACATCTCATATAGAAGAGATAGAGAGAATTTACATTCCTAAAGCCAATAAATAACATTTTTAACTTAATTTAATTATTGACGGGATTAATTAAATTACACTAATTAACTGACTCAATCAAATTTAATTATAGGTAGTGTTCTAACCGAGAGCTTAGTCAGAATGGGATCATCGAGGAAAGGAATAACCGCTTTTCAAGAGAAAGGGTCGACAGTTTCACATTCACTGATGCAATTCCAAATTGCTGAATGCAATACGGCGATGCGCAATAGGCAGCCTGTGGCTTTATTGTGCTTGTGGACCAATATAAATTGTTCATAATAATATTATTCCAATATACATCTTCAAAATATTTGAAAAATTGTTAAAGAAATTTATGTGTGATTGCGCTGCTAGGTTATACTCTGAATGTGGATAGTTAACATGAATATTTGCACTTTGTCTGTGTAAATTTCAATTCAGAGAACTCTTAACCCAAACTGATAAGCTATACAAGCATAAACTGTGGTATAATACATTTAACAATTACAAATTGAACTCTGCATAGTGGCAATTTGCTTCTTTTTAAACATTTAATCATGTTTTGGTATGTTTAAACAAGTATTTAACATACACACACTTTATATAATAGCACAACAAAAGGAAATTATGCAACTGGTGTAAAATGATTTGTGAATCCATCAACGTCATTTACCAACTGTCTTTTTGTAAAAACTGTCTAAAAAAACCACACTGGACATGCAGTATCTCCTCTATAAAGTAGAATAAACTACAATCGTAGCAATGCAAATGTTAAAACTAATCTAATTCTATTTCGGCCTGTCCAATAAAACATAAAAATTCTATACGGGATTTCTTTAGAATGTACTAACATTTCCATATGTAATTAACATGTGATTTTTTTGTAGTTTTTTTTAGAAAACAAACTACTTTAAATGTTCTTTATTTTTAATATTTTAACATACGGAGATAAAGAGAATTTTGTCATAAATGTAATACGTTTTCTGATTTAGTCTGAAAAACCTTTCTCACAATTCCTATGGGATTAAAATAGCAATATTGTCCACAGTCATAAATCAGATATATAGTACGTTGACATTCCACCCCTTACTAATATGACAGCTTGCCTGTGGCTGTACATGTAACTGATCCTGGCAGCTCCACAAATTACAAGTGCAGTAGGCTTTGTACATGTTTAGCTACTACTTTTAAAGCTATTACAAAGACGAGAATCCAACTACTATCTAAAAATCCCAGCACTGAACTCATTGCTACTATTATTATGTTTCCTTTATTATTAATACTACACAACTTTATTACTCTTTCTTGTCTACTTTTTTAAAATGTGTGTTTGTGTACATTATGGATGAATTCAGAGTTATTCGGGTGGATGTGTGACTACTGCAGCTGATCAAAAGGTGTTATACATGCAATTTTATATTTTGCATTTAATAAAATCCTTTACCCTCCATTTACTAATAACGTACGTAATCTGGTTATAGTAATTTTAGTTACCCTTTTAACTGTTAAAAGTTTAAATTTGGAACGCCATATTGCATTACGCTACTATATAAGCTGTTCTTACACATGAGTGCATAAATTACTAAACTATCGCGACAATTTGTCACTACACAAGTATATGAGAGAGTAGATGTAATATAACTGTAGTTGGTTTGCCAAAAAGTGTTTAGTGAATTCGTTAGATTAAATTGGTTTGTGTTTCCGTATAATCCCATTCAGACGTGTTGACAGAGTAATTTTTTAGGGGATTAAGTGCATATTAATCATCACTAATTCACTTTAAATAAATAACTAAAGAACTAATGAAACTTTTTAGTTTTTCATAAGAAACTAACATATTAACATAAATTAATGTCTTAAAATGATAATATAACACAATGAAAACGTTTAAAATAATGTATTATTACAGAGTATATTATGCAAAACCCACATAATCTGGTCATTGTACATTAACAAGTAAATTTAATGACAGTATTTTTTATCATTAAAAGGGATACCCTTTTAATAAATATCCATCATTCCATTGATGGTCAGTGACACCCGACCGGTCACGAACGTCCGGAGATTCAAGTGTGTAAGACAATTCCGAGGACCAGACGTTAGAAAGTAAGTTCTTAAAATAAGCTGAGTGAGAGAATGTCACTGAGTCACAACTTACGTGTAACTTTTACATTCACTTGCCAGGACCGTCATCGGAAATGTACAACATATTATGTTGTTCATGATCCATGCACATCCAATAACTGGGTAACTAACCCCTACCAAAGACGAACGATTGTAAGATATATTCGGAATCCATAGACCAATATTTTCATCTAATACGTTCATAAATCTTTGGAAAAGATACTGCTAGCGTGTCCAGAGAAGACCATGATAGGAGTTCAAAAAGCAGATTCTTATTAAAGGGTAGAAAAAAGGGAATCCTGAGGTAGTCAACAACAATAAATTAGTCTACTACTTCTTTCTGGCTGACTTAAAATTTGTGATGTTGCCAGTCCAGTTTCACGGTCTATCGATCAAAACTGAAATGTGTTTTTCAGCCGGGTGCCCTGTGTGGCAATCATTGATGTAATTATGACACTATTGTGTAAATAAAGCACAATTTTGATTTCTATTACTTCTTTCTAAAAAAATCTAGCAACTGAGGCCAGGAAAAAGCCTAGAAAGCTTAGAGTTTTCATAAAAAGGAGTTGATAGGAGAACTTTCCAAAAGCCATCTGAAAGTAAAAAATGATGACCACCTCGCTTAACCTTTGTACCAGTGATTACAAATAGAGACAAATTTGCCGTAGTACAACGTCTAATGAAGTCGCGGTGGTGTGAAGATGAGGGCAGACTCTTATACCACTAATGACGCAAAAAGAATGAATGGTATATCATCTTGATTTTGAAAAAATATTAATGTATTTAGAATGTTTCACATATTTGTAACTTCCTACTTCAATTCTTAAGTGGCCCAGTCTTAAAATTAGAACTAATGGCTATTGAATAAGTACTCAATTTTAAAATACTAAAGCAGTTACATATTGAGATCAACCAAATCATATCTTTTTCTCAAATGTAGATCAATTTAAAAAAAATTAAGTAATTAAAAGATGAATAAAATTTGAAGTATTTACATAAAAAATTTGCTTTTTTAATCAATCTGGTATAATTATTGTAGTATGTTGCACTGGCCAAATCTTGATTTATAATAAGTCTCCTCTCACCTTTTTTAAGCGAGAGACAATAATACCCGACTATGCATATTTTGTTTTATTAATACGTATTGTGGTTGTATTAAATCGATGTACACTTTATTCACTTTTATAACTTTATAGCCGGTTAACTTTTATCATACATGTACTTAAATAACCCACCCATTTCTTGAAATTAGAATATTTGTTTTCGTGGTTTGATATAGTGGTCATACTTCATGAGGGATTTTAACATGTTCGTGCACATTTGTATTTTATTTAGAACTATATATACAAATGTATGTCTTTGTTAATATTTACAAGCAATTTTTCAAAAATAATTATCTACTAACAACTAACTAAGCATTCTACCTGAGATTGTTTGTTTTTATTGAACGCGTTATACACAATAAAAATATATCATGTCCTAAATGTATCAAATCACGGTCACTTAAACAGTATTAATATAGGAATGACTCAAGGGTGTGTTGAACATATGTGCATTACAAATATTATTGTAAACAAGTTAATAGCAATATAAATGAAATCTTAAGGAACCAAATAAAAAGCAGTATACGATGTTAACATTACACTCTACACTCCACAAAAGCTGAAACAAAATTTAATTCCTAAATATGGAATAGTTTAGTTATTTATGTAAGGTACGTTAGTATTTCCATTACATGTTCAAAAGAATCCAATGTAATGAAAATGGAAAGCAAATATACTGTGGAAATTTTATTTTTTAAACATGAGATTAAATATTAACACTGATACGGTGGGTATTGTCACGTACATGACCTAAAGGCAGGTGACAAAAGTTTCCAGTTTATAAACATCACCAGCAATATATTTGACCTCCCTTTATTTCAACCTATTCTCTCTCGTCCGATGAAATATTTCAACAGCTGACGCGCGTGTTTTCCCGCCAAATTGACTCGGAAATGGTGGGAATCCCGACACATCCATCATCGTATACGAACAAAGTATATAACATCTGTGATTTCGTCAACTCCAACAGACGACGAGCTCTGCCGTCTAAACACATACTTTCTGTTTTGTACAACTCTCTTAAAGGAATCAAAAAATTTAAATTGTTTATTTAAAGTCGCTGTTGTAATTTTAAATCTTACAAAGAAGGTTTATATAAAAGAACTAGTGATTTGAGTAAATTCATATGCAGTGAGATATGACATTTTATTCTAAAATATTTTCTTAAAGAAGACACAAACGAACACAGAGTGAATTTTTTCTCTCTTTGAAAGCTCAAGCATCCGTGAAAACTGAATACTTCTGCGATCAGGAGTAACAAAGTAACTAAAATATATAGTTTATAGTAATAATTTATGCAAAGGATATCAAAGTATTCATTACATTAGTTAGTATTTACCAGTAAAATTGTATACAGGTTTCAGAATATATATTTAAATTTGGCGGCTTGTATATGATATACAATATTGGAATCATAAATAGCAATATATTGGAATCATACGATATAATGGTAATCTGTGTATTTGCTGTGCAGCTAGCCTCGGGCAACACATATCCGCCAGTTCACTCCATTATTACAGTAATACTATTCCATATTCTGTTTATTTAATCACAGCACGATTGATTTGAGACGAATCAATGTTTACTAAAGCACAATTCAGTAGGTAGCTCCAATTAACATGTAGTAGTATACGACACTTTCAGATAACTGGATACACGAGTCTCTATTTATCTTAAGTTTTGAGTATGTTTTATTTGATAGAAATGAAGATCGAAGTAAATAAAAATTAAATTAGATAATAGAAGATCTTGTATGTCAGCACCCAGGATTCATTAAAAATACCTATTGTTTGCCGTAAACATTAAACCGGCTTCAGACTCGTGATTTAATCGTAATCCATTTTATACAATGAAGATGGTCAAGAATGCCTGGCTTGATTAAAAATTTTTTGAAAGTAATGTTTTTAAAAACTGAACCTAAAAACTATATTAAGTGTGATCGTAACTAAAAAAGACTATCCTCTTGCATGGTTCACACTCATACAGTTTTCGGTGGTTACGTTCAGGAGCAAAATCTATTTTAAAATATGACAATGTTAATGTGCACTGTGGTGTTTCTAATCACAGTAAATAAACACATTTTATCCCGATATCATTTGCGACGCGAAAAATTGTTCTTGAAAATTTAGATTAATTTGAAAGCTCGTCGTTCTCAGTGGAATGAATAAAAAAACTAATACATTCCATGCGGATGTAGTTCCGTCTATAAATATGCTTTAGCAATTATTAGAATTTATCCTGTGTAGTCTATGATATTATCTAGCCTATAATATCAAGAATATAAAGAAACTACTTTTATTACTATAATTAATGTGATACACTTGAAATCTTGAAAGCTGGTCCTAACACGTACATAAACTGGAATAATCTTCTTTTCTACAGTTTAAAAGGGAAATTTTATTTGAACTCATTTTATAATTTAAATGATTGTGCCCTCATAAAATAAATTTGACTCCAAAGACACGCGCTGTTCTTTCACAACAGTAAAACCAGTAGTTGGCTTGTTCATACATGTTATTAAACTGAAGCTACTATAATTTAGAGCTTTGTCCTGCTTGTTGTGGAAGTAGGTGTTCCAAGGATTGATTACTTTTGATAGATTCCGAACCAAAGCTGTTTTGATATTTGATTAAATTATGGTGGACAATGATGAAATAGTTCATAACTGATAACTTAGTAGAGGCCGCTCCATTTGTATTAGATCACATTGAAACACAAAGCGATATTTGCTTTGATATATCAACATATTGTAAGTGGTATTATTTAAGGGAAATATAAGTGGGACAAATAAATAAAATGTTTTCACGAGTTGATGGTGCTTGATATTTTTAAAGGATGAAGAGTCTGCGAGATTGCTGGGTTGAGTTTGGCAGCAAATATAAAAGTGCTGGTAGAATACTAAAGGTGGGTTTCGCCTTTCAATTTCCACTTCATTCACCGGGCAGCCGAATTCACTTATGGTCTTTCCTTTCCTGCCCCAATCTTGAAACGAAGTCGTAATAGATTTACTCCGTCGTGATTGAGTAAAAGAGATTGCACGTATTTAAATTTTATCAAACGTTTTGATGCGTTGTTCTCTGAAATAAGTTGGATACAATTACATTTTAAGACGTAATTTTAACATACAAAAAATTAATATTTAAATTATAATTTTGAGGTTATCACTAATAGATATGAATAATAACAGAAACAATTTTTAAAGGGCACTTGTTATCTTTACCATTCATGTTTTATTATTCAGCATATGCATTTTCTCATACTTGTCCAATTTCAGAATAGAATATTGTTTAGATAGAACAATGCAGAGTATAGTATACAAAGGGATGTTACATATTTTCTCTCTAGTATCATCTCTAAAGATATATAAAACGTGTATAAGGGACTACTTGACCGAGAGAGCTTTCTATTCTCTGAGTAAGGCTTCTTCTGCTTAACTTATATAGTTTTTGACATGTGACTGTTCACCGCATTTTTTGCATTGGTTTTCGTAGTCTTTAAAATATGTATGTAGTTTTATTTACGATAAAATTTACACATTTGTTTAAAGATCACTGTTTTGTCAGACTTTATATATATTCTTTTAGGGTATGGAATCAAACAATAATGACAAAAGCAGTCATTGTACTTGCTCGATTATATATTCAAAGCACGGCCCCAGGTCTTGATTTTCTTCTCCCAGGAGGATTTAGTTCTGAATGATCAATATCTTACAATTAAACCTATACTGGGCACAGCAAAAACCGATGTTACTTACATCTGGGCAACTCCATGGATATCCAGAAATGTCACATCACTAAATGCAAAACATTTCGAGATAAACAAATGGTAAAAGGGTGAATCTATAGGTCTAGTCTTCTGCGGAGGATTACTGTTGGAGTGCACGTTGTTGCTTGACTGGGGACATGCTGTTCTCTAAGCGCTATGACTGGAGCTGGCTGGAACAAAGCTGGCCGGTAACTAGACTGAGATGTAGCAGGCGGCCCCTGTCCCAACTTTACCGATCCTGAATATCCTGTCACTCCGGAAGCAGGGGCAAAGGTCCTTTTAAGACTAAGTGCAATAAGAGATGTCTTAGCTTCTTGTCCTAAGTGAAATAAAGTCTTGGCTACAATTAGCACAAGTTTAAACCTCTATTTTCGTTAGTCTAACGGGCACTGTAACATTATAAGGCGCTGAGTTTGAAATCAGCTGTTCACCAGGCCTCTTAGACCCTGTGTAACTACAACTTTAATTTTTTGCTATTACTCATAGTTTTTGACAAGACGCCTAAACCGACGTCTGCAAAATTTATATAGAAGCCAACGCTGAGATGAAATGATGTTCCGCAAACATTCGAACACGTCCGGGCGTGACGCTGGAACCGATTGGTACCTGTTTGGCAGGGCGTGCAAGTCACTTCTGCAGCAAGCACATTCAGGCTGTTTTAGTCAGGCGTAACCGTCTTATGAGCAAAAACAATAATGAGTGAAAATGTATTACTTTTTGAAATTGTTTATAACAGTGGATCTCAACCTGGGGGCGCGCCCAGATTTCCAAGGGAGGCGTCAGTGTATTAAAACAATAGGGAAGTGTTAGGGAATACGGCTTGCAAGTGATTCTCCTGATTCTTACATGTCAGTTTGTTTATTGTGTGATTCTTGACGTTTGCAAGGATTCTTAGAAGTGCACTGCAGTACCAGTAAACATAAACATTGTATGTTGTTGTAGTAGGTATAAAAATGGCCAAATCACTGCATATAAATTTATAAAGCCTGTATAGTTATGATTACATTAAATATAGATTAATTTTCATTGCTAAAAACTGCTGTTATTTTCCTCAGTTCGTAATGTGCAATGTTGTTTTTAGTAATGATACTATGTGGCCTAGACGTTTAAACCCTAATCTACTGGAAGTTTTCGAATGAGAAACGAGAAGGCTATTGAAGATACATTTACCTCTGCAATCTTGTGCAATATCATTTGGTATAACTTAAAAATTAAATTGGAAAGTACTTTCCTAATGTTAGGACAGAAAGCTGGCAATTTAAGTTAACAAGAGATCCATTGAATATCGATTTGGATGTTCTACCTGACCACATTTAGAAACACGCAGTCGACATAAAATATGATTCCAACCATTGCAGAGTTTAAACATGGACGTTGAAGATTTATTGTTGAGTAATTTTCCTATTTACCCGCAAGTTGTTCGGGAAGCTGCAAAGTTGTTAGTGTAACCTTCATCCACAAACCTCTGCGAGTCTGGATTTGCAACATTTTACTATCTAAAATCAAAACATCGAGCAAGACTGAAAGTCGAAAGTTATCTGCGGTGTGCCTTGTCACAGATATAACCAGATATTGACTAATCTATAAAAAACAAATAGTGCCAACCTAGTCACTAAGTTTCAAAATGACTGACATAATAGTATTATTAACTCACATTTTACAACTTTCAAAATTTTTTAAGTTTTTTGTTTTATTGATTTATTAACTTCCAGCGACAACAAGTGTAGGTAGCTCAAAAAGGTAATTTATATAATATTTAATGTTTTGAAAAATATATAACAAATTGTTAATTTTAAAACGTCAATTCTAACCAATACCCTAACCTACAAATTGAAATCTTAATACTTGTGATGAAGACGTAAGGTGATTAATGTAGAGGAGAGGCGTGACCAAATGTCAGTTTACTAAAAGAGGCACAAAGATTGAAAGGTTGAAGACCTACCAAATGTCAGTTTACTAACAGAGGCACAAAGATTGAAAGGTCGAAAACCCTGGTTTATACGAATATTAGTACAAAACTCTAAACCATAAGCATAACATATTTCAGCTTGAAATATAAAAATACCAGATTTTCTTGTACTTGATAATGCGAGTAGTGAACCATAATATAGAGAATCTTACAATTTTTACAGTCAACATTTTAATGCCTGTCTCACGAAAATCACGAGCCAGAGTTCCAGGCTGTAGTGTACACAAAAGTAATGTTCTACAAGAAACATAGTAGATATTTATATTATGTTCATACAATTTCAATATTATCCGATACGGAAAATCGAAAAAGTTATTCAAATTGTTATAGAAACTGCTGCGACAAAAATCCCACAAACATTGTATTGGGTCCTTTACGTAGTGTACTGAGCAACAACTTTAAAACAGTTACAACATTACGATTGATATGCAAGCATAATAGGTTGTTGACCGTTTGTATCATTATAAATTAGAAAACAGAGCAATACGTTTTTAGTATTGGAATCTCTCTTCTTCAGGCGTCAAAAACCTTATGCCATGAGATTATCGAGCAGAAAAATTTAAAGCCAATCGGAGATAAGAACACGCGAAAGTCTAAATAAGAACAGAAAATTATTTCTTCAAAATATACTTATTATATATGTATATCCAAAACAGTCGGTATGAGGACAAATCATATAACTACACAAAACATGGGCGCTATACGTGCATGCGCTACACGCGCCACAAAATGCGAGAGATTGAATTTAATTTAAACTAATGCTCACTTTATATATATTATAAAAGCTGTTCTATGGCTTGTTTTTAAAAAGTCGTAACTCTTTTATATTAAAAATCAAATGCGTGTACTTTATAAAATGTCATTTTGTGACATAAAATATTTAACTGAAAGAAATTTTTAAACAGCAACAATGGTGTTAATACAACACCAGTAAGTCCACTCACTGAAACATAAGAATGGTGGATACACGAAACGTGTGAAAGTTTATTACACACTCTGGCAAAACCTGTAACTCTTTGAGGGGAATAACTTCTAATTAGTGTGGACGCGAACGACCCTACTGTGATTTCATCCAACCTTCTGCTGTGCAACCCGGCATTCTCTTCCCTTGATTCTTCTATGACTAAATTTACTCTTTATACAGCTCTACGCAATAAACATTGAGATGGAATAAGTTTTTCTTCTGCAAAATTATATAAACAATAATATAGCCAATTCATGCGAGTTCGTCATATATTGTAGCTGAAAAGACTAAAGAAAGCCTAATATTTTTTTATAGCGAGTTTAAATAGAACCCCTACAAGCTCACTTAAGGTTTTATGAAGTCTTTCCCCCCTTGATTAACTTTTCATCTCCTCCGCGGGTCGGCCCGTGATTTCCCCGAGTCAGTGGGAAATCTTAAATGTAATCATAATTTAAGTCGCATATAATACTAAAAGAATTCACGAGGCAAAAATTGGAATATAAAACACTATTTACTGTTTCAACAATAATTGTGTTTAATTAGGTTTGCATACAAAACCGTAAGTCAACACTATTCATTACAAAAAACTTTTAAAGGTGTTGCGCTTAAGTCAATTTATTTACTTAAGGGTAAATCTGACCAAAAAAATAAATTTAATATAGCGAAAAAGAGAGACGGAGGAAGAAATAAAAATAAAGGATACTGTATAAAATGTGTTGGTATTATGCTCGTCTATCCAAGAACCCTTATATCCCATCTGTAATAGTTGGTAAAACACAAGCATGCGCAGATTTACCTTTATATAAAATGAAACATTAAACAAGACGAAGTAATTTCTATATTTTCGACCTTCGCCTTACACCATAAAACGTTTCCTTTTTTGTGATTAGTAAAGTGAATAACTTAAACAAGCAAATAAAATACATCGTACAAGAAAACCTTGAGAGAGACTTATGAGTGGTAGATATCTAGAGGCTGGTGTGAATGTGTAACTGTTGATTGAATAGTTGTCAAGTAATGGAAGTAAATGCAAAATCTATCCTCCCCAATTATAGAAATTTAACAAAAGTTATATATTTGACAGTTTGTTGCAAATATGGTGGAGGTAACAAGGAAATATGAGGCTATTATGTTAATGAAATAACGTTGCAAATAATGTATGAACTGAATTAATTGCACACGTCACGACTAATTAAGCGTTTAGGACTCCATTGGTATAGTGTCTTAACATAGCGGAAATACGAGTGTATACGTTATTGTAACAATAACAATAATAATAACCAGTTAGTTTAAAAATAACTAGCTTCATTATTTATTCAACTAATACAGAGAAAAAATTACAAATTAATTTTTGAATAAAACCAAAGTATGAATTTTGGCTAACTAGTTCTTTATCACTATAGTTAGTTCCAAATTATAGGAAACAACCGTAATAATTGTTGCCATTTTAGTACTTAAATACAGTAATAAAACGTTATCAGTAATATGATCTCATAATCCGTACGTCAAATTTATAAGTAAGAAAGGTGTGTCATTATTGTTGTTATGCATGATCATTACCTTAAATTGTATGTCCCATTGTGAACTTGCATTACTATTTTGACCTAAACAAATGGGGGTACACATAGAAATTAAACTACAATAAGCTAGTACGTAATCAATTTGCGTAAAAATATCAGTTCATGTCCAATTTTTATTAATATAGATTTTACTGGACTTCTTTCAGAGATATGGACTATCTTGCTTGTATGTGTATTGGGTGGTTTGTGGGTGTGTGGGGAAGAGCATCCAGTATATATTTACAACAATTTTCAGTTAATTACACAATGAACTTTAAAACTACGAGTAACTATAAAATACTTAAAACAGTTCTTCTTTTACGGATGTTTGTGACATAAAAATGTGCACGAGAAATGGAAAGGTATATAAGCTAAAGAAGAGAAATGTAACTCCACTTTGTAATTGTTCAGGTGCTAGAGGATGAAGTTAATTTATGAGGGTATATACTTAATCCATTTAATATTTAAGTTACATTTAGTTACATTTATGTTATCTCAGATTTTATGTTACAACACATTTCTTCATACTCTACCAACCTATGTGTGATGCCAGTTTTGTTATATTGCGTTTTTCACGTGCTTCATCAACAAATAGAAAATAATAATAATAAAATATGATACGCAATAAGTTGTCATTACGGGTATGATGAAAGGATTCGTTTTTTTATATGAAGAATCTGTATGTAACGTTGGCGTATTTAATGTACAACCTATTGATGGCCTTAAAATTATAAAATCCACGTACCTAGAGTCTCTTGCATTAGACAAAGAATTATCCTATTTAGACAAAAAAACAACGAATTATTGGGTTTTAAATATCCTATTAACATAAAAGTATTGAGACATTAAAAAGTACAGTTTATTGGACATTAAAAACCTATAGTGGCATGAAGCATCCAGCAGTGCCAGACAATATATATTTCGTTACTGACATTACACACAGTTTCGATAACCTTTTACGACAGCTTCATACGAGTTCTATAATATTTCACCTTGAAAATAGAAACTTTTAGTTCTGGATTTAGTTTTTTTTTAATTTCGTTATATATATGATGACTTATAAATAATAATAATGTAAACAAAACAGTTTGGAAAAAATATTTTTACATAGATACATTTTTTGAAAAATAATTCCAGGAAATTTAAACGTTATCCACATAACATATAACCGGGCGTTTCAAACTTATTTTCGGATGTCTTAGGAGATAGTTCCTAATCCTACGGTTATATAATTACGGTTTTAATTTCAGTTGGATTATAAGAATTTATGTATGTGTTTTTCTTGTAAAATATTGTTTTAACCTTTATGCATTCAAAAACCAAATTGAACAAGAGGTTTACATTAATATTGCCTATCAATAACATGAATCATGTAAACTTTTATTAATCCATTTCATAGTGGTGTTTTTTACAGATATTGATTCACGTTATCGCAATGTGCATAAATATTCACAAGAATAACTTTTAACATAAAACTATTATTTCTTTATTATAAAAAATAAAAATCTTTTAATTAAATCGAGCGAAACAATACCTAAATACTTGGGGACGCTAATTAATCCCCCGAGCGAGTTCCCAGCGCAACAATCAAAATTATTTAGATGACAAGATATTTATCGATTATTAAATGGAAACTAGTGGCAGTATTCCAATCCTAAAACAAATTAATGTTTATTTAAAATTCACTTCAAGCGTATTTATTCTCATGCAAATACATTGAAAATACGTCATCGTTTGTTATCATTAATTTTCCCACAGTTTCCGTTAATACTATTGATGAGTTGTTTTATCATTTAGAACAATAGCAGTATAGTAGCTAAAATGTATTTTAAAGTGGTAATGTTCATTCTCATAGTATAGAATAAAATTAACAAATTTAGTTCACATTCCACCTTAACTCTAAACTTCCTATTATGATGGTAAAAGCTACTTAACAAACAGTTTATTTTATTATCAATAAAGTTGTACTCAAAATAAATAGAAAAACACGCAGTATTTTCGTGATTTTTTCACACAAGAAAAACATTGCTTCGAATCGTATGGAAAAGATTTTCCACTAGAAACCCGACTCAATTTATCGTATCATTCCATGTTCTCCTATGGAGAAGAATAATCAGTCTCATCAGAACTTCCTTTCACATTGCATTAGGAGAGGCAACATTTTCAAAATATAGGGAGCCACAAACGGTGACACACAATATGTGTGATTGCCTTCGTTACTCTGTTCCATTGCACATCAAACTCTTTCAAAAGTGAATAGCCTAGTGGAGTCACAATATTCCAGAGGGGGTAGACAAAAGACAATACTGATCGTGTACTACTTACGCGCTCGCTCCAGAGTTTGCATTGCAAAGTGCATATATTTAGAAGTGATAGATGTTTTTGAATGACTTAAGTTTTAAGGGTTGAAGTGTCATTGTTTTAGTTTAAGACTCACAAAGGGAATACAAGTCTATAACTAGCCCCTTATCAAATCTTAAGATGAAGACAGCTTGCTAAAGATTGTGACTTAAAATATCAGATTAAACCAAATACAGTCTGAGATGCTGTGATAATGAATAACACAGTTTACTGTCTACCTGTGGCTAGAATTATGGTGTTATTTTCTGGTTTACTCAGGTTAGGCTGTCGTGGTAAAAAAATTAAGAGATGAAGAGTTTAGAAAAGTTGTCAATCTTCTTCCATTCACCAGATGATGAAAAGGACTTCTGAGTAGTTTTAGATATTTTAGTAAATTGCACCAAAGCTCCATATCATATCCGGGCTTCTACTGTTTCTCCATGAAAAATGTGTTGCACAAAAGCTTCCAACCACCAATACGATTTATTAAGTGAAAGTGCAGCTAAATGGATAAAGTGATACGGTGTCAGGCATCGTAGATTAAAGAAATAAAAAAGCTAATTATGAATAACAGCTGTTGTAAGTTTATAGCTTAACTGCAGGTTTACATTATATAGCAGTTGGGAAAGTGTTGAATCAAGTCCAATATCTAACAGAACTGTGACTTCTACAATAAGAGTAGCTTTCCATTTATTATCCTTCCCAGGACACAGCTGCGCCCTTGTTTTATTTTATACTAACGCCGGCTTTGCTTTGCAGTGTCCTTGTTAGCTTCGTATATATTTCACTTGTTCATGGTTACATAGCATTCGTATCACCATATTTATGCTTGAATTGTTATATTAAATTAACTGCGTCTACCAATTTATAACAGAAGATAATGTTATACTTGTAATTCTGGGTTTGAGCAAATTATGCTACTCTATAAAGAAAAGAAATCTAAAATATATAATATATCAAATATATTATCTAATAAAACTTGCAGCATTAAGACCCCTTAGTTTCCAATTATACAAAGGCTACATTTATAATTCACTGAGTACATGTCCCACACAAACATTAAATATATAAAATAAAGTTATGAAGTTACACAACAAAGCACACATCCGCAGGCAAAGTAAAATATTCTACCTCTTCTGTCAGAAATAATGTGGTCATTTTCACATGTAAATGAGGAGTAGAGGCGACTTTGGATTCAAAACATACATTTATAACTTTTAAGTTTTGATTTCCCCTTAATCCTTAATAATCGGCACACGAATAGAAATAGGCCAATACAAAATGTTTTCAACCACAAAATGTTTAAACTCTAAAAAACACTCTAGACATATATTTATTTAATATTAAAATCTTTTACAAGCCTCTTTACTTCAATCTGTGTGACTATCTGATTGCCAAACCCTCCAAGGAATTACGTGAATAGTGCCATGATTGTAGGTTTGTTGGAACGCACCCTTAGTATTATTTTAATTGTCATTGATACACAACTACAATTTGTTGATTTGATAGCATCATGGGCCCAATTTATTTTTAGTTCCAAATAAACATACCAAATAACTGTCTTTTCTTTATTCCGATTTGTTGACTATCCTGCTAAAACAACCGCAATGATTAGAATTAGTTATATGCAAAATAAATCAAATAACTTATTTTTCCTATCTATGGCAGCTTTAGAATTTTGTAACCAGTACGCTACCTTTACAGTAGAAAGTAACTTAATGTAGTCTATTAGAACAACAAGTTTACTAGTTGGAGAAACTTAAATTATGTTAAGAATTTATTAACTAAATACTTATAATTACTAAAACTAAAATAGAACGAAAACGTCAGGTGAGTTACATTTTAGTGTCTAAATCTTGCGCTAACGAAAACGTGTGACTGACACTTGGTGACGTGTGGAGGAGGATCTATACATCGCGTAAACACAATGCATACATAAACGGTTTGTCGTCGATAACTAACTATCTTTCGCCCCATCTTCGAATCACCTGTCGTCATTTCGGAGTTAGTGATTTAACAGTTATCAAAATCATAGGATTTCGAAGACTATACAGTTTTTACCAGCGCCTAAATACAAAACTATAATAATCCATAATTTTATACATACGATATATTCCAGTTTGAAATTACAGAACATTATTAACTTTACTGAGTTCATCCCGTCCATTGCGTGCAGATGAGGAAATTCTATTTTAAAACAGTCCATCGAGCAATAACATTCAAACCTATTTCGTGGCTTTGTAACAGTTCAACCAATGATTGGATTTCGTATTTCCTTGTATATGCAAGCGATATACTGCTGGTATTACATGTGTAAACATTAATACACCTGTACAAAGCATACATTTCTCATGGAATAGATTGTATTGATTGTTCTGGATTAACTAACCAGATACAAGATTGCTGGTATTGCTTGTTTACGACCGTTCCAGTTATTGTTTTTAAGTTTTGATTGTTTAAATATTAATGTTAATTAATTATTAAAACACCGATTTATTAAATAAATAGCATGATAACCAAAATTTTGGAGTATACAAGTTCAACTAACTACACTACTTTCGAAATATGCATTAAGAATAATTAATATTTTGTTTATTACAAAATAATATGGAAAATTATGATGTTTAATTTTTTACGCTTGGTAAATATATTCTAGACAATAATAGCCGTGAGTTGTATTCCACGAATTAGTGCATAAAATGTAAACATTATAGGCAAGTTTAAATAGTGAAACAACTAGTGCAATCCCTACAAAATTTTTAAAATTGAGCGTTTCGATAAAATAATTTGTATTTAACTTTTCACATTAAACGTATATAAAACATAAACTAGTATATATTCTAAAATTACACATGGTTTTTCAATTTTTAATAATTTTTTCAATAACTCTTCCCAATAGTAATAAATTTTAAAATCTATTCTGAATGAGTTCTTAAGTGTTTATTTTCTTGATGTGAACAAGTGTAAGCGATGTTGAAATGTATCATTGGATGTATAAAAGCTTATAGAGTACGACAAATGAGTACGAGAAATGGAAAAAGTGTTTCTGTAATGAAAAGAGCTATTCAAATATTGATAATGAAGAAATGAATAAGGACCGTTATTAATTTCTGATGAGCTGGCGTCGAAATTAAATACAATATAGCAAGATGATTAACACAACAGTTTAAGATTTCATTTCCGCCTCTAATTTAACGAAATTTCAAGGGCTCTCTTGAATAATATCTGAAAAACATTTATTTCTGACTTTTATGGTTAGTGAACATGCAGATATATTACCACAAAACCAAACTGTTGAACAATCAAAATACCTCCATAGACAAATTTTCATATAAAACGCTGTCTTCCGTACAATTTCAATTCATATAATTTCACAAATGAAACATCGTTGAAATTAAAAACTACCTTGACAGTTTATTTTTTTCTTGAAAAAAAAAAATTACTAGATGGCTAGGTTTTTGTAATTTAGTTTTAAAATAATAAAATAAGCACCATTTCAACATTAAAAGAGCGATCAATTAATAATATTTTTGACAAACGAACTATGGTTAAGTGGAAATTAACCCCCAATTCGACTGCAATATGTAAGCGTTATTGATAAATAAAAAATGTGAACTAATCATTCGAATACACTGAAAACGAAGCATTTGAAGACATGTTTATTGAATATTATTTATTTATTTCATTTTAATACCTGTATACCGACAAAAGGAGTTTTTTACGTCTATTTCAGACACAACCTGTATATTTAAAAGCATATCAGGGGAATCACAGCCAGCTAATTTTTGCAAAACCAAACATTTTAAATTTAAAGTGATATGAATTCAATTGGTCAGTGGATAATTCAGATGTTCAAAATTGGCAAGTAAGAAAATACTTATAAACTGATATTAAATGCATTCGTTTGATTTTCTCAATTACCATATATTGGTTCTCAGTACATAAAAATATAAAAGTAAGTATTACAGTTTTAAATATCTTGCCATATTGGTGTGTATTCCAAATTACACACAATTACCCTTGGTTTTAAAGGGGCCAAATATTAGGCCTACACATTTGTAATTAGTGAGTTGATGGTTTTGTTTAAAAATATACCTTGGAGGAAGAATTCAATTTTAAATTGTAAATTGATTCAAAAATTAACTCTTATTTTCGAAATACATCAATGTTTGTAATCCTAACAACCACAAATGTAAAATAGATGATTATTTATATGTAAAAAACGTTATTGTGTAAATGATATATTTTAAAACATAATTATGTTGGGTAGCGAAGTAAAGTGGTTTACTTCCGTTAATAATATCGATATTTTAAATTTGTCTAACCGAATCGATAGTTTCTCACATTGTGAGTCTCCGCTATTGAAGGTAGCCGTATTTGTGCAACTCCTTAGATGTCAATGTATGTTAACACTGAACATAATTAAATAAATGTTCAGTAGAATCTAGAGTATATAAGTAAAATACACAATCAAGAGTTGCTCTGGACGGAAGAGGGGTACTTCTACCAATACATTAAATCAATGATTTGTCAGCCATGTGTCCCAAATTGACGTAGTCTATCCTAAGCAAGTTCAATAGTTTTGGATTACCCATTTATGTTTATTAGATTAACTATACAACTCAGCCTTAATAATATCCACGTAATGTGAAAAACAATACTGTTTGTTAGTGCTTAAAAATATTTTGCCTGGTATTACTGGAGATACATTTTGTTTGATTGTTAAATGATTTGATGAGTGTCTTCATTCTACTTAACTGTTGTATTTATTTATAATAGAATGTAGGTGTGAATTTGTAGGAAATAACATTTCCATATACCTTAAAAACTAATATTTCGGTTTCTCGTAATTCTTGGACATTTTCTAATTAAAGCTATATTAAATGTTAATTTAGTGAAAGAATGATCTTATATATTTGTAATACTGAATTAGGTAAAGTGACCCAAATACCTCCGCTTCGAACAGTTGAATAAAAATACATGAAGAATACTTTTGTAAATTTTTCACGTCCGCACTTTGTCAAAATGCCGGGTTGTTTATGACGGAAACGCAACTTTCTTCCCCAAAACGTACAGTCCAGTAAGCAACTAATCTTCTTCAATCTAATTTCCAATTGAACCAAAATTTCCACACCAAGAGACACACAGCTTCTAATGGTCAGGAATAGCTCTAGTTGTACCTTCAACACAAACGTTGTGGTCGGTTGTGGGGAGGGAGAAGGGATCGATCAGTCATTCATCGACTACAAACATTTCCTGTATGCATTACGTTTGCACGACTACATCCAGCCCTTTCTCGGTCGTTCTAAGGTTCGGACACTGTAAAATTTCGTTACAGCCGTACGTAAGGAAAACTTAATATATGACTATAAATAAATAACTAAAAAATACACTTTTACGAAATACTGAATGCATTATAACAATTCATTATACTGAATTCACATGATAGTAACAGATGCGGAACTGGAGCATTACACTTATTACGCACCAGTTCCAATTTGAGCTAAATTGACTGTAATACTCTCTGTGTACTAGTGATGGCAATTGATCTGAGTTATGCGTGGTGAAGGGGGAGGGAAGGGGATGTAAAGCGACTACATCCAGCCCTTTCTCGGTTGCTTTAAGGTTCGGACACTGTAAAATTTCGTTACAGCCGTACGTAAGGAAAACTTAATATATGACTATAAATAAATAACTAAAAAATTACACTTTTACGAAACACTGAATGCATTATAAATTCACATGATAGTAACAGATGCGGAACTGGAGCATTACACTTATTACGCACCAGTTCCAATTTGAGCTAAATTGACTGTAATACTCTCTGTGTACTAGTGATGGCAATTGATCTGAGTTATGCGTGGTGAAGGGGGAGGGGAGGGGATGTAAAGCGACAACGTGGATTCCATCTCATCCACCCCTGATCATAATCCCGCCTGACAGTGTAGGCTACATCATCTACCGTAGAATAAAAAACACCTTCCATCACTTTCAATTTATTTGTGATAAATGTAAGTTTTAAAGCATGTTAATAAATGCCACATATTAAGATTCAGGTTTACTTAGATTCGCTTTATTAGAAATGCGAGATATTTTAAGCGGCTTGAACAAAAACAGGTTTACATTTTCTCAATAGTATTGGTATAAACAAATTTGTTTATAAAGTATGACTACATAAAGTGAAATTGTTTGTTAACAAATAAAGTAACATTTCGATTTATTTTCGAGTGTAATGTAACAGTTTTATAAAAGATCAATATTTTTAGAAGAAAAGAGTGATAATTAATTAATATTTTCTTTAAATTTGTATCTGGAAAGGTTTCAAAATGACACGGTGAAAGTTTTCTCCACTTAAGTTTCGCTTCGTAACGAAGAAAGAGAATTGGTTGTTTGTCGACTGATTGATCGGCGACTCCTGCCAACTTTGGCAACGCCCGGATTTAACAGATATAAATGTCCTCAAAACGAGTAGTAATATCGTTATAATTAGTTAAATAATTGTAGGCAATATCCTCTCTCTATCTTAACATATGTAACTTACCATACCAAACAGTTCAACGTTAAGAAAGTTTAATTATGTAAAACGTTATTTAAAACAGAATGTGTTTATAGCCTGGCAAAATATGTTTACATATAACTGTAACGAACATTGATTAGGAAAAAAGCTTGGTGCTCCATTCATGAAAACGTGATTACTCTTGCAATATAACATGTCTAATAGTTTATTGCAACCCAAGTAAACAGAAGGTAAGCTTTGAAGTAGTTGTAAGTACCTCAAAGACAAGCATTACAAAGAGGTTGTTATTGAGGATATGAGAGATCACACCGGCTTAAGAACGACTCAGAGGCTTTTGACAGTCTTCCTCGGCTTTCCCCATATGTAGACGTTTTTATATATGAAGGTTGAAACGAATTATACTATTATTGATCGAAACTATAAGTTAAGGTCTAGGAACGGGCAATTCCAGACTCTCTTTGTGTAAACCCGTCTATTCTTTACCTAGAGTTAATCGACGATGAATGATAAAACAAGAGAATATGATACCATATTTTATCATGTACTACAAAAACAGAAGCACCACATTTCGAGGAATCATATCTGTGCTTTCCTTTAGGTGACACAACACAAGAGATAAGGTTAACAATGAATTGATATTTAACGAAATCTGTAAGATATGGCGATGAAATCGTGGCGTTTCCTTTTTCGCAGCAGAGCGCTCATGTTGTGCAATGGTATTTTGTTATTGTATTTTTCATGACTTTGACACTAGGTTTCATGTGCATATTTAGGTTTTTAAAACTGTAGAAGAGTACAGACGTAATTTCTCAAAACCTATAATTTTGCGTTGACACAAGTACACATATCATCTTGCAAGGGTTGATTTGAAGTTCATATAAAATAAATGATAAAAATTTATATAACTTTTTAATTAATATATCGTCTGTTCGTAGTTAGTTTTTGGGATGGAATAATTGGAAAGGTAATTCTAAGCAATATATGGGTCAACCTCGATTTTTCTCATATTACAATATAATGTTCCAATAGTCAATTAGAAAAGGAAATGACTAGAATTTCTTGCCGGAAAGCAGTTATAGGGAGCAGGCAACCGCCAGACGGTCATATATTGCTTAGAGTTACCTATTAGGGATCAGGGGCACTGACGTGATCTGGGCTTCAAATTTGGAACTACTCGAGTAAATTTTTTTTCTAAAAGAGCAAGCAGCGCGAAGCGCTGCGCAGCGGGCAGGCATCGTGCGTGATTCTTTTTTTTTATTAAAAATTTCTGATAAATTGTTATTACATATTACGATATAATGTAGGTAATGTATGTAAAACAATTTTAAACAAATAATTACATGCTGGAAAGCAAAGTAAACCAATATAATCCGCCCAATACAAAATCTCCGTAAAAATCTGGTAAAGGAATCTGTGTCATTCCTTTGGTCTGAATCAATTCAGTATATACGAAGATCACGCACGATGCTTGCCCGCTGCGCAGCGCTTCGCGCTGCTTGCTCTTTTAGAAAAAAAATTAACTCGAGTAGTTCTAAATTTGAAGCCCAGATCACGTCCCCTGATCACTAATAGGTAATTCTCGCGGTTGCCTGCTCCCTATAACTGCTTTCCAGCAAGAAATTCTAGTCATTTCCTTTTCTAATTGACTATTAGAACATTATATTGTAATATGAGTTGCCTGCTCCCTATAAACTGCTTTCCGGCAAGAAATTCTAGTCATTTCCTTTTCTAATTGACTATTGGAACATTATATTGTAATATGAGAAAAATCGAGGTTGACCCATATATTGCTTAGAATTACCATTGGAAAGGTAACTGGATTGTACGTAGATTTACGAAACATCGCATCGTTCTGTAGTGCAAAAACATAATACGTTGAGCACCTTACTTGTTTAAAACAAAATTAATCGATACTCCACACATTAAATTAGCAGACCAACAGCCGTCCTTTACTTGAAATTAGGCCGCTTTGGTTTTCCAATACAACAAAATGAAATATTAATAATTAAACACCATAGAGAGTTTTAATATATTAATGCATTTATACAGTACGGGTTTACAAGTTCATCTAGAATGAAGCAATTAAAAAAGACCCCGTTCCCAGATTTGTCATCTTGTTTCTGCCGTGGCGATCGCCATTTACAATTTGCTGCAGTTCAGTTGCCAGTGATTGGTTATTGCGTGCAGACCTATTGTGATCTTTATTTTTTAGTTCTCTTAATAATAATTAATGTACCTAGTGCATAATAATAAGTGAGTGTCCAGATTAGGTTGTATCACAAAGCTTTGGTGTGAATTTGTTAGTTAACTCAAATTATAGCTATGTGTTAGGTTAGTTATTCACCTGAGGATAAAATCAGATTGCACATCTCGAAACATAGTGTTACTGATTTTGATGGTAAAAGTCAGAAGAAAATCATGTTAGCCTCATACAGTCAGTATATTATAATATATTTAATATTATTAAATAATACAATTTAATATGATATGTTTAATATGATTAAACAGATAGTAACATAATCTGTTTAATCATAACTTCTGTTGACAGTTGTGTCATTCAACGGATTCGATGTCTTGGTTTTAAAAATATAATTTTATCTTTCTTAGACTATTATCAATGATTCAGAATTAAAATAGTGTTAACATTTTAAAAATTATTCAGTTACCTACTTGTAAACAAGTTACTCTTGGAACATTTTTATTTCCTTTAAGTGGTAGTGGTGGAAAATTTTAAGGTTTTCTCAAGGAAAAAATTAAGCGTTTTTTAAGTAGTGGTAAGCATTTTTGTCGTTTACCTTACATCAAACCGGTGTCTCCTTTACAGATAAAATGTACGAATATAAAAATTTAAACTTATAATCGATTGTACGAACAATTGTGCATATTGTTTATTAATCCCGCCAAAAACATTTTCACGTTTAACTTCATAACCCCAGCACTAGCGTTTAGTATGAAGAAAAAAAATAAATTTCCTCAATAATAGATCAATAAATTTGGTAACATTCTAATACACATCCAATTATAACAATACGTTTTTCCTTAAAAGTACTCGTTCGAAAGTCCAACTATTGAATGTTTTGGGTATAAATGCATTTTTTGTAACCATGATAAAGGACCATGAGGATAGTAATTTGAATGAAACTGTGCTTCTGTATTTCCAGAGGAATATTTTATTTTTTAGCAAAATATGAGCCAAAATATTGTACTTTATGTTTATAATTACATTTTATTAGTTTTTTTATTCACTTAAAAAACCTTTCGTGTATTTGTCACAAATGTAATCTTTGTCATGTGTAACTTTTCTTGACTACTATAAAGACACATAAAATACTATTCTTTGAACGTATCATATAATTTGTCTTATGTTAATTATTACATGAAAAAATCTTTAAAGATTACCGATAAAATTTCATCAAGCAATCTAAACGTATAATCTGGTGAAAGAGATAGGCTACTATCCAAAACTACATGACAAAATATTACAGGGATGGATGAAAAAATTATTAAGTTTACAGCCAATTATTTCTTAGAACTCGATGCGCCTTCATAATAAGTTAATTCATTTATCTATTTGGTTTTCTTAATTTCGTCACAAAACATATTTCCTGTGTTCTATAACTAATCAAATTTAGAACATTTAGAAGAAAGTTACACAAAATTCACAATTTATCAGTGATTAACCCTACAAGTCTATAAGGGAATACAATTTCAAATTATTTAATAAAATGTAAATGTAAGTATAAAAAATATACTCGTATATTACATATTAATATGTGACTATATTAATAAAAGAAACGCAGAGGTATTTTTCAGAACTACAACTGTAATAATAATTTTGAACCTTTGCCGTAGACAATGGGATGCCATTTTTAATCCACAGTCTTTTGTATAATATTCAACAAAGCTGAATCTTAAGGCTTTAATAATTTACTAGGATATACGTTTAATTTCAAGTTTTTCACAAAAGGGTTTAAAATAATCACGTATTTTTAATTAAATCTATTACAGATGAAAGGGAACCTCGCAACACAGTGTATTTAGATACATTATTTACAAAACCCGTGTACTAAAACTAAAACGAATTCTTTTCTGAAATTACTATATTTCTTGACAGACTGCTTTTGTGGCCAACGTCTGGAAATTACTGCTGGCGGTATAATAGAACGAGCAAATTAAACATGTCTAAAATAAACTTCGATGTAGTATTTAAGAGACAGAAACTTAAGCCTCAATACAGACTTCAACAGAGTATTTAATTAACTATGCAAAGCAAAAGAGAGGACTGGAGTGTAGCTTGAAACCGCTTTGATCATTCAAACAGTCGCGTTTTTAAGAGACACCTTCAGTCACTTGAGAGCAGTGATACATAAAATAAGTTCCGTTTTAAAGGAAAACTTTTATTAATTGGCAATTCTAATCTTTTATAAAATTATAATTCAGTAAATAAAATACTTTTTGGCTGAAAACCCTTTTAATAGGACTTCGTTTAAATATCGTCCTCTTGTATACTTCTGTATCGATAAATTAACTTATTCAATACATAATTGAGGTAATAATGGACGAACATAAAATCAATAATTACTTAGCTAGATGGGCGTATGCTGAACCCCGGAGCGGACAGATCAATTGCGCAAACCGATGCGACAGAGGACGAGAGTGATAGTGTGTACACAAGGGCTACCGACAGCGCTACCACGCTGACCGACATTGGTATAGCAACTGAGGCAATGTGCTTACAGAGGCTTCGATTTGCTAACAAGTGGATCTATACAATGGGAATATCCATTTACCACTGAGTGAGATGATACAAACATATATTTGCGAATCCATTAAGAGGAAGGGTAGTAGTCCCACGATACATATATAAATTTGTGTAACTACGAAGAGGAAAAACATTAATGCCACGTTACATATATAATTATGTGTGTAAACTTGATATTGAATGGCAGTAATAGCATTATACAAACATCTATTTTGCATAACCATGAAAGGTAGGATATCATTGTCACACTATACATGTATGATTATTTCCATAATCATGATATGGAATGACATAATGCCATGGTACAAACATCAATTTTATAAACCATAAAAAGGGTAGCAATGTCAAGGTACATGGATATATTCGAGTAACCATGAGGAGGAAGGACACTAGTGCTAAAATACATATATCACTTTGCGTAACCATGATATGGAATGACATTAATGCCATGAAATAAACATCAATTTTCTAAACGACAAAATGAGATGGTAGTAAGTAGCAGTACCAAGATACTTACATACATTTGAGTAACTATGAAGAGAAAGGACGCTAGTGAAAAAATAAATATATAACTTTTGCGTAACACATTAATGTCATCATAAAAACTACATTTTCGTAACCATGAAGATGAAGGAAGGTAGTGTGACATACATGCTAATTTCCAATGCTGTAGATGCTAATGCTAATTATAATATGCTAAGCTTAAACATTTTCTTAATACATATAATATGTCCACGTATAATTAAGATAAAAATATACAACATTGGAGTGATCATGACACCAGGTTAATGATACACGCATTTGAATACACCTTGAATATTTTCCTCGACTCACAAAGTTGACATCTAAAGTTAATGAAGATCATTTCGTGAGAATATTATGGAATAAGAATCCAGCTGCAAGCATGTTCTCTATTGGTGAAAAGTCAAGCTTAATTTCTACCAGAGTGGGGACTTGTCCTGGCAAGAGTAACTTTCCATTAATTATCCCCCTCCTCCTCCTGACTCAGCCGGGACTTTGTTTTATATTTTACTAACGTCAGCTGTGCCCTTAATAAGGTTGGTTTACTCAAGCTCCCACTTTTTCTAGAAAATCTGAAATCTATTTTTGTGTTTCTTTAGAGCCTAGTACGACTGAGAGAGTTGTAACATTAGGTTATAAATCTATACTTTATGTTGATTTTCATATTTTCTAACTCGTTAAAATTGCTGTATTATTTCCGTATTTTGGGCACTGACAACTTAAACAACAAATCATGACTATTCACGAATAAAATGTATTGTAGATTTTGTACTCCATTTAGTATAAATGTGACACAAACTAAATATTAAGAGTACGCAATATTTAATTCTGTATCGACGTTTAAACGTGTAATTTTTTGTAAAACAAACTAGGAATACTTTCATTAACTATATAATATATTATATCGCTAAGCATTAAAAAAATGGTATATACTTCACTTGTATGTAAAATATATTTTTTTACAAAAAATACAAAACCGTATTGATATTGTGGTTTTGATATGTACTTGTTACCTTTCAAAAGGCGACGCAAAGAACGAGGTAGCATTCAGCTCCGCATAATCCCCACTTTAATATTACATTGTATACATACAGAGCGTGACAAACTGTGGTTTTCACATTGTAACTGTGGATCAGGTAAATCCCTAAGCTTCCTTTTAGTTTCTGACTTACCTGCTGGTAAATGTTGGTGTAAAATAAAGTGTGTCAAAAATATATAAATTAAATTTGCAAAAAACTGTAAAGCAACTGTTATATTACTTTTTCTTATTCATTAACTCGTCTTGAGAAACAATAATTGATTAGTTTTATGTTACTTAACGTCGGGTTTCAGAATGCCTTTTATAAATGAGTATTTGAACATTCATTTTCAGCCAAAGATATTCACATAATATCTGTACCGTAACGTATTTTACAACGTTTTACCACAATGTAACGTGTTTATGCACTGTTTAGTTCTACATCAAACAACCAAGTGTCAAACCAATTAATGCTCTGTTCATTCGCTTCCGTCTAAAAATCCAAGCAAAAATGATTGCAAAGTAATATACCTATGTGAACCCACCTAAAATTACTTTCTCAAGCTTTCTTGTGATAGACGGCGAGCCTTCATTAGGTTTTGAAGTATGTAAGTATCGTATTAATACAATACGCCACAGCTACATCCAAATTTACTTTTCGTTCGTTTTATTTATTCGCATAAAAGAATAACGCTTGGAAAAAATAATTTGTGGAACCATATTTGACAAAGAACATGTTTGGCTGTGTTAAACTGAATGCTGCAAAAGAATTATTACACACATATTTCTATATATAGTTTCAAAAGTAGAGGTGTCAATCCTTTTGTCAGATTCGGTTTTATAGGTCTGCCAGATGGTAACACGTAAGTGACAGAATACGAGTAATACTACTGCAAAAAAATTCATCCTCTTTGTTCTCATAACAAAAATTAATCCCAGATCAGTACTTTTAATAAGATTACGTCCTCGGTGATTCACATGCAGTTTTATATACATGAATCACTGTATCTACTATTATCATTTTGTAACGTCGTGAAACAGAAAATTCCAGTTCGACGACATTTAGAAATACCTAATCGGTTGGTATGTGTTACAATTTTAAATAATTAAAGTGGTGTTTTGTTTCCTTTTAAAGATGGGAGTAACTTAACAAGTTGATTTAAATATCAATGGACAATATTTGACTTTAAATATGCTTAAACGTTGGCTTATGCTTTGGAGTAAATTGTCTCTCTAATAAAATAAGTGGAATAATAAAGAAATAAAATCTACATAAACGTTTTATATGTTTTAAAATTTTAATGTCAACTGAGCCATATGTTGCGAAAGATTTCTAAAACGTATACTTAAGCATTGTTCTATTAGTAATGAGGTTTAAAACGATCAAATACATTCTTTTCAGAGTTACAGTAGCTTAAATTTTGTACTTATTTCAATATTTGCTACATAAATTATTGATATTGGAATTTTCTGTATATATTCCTCATGGGAGAACCTGTCTATTTATATCGAAGGCCTAGATGTATTTACAGTAATATAAATTTATTTTCAACCATTTCCAATTATTTAACTTTTCGTAACATTTAACAATAAAAGAATAGAATGCTTATTTATTTGAAAGAAAACTGAAGGAAACACTTATTTCCAAGAATAACTTGAAGAGTATTAACTATTTCACTCATTTATAAAAACGATTTTTTAAGATTATTTTTAAATGGCTATTTTAGGAGGAGTTAGAAAAGAAGGACCTGGTATCACAGTAAACCCCATACATACCAAGATAATTAATAATTGTTACATAATTCTCATATTTATATGTTTCACGTGTAAGCATTTGTTGGAATAACAAACATGTTATTTATTCATTGATTTTTATGTACATTGAAACATAATGAGAGATGGGTTTTATTATTCTGTCAATAGACATGTTTTTTATTTAATTTTTAACATTAATGAAATATCACACAAGGTAAGTACATAAAATAGAAAGTGTGGTATACAAAAAATAAACAACTAGGAACATAGTTTTTAAACTTGTAGAGTTGTTTTACAAAATGTATACATTTTTCTGTTACCTGGATATAAATTAAATTAGAGAACTTTAAACATTGCCTTATTTAAAATAGAACTTCATATAGTACACAATCATATAGATTTGTGGTTTACAGACAGGAAAGTCAAATGGTAGCTTCCTTACACTCCTTGTCCAATGAGGCTTTGAGAAATTAAAAAAAGATGATTAATAAAGCTAACCGGCCTCAAGACAACCTGCACATGTTAATTATAAGTATTTCTATACCATTCAACTTTGCCTTGTTATCAAATTCATAAAATAGTGCCAATGTTTTAATCTGGATACACAAAGTACTGTAATACGTTGCACCGATAGAAATGCAATGACATTTTACTTCAAAGTTACACTAGCATGTTTTGAGTGTACCTTTTAACTCAGGTTAAGAGTTATTCTAAAAAGAACAGTTATTTTACTTTTATTTACGGGAAATGTAGCCATTTATCGTTTACTAGAGTGGCCCAGGTACCCCAGGGTATACCAAAGGCTTTAGAGTAGTGAACGTTTCTCTTTATAAAATACTAATCCATAACGTGGTGGTTAAGTTACTCCTTTAGATGTGGCAACTAAGCTGCCACCTTGTGTAAAGTTACTCATAATTATAAGTCCATTGACTTTTTACAATTAAAAAAACATTGAGCTCTTATAAATCAGTTAATAAATCTTCAGGCTATTAGGAGTATGTTTGCTATTATATTTATGTACCGATTAGGCAAACAGGCCGGAACCTTCATTTCGTTTTTTACAATAAACTCTGACTTTTAGTACCGAATATCCCACAGATTTGTCTGTAAATATGCTCAAAATTACTTTTATTACTGCCTTGAGTGATCCAGAAAATCATTACGAACTGATTATATCGTCTGTTATGACAGTAATATATGGCAGAGTGTATGTTCACTTTAAATTTTAAAAATATTTCTCACAAAATTTCAGTTACTCTATAGGATAGTTTATTTCTTTGATATATAATATAAAACAAAATTTCTGATAGTTTGGAAAAAGTAAATAAACATGGAATGTGATCTATATTTTAGTTAATTAACGCTGGAATATGTTCTTAAATATATTAGTTCATATTGTTATTGGAAAGCTCAATAAGATTTACCGGTTAAAAGTTAAATATTGATTAAATTACTTTCACATTATCATACAACTTATTACAGATCACTTTCTTGTAAAATTGCTGTCGTCCTGTTTTAATTTGTGATATTTACTTTACGTAAAGTGGAGTTGAAATTGATTTTCACGTGAACACCCACTAAAAAGATTTCATTCCTACAACAAACAGTAATTAATTTTTTCGCATACTGCAATTCTTTAACAAAACGTGAGGCATGAAAATATTGTATACAGAAAGGTTTGTTAATTTTAGTATTTACACGTTTATTTAAATACAATCGTACCTTAGCGAATGTAGAATAGGTTTCGTGTCTAATGTTTTTAACGGATAAAAACGTTTTTGTTAATAATTCTTTTACACTATCTGCATTTCATTCTATAACTTTTTTTCAGATGCATAAGGAATCTGTACCATATTTTCATATGCTCTGAAGTCCGTTGCTAAAATTGAAATTCTTTTATAGCAAAGTTCCCAGTTTTAGAAGCCGTGAACGACACTAATGATAGATGTCTTACAGTAAACCTTTCCTCACTGTATTCCAAAAGTTGCATTTTAGAACACGTTCATTCAGATTCTTGCCTTTTGTAACAACACTTGGACTTTCTCTGGGAAAGTTCCCAACATTATCAATATTTGCTTTTTTCCATTTTGTGTCTTGAGAAATAGCATACGGGGATGGTATTGTTTATAGTCGCGATTGTGTTGAAGATGAGGGAAGTCATCCTGTCTATCAATGAACATGATTAAGACGTTGTTACAAGACGTTGTGCAAGACTCAGTCTGCTTCGACAGACTACACAGTAATGGCCAGAGATCTTTGGTTTCAGACAGATGATTTTTTTTCTTTTTTTTAAGGAGAGACCGATCCCCTTTTAAGCCTTATTTTGTCCGTCCTCATGGGCCACTGGCCTGTGTGAGGATCTTATCAAACAGAATAAGGGGGAGAGTCGATACAGTAAAAGGTCAATGGTACTGATAAAAAGTGCAACGGTCACAGACAGGATTCGGACCTGCGCTATCTCTAACTCAGACGCAAAGTCCAACGACTTAGATCGCTCGGCCATCGGCACTCCCAAGTGATACTTTAGTAGTGCTCTAAAAATCACTTTTAGAAAATCAGTTAAGTTAAAAAAAGTTAGTAACCGCATTAGAGCTCGCCGGATATAGGCTTTTAAGTTTCTTTAATTATTAACGCACATTCCTTGTTACAACACTATACCACTTTTTAGTTTCGTTAGTGAAAATTTTTCATTCAGTCAATATACCTTTTATTTAAATGAACTACCTTACTTAAGTCTTGGTATTTCACAAGAACTTCAGCATTGTAGAAGTACATGGCGCGGTCTTTACGCTGGCGAAGTTGGGTAAATTCCAAGGAGCGAACTTGTACTTGTAATTCAAAACCTCCAAGTTGTGGTTGTTGAGAGATATTCACTCAGGACCTAAGTCTTGATTGAGTTCAAGCAAGGTTAAGTTTAGGTTTGTTATCTCATTAACCTTAAGGCAATTACCGATGGATTAATCTTGGCTTGCTTAACCGTCAAGCAACAATATGGATGACTGTATGTATTGTTAAACAATAATTGATACTTTCACAAGCAGTATTTGATCGTTTCTTTTGATAGATTTTTCACTTACTCATAGTAATGATAACAAGTTCAGCACCCATTCTTACCAACAACCCGTCCTTACCCATTCTTGTGTATTTAATCTGATAATGATTTGGGTCACACGACTGTTGCTACGTTGTGAAGGTCGAACGACTAGCTATAAACCCCTTGCAAGTCTGCAAGTTAATAGTTTATCTGTGAGTTTTTAAAATGTATTAATGTGATGTTGATGGATACATCATGCTCTGATACGCACTTTCGGTATGATATACACACTCTGATACTCAACCACTTAATGATGGGATAAATTTTAAAAATACTGCATGAAAAACAAAATATGAAGGACGAAAATCTTTTCAAAATGCCATTTATCAGTCCTTTTGTATACAAATAAACTCTTATAAACTTGGTAAACTTCAGTGGAAATGCATGGTTATCATTTGCGGAATTCCTAATAAACCTATTTTTATGAACCACTAGAAGCACCAGACAACTGGATTTCAGATGTTTTTCCAAACGTAAACAACATTTGAAACATTGAACAAGATTCCACTAGGAATATTTTATAAGCTCAGAAACTTACACTTAGAAATTAAAACTGTTCAAACGTTACAACTTTAAGGACCATCACCATCAGGTTTGACAAAAGGCGAGACTAATACAAAACACATAAGCCGCTGCTTCCATAAATCCTAAAATTTACTTCCTTATCTTTTCTAGCTCTATGTGCGAGTTAACTTTAAAACACATGCCTACTGCCCAAATACCATCATATTGGGCATATTTTTTAAGACATCAAGTGTAAAATTATAACTAAAATATAAATGTATTGTTGTATACTCGCCATTTATACCATACCAATCAAACTCTTAGAAGAGAGTACCCTCATTAAGAACTGTTCAATAAGAAACACAGTATGTATAAATAGAACATTTTTCTTTCTTGGATGAGAACTCAATTCGAAAATTATGACCCGCCTTTGAGAATCCAGATCCTTTTGTACTGTAGTTGTTTGAAAAATAACTACATTGTATGCGGCAAGGCTTCCTTTATGGTAGAGAACAACAAGGTTAGGAAAATTAATGAGAATGGATTCGTTTAAGAGCCGGCTGTACTTGGGGTCATCGTGATTTTAGCTCAATAGGAACAATGTTAAGCCTGATACACTTTTACGACTTTATTTTTGATCGTATAATTATGGGAGGTATCTCATTCGAAAGATATAATAAATACGCATGCAAACGCCTGTTAGGGGTTTTGATACTTTTATTGGGTACTCAGAAAAAAATCAAACTTGCTTATACCTTATCATTTGAATATTTAAAGAATACACATATTACAAGGAAAACTAAAGAGTTTGAAATCGTATTAATTGTATTCAACCATTACGCTACGATACAACATATTGGTGTGAGGTCATTGCAAAAAAGATAAATACGTTTAAAACAGACGAGTACACTCTTATGGATACTGCCATAAACTTGGTTTAGATACAGTACCTTCTCCACGAATTTATTATGCTGGTATCATACTAAACAATATATTTTACTTTTGTTTATAGTATAAAGTTTAAAATTTGGATTTTCTGGATGTGTTATGTATAAACGAAAAACATGTCCTGCCACATTCACGATGTAGGATTGCGAGGCTTGTAGGTCGAACCAGATGTGACATGCAAGCACTGCCTCAGGTGCAGGGGGAAGGGGTGATTGTTGCCTAACCCCCACCCCCTCACTCCATCACCACCATTCCGCTTTCCCAGAGTTGAGCGTTATGGTGATGGGGAGGGGAAGGGGAGGATCGATCAGTTATTTATTGACAACACTCTGCTCTTGTTTAGATAAGTTCATTTGGTCTGTTTTGTTTTCTTGCAAAATGTATTGTTTGTCTAGATATAAGGGTATATCATTTTGATTTTGTTTAAAGCAGATATGCACAACTTTTATAATGGCTGTAAAATTATTTGTTATTATCCTTAAATTAGTTTAATACTACAACGGAATAATCCATACTCGACATAAGCCGACAGCGTTAGAGAAAGTACTATTAAATCCAGATGCTAACACAGTCAAGTTTTAAAATGATATTCACGAGCAGTGACAACAAAGATGTACGCAAACCATCTATACGACCATGTAAGTTCACGTTCCCAGAAACTTCTCCAACTCTGTACATGACAGATGAACTTCGCATTCAGTTTTGTTTTTTCACCGAACACGTCCGTGGTTTGATCCGTAGACTGGGTTATTTATAGGCACTTCCCGACGATCTCTCTAACCTCGAGATACTTCAGGACATTTCGCTCAGCATTTCCCTACAAGAAATGTGGTTCTGTGTGAGTGTCCTCTTGGAGACCACGATTCAAACCCTGGTAAGAAAGAGGATGAAATAAATTACTTAGATTTATCACAATCGGTAACTACAAAACATGTAAAAACTTCCAGAGATGATAGAGAATACGGGCGAGGTATGTAAATACTGATTCCTATCGATAACAATATTGACATACAGATATCTGTAGAGATCTCGCCGCCGTCCAGAAAAGATGTTAATGAAATTACGAGCCATCGGTTTTGCACCAAGACAGGATGTGTTGTCAAAACAGGTATTTCTCTTACAGCTAGCTCTTCATCAACTTTTGCGACATTTTCTACTACCCCAATAAAGTCATACCAAAGTATGTGATAGCATATTTACTTACTACAGCAATAAACAAACGAACAGAATGATATTAATAAATGTGAAGTGAAAGTTATAACATATACAGCACTTAAACGTTGAGCAATGGTATAATCTAAAGATGTTTACATATAAAGTTAAGGCCATTCTTTGGGGAGGAAGGGTTTCAATTATTAGCCAAGATACCGTAACAAGCAGTTTTATCATATTGCTAAACAAATTCTATTGTATACTTATTAATTTTACTATATGCTAAAACATTTGATTTCAAACCTCAACAATTAGACGTAAGAAACGAAAAACACACTTTTAGTCATATCACTAAACTATACTTAAATATTTATTTATTTATTTATTTACATTCCCACGGTATAACCATTTTGCAAAATTACAATACTTAAGATGACTAGTAATAACAGTAATAAATTCTCATAAAAAAAAGTATAGTTTGAAAAATCAAGTTCAGCAATTTCAGCAATTGACCATGCCTACGACATAGTGAAATAAATAGATATAACAAGATAAAACTAATACAATGTGAAACATAACTAAAGTGGTACCAATAACAATAGTGCAATAACAATAAAAAGTAGTGATATAACAAGTAATAAAAAATAATAATACAACAATAATAATAATGATAACAGTAATAGACTAAATCGGCAAAGATAACAATGAGTAACTATTGTATAATACTGTAATACTGTGCAGGACTCGGCAAGCTCACTCTGACTCAAATGTCTCCAGCCTCACTGTCAACACAGCACGTCTCAAAGCACCCAGTCGATTGCAGAAAAAGTCTACTTCACTGCACACCTCGTTTCCAAGCCGAAGCATTCTTGGGGACAGAGCTGAACTGGAGATAGTTGCGGTTTAAGTGGCTCAGCTCGAAGAGGCGGCGCGATCTTGTGCCAGAAGGGAGACGAAAAGCAATTCGCTCCAAAAGAGGGGGGCAGACTACCACAAAGTTGAGAATCTTATAAAGAAAAGACAACATCTGCAACCTCCCTTCTAACGACCAGTGGATGTAGCCGAAGCAAGTTCAGAGGCCTATCAGGCTCTCTCCAGTGCAAATACCTTAAAAATTTATTTTGCACGGACTGCAGTCTGTCAATGGAGGCCCACTTGGTAAGGAGACCAAAACAACTGAAGCGTACTCGAGCAGCTGGAGGACAAGGGACTTGTAGAGGAGTACAAGAGCATTAGAGCCGAGGCCATGCCTAGCAGTCCTCATAATCAGCCCCATCATACCAGACGCTCGGCAGGATAATTGGTCAACATGGAGACCGTAAGCCAAAAGAGGAGTCGAGAACTATTCCAAGATCTTTGATGGATGTACAATAATCAAGAAGCTTGTCATGAAGGGAGTAGTTGAAATCAATTGAGGAGGTGGTTCTCTTGAATGTCATAAGCTTGGTCTTGCTGGCATTAATGGACATCCCGTTGCGCTGACACCATTTCGATATATACAGTTAAGAGCTTGCTGAAGATGTTCGCAGTCTCCGCTGGAGGACAACTTCAAGAAAAAGATTTATGTCGTCAGCAAACAGTAAGAAAGGAACTTTGGTGACCTCCTTGATGTCATTAATAAATATGGAAAATAAAAGCGGGCCAAGGTGGGAGCCCTGAGGCACACCAGAAGATGGGACAAAGGCGTCAGAAGTCTGATTTGCAAAGCGAACCACCAGCTTGCGGTCGGTAAGATAGCTACGGAACCATGCCTGCATAGTTCCCAAGACACCATAGCCCTCAAGTTTATTAAGTAGGTGATTGTGGCTGATCCTGTCGAACGCCTTGCTAAAATCAATGTAAACAGCATCAACTTGGCGCCTACGACTGAAAGCCTCAAGAACATAACTTTGGAATACGAGAAGATTAGTCACGGTGGATCTCCCCGCCATGAAGCCATGCTGTTCTTCAATGATGATGTTCTTAAAGTGCAGCTGAAGGATGTCCAGTACCAAACCCTCGAATACCTTGCCCAACACTGAGAGGATCACAATCGGCCGGTAATTAGTTATGTTCTGTCTGTCACCAGATTTGAAAATGGGTACGCGACGTAACCCTCCTTCAGGATTTCAGGAAAAAACTCCATTGGCCAGGCTCAGGTTAAACAAAAAGAGAAGGATGGGGGCTAATTCAGCGCGGCAATGCCTCAGGACTCCAGGAGTAATGTTATCTGGGCCGCATCCCTTAGAAGCGTCGAGAGCTTTCAGCCTTTTATTGATTGCTTCAGCAGTAACTAAGACCTCGGAAAAGGTAAAAAGGAGTCTCATATGCCTTTGTTGGTGGTGAACTGTTGTCAGCAGGCGCATACACTGAAGAGAAGAAACGTGCTGAACATATTACACATCGTTCCTGGATGGGAAGACACTGAGTCACCGAAGTTCATCTCACTCGGAACAGAAGATTTTCGTCTTAAATCGTTGACAAAGCTCCAAAAGACTTTTACATTAGATGAGATAGCTGAGTCAACAAAGTGGACGTAGTTAGCCTTAGAAGCTCTTAGAAAGGATCTTACATTGATCACGCACACTGCTAAATGCACAGTAGTCGAAGTCCGTGAGGGTTTTCTTATATTGTGCATGCAATATTTTCTTGAGGACAACCATGTCCTTTAACTCCTTGGTAAACCATTTTGGAAACGAGGAGCTCCCAACTCTCTTCAAGGGGGAATTCAATTTTATACAGTTACCGAGTTGAGAGCAGAAACTGGAAAAGACACAGTTCACATCTTTGCAGTCGTAGTCAATAACAATTGCGCCGCCCAAGATTTCATTCTTGACATTCTCGAGGTTACATATTAAGAAAAGTTATGAAAGAAAGGGAATTTTGCTAAATATTTGAGTACGGTATCAAATTAATTGTTAAGCTGAGTTTATATTTGAAAATATCACGAATTCTATACTGCTAAAGAGTCCAAAATTAATTTAATAACTCATTAAAAATGTCAAATGTTTTATGAATTAATTCACTGAGGAACAAAGAACAATATAATATTGCAAAATCTTTCAGGACGAAATTGTGTTTTTAATAATACGCTTTTTTTAATATAACAGTCTTTGGATAGGTTTTGGGTAGTAATAAGCATACTAAAGACTACTAAGAAATAGTAAAGTAGTAACGTATATATAATACATACACATTTATATAGACACACATAAGTACATATTATTATTATTGTTAGAATTGACTATTTACAATGTATTTGGCCGTTTAAATAATTAACAATAATAAAGATCAAATATCTACACGTATTCATTTACGTGGCTGCTGGGTCTTCACTCCCTTCAGTGCAGGAGGAACTCTCAGGATGCACTGTTCCTGTACGGGGTCATAACAGGACTGGTGGATTGTCCAGCCATCCTTGGCCACATAGGATTACGCTGCTTCAGTGGAACTAGGTCTAGGGACTTATTCGAGAGAAGAAGTCTGAGCAGTATTTACGAATGCCACAGCACGATGAACAGAGTCCAAATCCTAGGAAATAAAATCGCTCCGCACTTGGACTTTTTTACGGCGACCAGAGGTTCATTCAGAAAGGACCTCAATAATGTTCTATGTGATGAAAACATGCCTTTTTGACCTAACAGAAGTTAATACACACACACACACACACACACACACACCCGTGAATCTGTGACCTGATACCTGATACCTTACTATTGTTATATTATTTTAGGATTATTTATTGGGGTTAATGTTAATATTTAAGTTGTTGTCTTATCTAATGTTTACGCTTACATGTAATTATTGTTATGTTATATTATATATATATATATATTATAGTTATTGTTTATTGTATTATTTATTTATATATTCTTATATTATCATGTTATTATTGTTGTTATTCTTATTGTTTCACATTCATTTGCTGTTAAATAAATTGTATAGTAACTGATTGGTTGTGACAAAACTTGTGGTTGTGATCTCAGAAGCAATGAATACCCTCATTTAGTAATTAATAAGTGCAAACGAACCAGAAGAATTATTCCTGAGTCAGAAAAACAAAATTGTGATAAATTTGCGTTTATGTCAATCCCTTATGTGCCGGGATTATCGGAGAAAATTAGAAGAGTAGGTAGAAAGTACAACATTAGAACCGCGTTTAAAACACACAACACTCTTAGACAAAGTCTCGTAAAAACAAAACCAAAAAATGGCACACAGGATTCCAAAAACTGTGTTTACAGTATAAAATGTAGCTGCAATAGGGAATACATAGGCGAGACAAAAAGACCACTAAACGTAAGGATAAAAGAACACAAAAAAAACACGAGAAAGGGTTTCACAGAAAAGTCAAAAATTGCACACCATTGTTGGTCCGAAGACCATCATATGAATTGGGATGAAGCCCACATAATACATCGGGAACCACATTTCTTCAAAAGGAAATTAATTGAGGCAACATACATTAAATTGGCAGACCAACCAATCAGTCAACCATCAGTCGAGATTAGGCCGCTTTTGGTTGCCAATTCTAAAAAATGAACTAAAGAGAAAACCAAAAGTATCAAACGGATCGGATATTAGTAATAAACCAATGGGGAGTCACAATATGGTTTTAAGAAGTTCATCTCGCATGAACCAATAATAACGAAAGGGCCCATTCCTGTTCCCCTTCCCTTGTATTTCCGCCATCTTGTTTTAGCCAGCCGTCACGATTGCCATTGGCTAGTTCCTCTGGTCAGTCGTAGGTGGTTAGTAGACGAGTGAAGACGTATTGTGACCTATATTCCGTAGTTTAGTTTTAATGATTAGTGTTTTGTATAGTTTTGTATTAAGTGCATGTCTTTAGTGTTAGTGAAGTTGACAACAACATGTAGGTTGTGATTCCTGACTTAGGCGTGCCACAACGCTTTAGTAAGATTTGTTTATTTTAACCTAGTTTGTAATTATGTGTTAGGTTAGTTCTTTACCTGAAGAAGAGATCAGATTGCAGATCTCGAAACGTAGTGTTACTGTTTTCTTGTTTCACTGAACGATGGCAAATGTCCGGAAAAATCCTGTTTCCTTCACTATGTAATTTTTTCTCTAGTTCAAATTTTAAATAGTTTGACAAAATTTGTATAATTACAACTGCTATAAGACCCTTTCTATAATAAAAAATATAACTATTAGAAAATACTTCAATGAAAATTAAATGTTTAAAGAAATTACACTAAAACTATTAAAAGATCTGAAAAATAAAAATGTTAGAAGTAGCACAACCCTGAAAGCCTTTCTTGCATTTTATCTAACCATTACTTTGCAAATTACATTGTTATTGTTTTCCTGGTAGCTTAAATATTCCATGTCCGAGGTTATGAATATACAGAAGACTGGTTGTTTCAACGGTTTTCTCGTTTTCTAACTATCACAGACTAACCGATTACCAGTATTCCTAAAAATATATAAACTTCGGGAACAAATACAAAATTAAAAAAGATGAGAACTTTTTATGGCAGCTCTAATCAATTCTGAAAGATCTGGAAATATTACATTTAATTAGTATTAAGTAAAGTATCTAGCTGTATCTTTAATAGATGATTGAGACGTCCGTACATGGTTTCCAAAAACAAGCTTTGCATAATACTTATCGATATATATAACTATTGTTGGTCAGCCATTGCATAGAAGCTGTAAGAAATGTAAAAGATATAAAATTAATACTGTATTTATGATTAAGTGGAATTTGGAAAGTTTGGATAACCTCAGAGTACTTAGTAAGTACTATAAAATTCCTAGTATCCTCCTTGGAAGGCTTTCGGTTCTTCTATGACCATCCCAGTAATACTTGTATTTCGAAACTGATCTTTTGACTAGGTTCCGCGTTCGTCGCGAAGGCATCCACATTTTTTCCAACTATAACGTGGTGATATCAGTATTTTATTACTTTAATATCTTTTCAATTTATTAAAAGGTATTATAATTTCAGCCCTGTATGGTGCTCTTTCTGTAGGTAGAAAATATGGAAATCTTTATTTGTTATTATACGAAAAGATGCGGGTATTTAAAGTAGTATTTCGAAAGGTATCTTATAATTGAAAAAATCAGTATGCAATTGAAATACTGGCAGGAGTAACATGTTTTATTTAGACGCCAGTTTTTGAATTGCATTTGCATAAATTAAATTTCGTTAAAAATTAAATTCCTGACATCATACCGCTTTACATAAAAATTGTAAATAAAATAAATTTTCATCCTCCGGAGTTCTAACTGTCATAAATGCACACTATCTCTAAACCATACCCATCAAAAAGCTTTGGTATGGTTTTTTTATTTTAATCAATATTGTACTATGAGTTAGGTTAGTTAACCACCTAAAGAAGAGATCAAGTTGCAGATTTCAAAACGTAGTGTTACGAGATTGTTAAGTAATTAAACCC
Source organism: Homalodisca vitripennis (assembly GCF_021130785.1). Lineage (NCBI taxonomy): Eukaryota > Metazoa > Arthropoda > Insecta > Hemiptera > Cicadellidae > Homalodisca > Homalodisca vitripennis. The sequence goes on from NC_060215.1 coordinate 47,238,707, forward strand.
CGATTGCAACTACCTTCATGTATAAGGATAAACCCAAGGGACAGTACATAGATCTTCTGTAGCATGTTTACACTGTGCGTATATCAACCAAAATATAATTAAAATTTTCACATAACAGTAAGTTGTACGCCGTTACATTAGACATGTTTTCATTGGTATGAAACACAGGCTATGCTATCAACTTCAAGTAGCATATATATATATATATATATATATATATATATATATATATATATATATATATAAACAAACAACACAGAATGCTTCAAAAGTGAGCCACACAGGTTAGGCACCGTATAAGCTTTCCGACCTGGTTTCATTATTCAACTAATATTTTCTTAATTATGATAGTACAATACTAAACCGGTAACTTTAGGAGCTTCAGTGAAGCACGGAATTTGCTGCCATGAATTTGACAAAACTAGCAAATAACTAATATTTCAAACTGTAGTGCTGAGCCAGACAGGTTAGGCACCGTATAAGCTTGCCGACCTGGTTTCATTATTTAATTTAACTAACATTTCCTTAATGATGAGAGTACAATATTAAACCGGTAACTTTAGGAGCTTCAGTGAAGCACGGAATTTGCTGCCATGAATTTGACAAAAACTAGCAAATAACTAATATTTCAAACTGTAGTGCTGAGCCAGACAGGTTAGGCACCGTATAAGCTTGCCGACCTGGTTTCATTATTCAACTAACATTTCCTTAATGATGAGAGTACAATATTAAACCAGCCCATTAGGAACCCCAGTGAAGCATAGAATGTGCCGCCATTTTTCTACTTATCGGTTTAGAAATGTTATTCCACCTAACTTTAGTCCATTTTTAAATATAATAAGAGAAGTGAATTAACAACAACACCTCAACTGATAAAAACTCAATAACGGTACCTTGATATTGATACATTGATATTCCGTACATTTTGTACAATTTTTAACACTAGTGTAATAGTAGAGTATATTATTACAATATGTGTTTACTTAACTAAAGAGAGCCACTAGAAATAAAAATTGCTGCCAATACTATGCCTATGATGTACAGGATAACTATATTGATCAAACAACTTTTTAAACTTTATATTAGTTTTGAAATGAGAGGATGTTTTTATAATTTGAAAATTTATTAAAAAAATTAATAATTTTAACTTTGTATAAAATCTATTGAAGGAACTAGAAATACATGTTATGAGAAGAATAATATATTTACTCGAGCTAGGTAAGGAGTTAAACTGAGCAGGCTTACCAACATCCCCGCTTAGCAAAATGGCTCGCTACCCACCCCTCACGTGCATTCAACAATATTAATTGATTAACACAAGCTGTGTTGTGTGGGGAAGATTAGTTTACAACTTATAATGGGCTAATTTGTATTTGTAGGTGCGGGTAGTTCGGAGGGGGGGTCTGAACCGTTCGATAGAGGAAGAGTAAATGCAATTTCGTACTTCGCTAGTTAAGGGAGGTTTATGGGAAACGAAGCGCACGGTATTCAGCTGGGAACCTAGGAGCAAGACTGTGCTCTGATTATGTGGAGAGTAAAACCTGTATTTGGTTCGTAAAACGTTGCTTGAGAAGCATCGTATTATTTTAACACGAGAACTTCTGCATTAGCAAGTTTTGTGAGAAGGGGGTGACAAAGTATTTGGTTGGTATTCCCTTATTAAAACTTGCTACATGGATGGCATTCCATAATGGCTTCCAATTGTATTCCTTTATTTTAACTGAGGGAGACTCCCTTTCGAGCTGTCGCGCGAATTTAGCATTATTGACAAACCTCACTTCACACAAAATTGGATTCTTCAGGTAGATTTTGGTCTCTTATAAATCTGGTTTTATATAAAACTATTGTTCAAAAATTATAAGTTTGTTTATTTATATGTCAAGATTGAGTGTGTTGCATCACATAGAAAAGTAAAACTTATAAGTTGCATGAAGTTCAGGTATGTTTAAACCAAATTGAACAAAATACCTGGTACGGTGTGCTTTTGATGGAGACGATAAACCATATTGCGTGAGTGCTTGCTTTTGGTTTTGTTTAATTAGGTTTCAAAATTATTTATAGTTTCCAAATAGTTAATTTCTTATTCCTTAGTGTAATTATTGCACAAATGATGTGTCGTGTTTTGAAATTTAAACTATAGGAGTGAATCTATATTTTTCAGGTAACTGGGTCTATAACTTTATATATTGACAAGTTTTATAAACAGAACTTGAACATGAGGGCATCATATGAATGTTTTTGGGATACTTCAATATCTTTTCCAATCATTAACTGTCAGTTACGCTCTTAAAAATATGCATTGCAAATAAATGAAACATTTTAGTTATAATTTATACAAAATTTAATCTTCTCATAAAACTTCCTTAGTGCATTTAGACTATCCATTTTTTAACTTTGTTTATATTCGAACATATATATTAAAATACATATTTGTTTGCATGTCAAATGCAATTAATCCTGTCTAACTTTTAGTAAATATGCTAATTTTTTTGAAAAATGTAATAAGGAGAGTTTTTTTTAATATATGTCATAAAATGTAATCTATTTTCAAAAATAAATGAACGCGGGTAACCTGCAAAGCTGGTATATTCTCAAACATGAGGCTTGTTGTACAAGTTTCCAGTCAAACTGGTGTATACTCAATACCACCTTGACTGTTGCTACATTTGTTGAGTAAAAAGTTGTTTGTATTTCTAACCACGTTGTGGTAGATCACCAGGTCTCTCGCAGTATCTAGTGCGTGGTTGTGTAGTGTGGTTCTGTGCAGTAAATGTTTTTTATTCAATTCTGGACTTAAAATCCAGCATAACTTCTTATGCTCTCATGTCAGACGGTAGTGAGTTATTCACCACATTGTTGTTAATTGTTTAAATATTTATAATTTTAAATATAAGCTTAACTTTGTCTTAGAAATTTGAAACATGAGGAAGAGGTTAGATTTATATCCGCAATCATGGTATATTTTCACACTATCCTTCAACAATAACATACTGCAAACAAAGTATTGCCAACAGCTGGAAGCGAAACTGATTTACTATAGTACCAATTTGAGGCTTGCTGGATTGCCTTGGAAGCTAGTGTATTCTCAATATCATTTTGAGGCTTACTGGATATGTTGCCTTCCAAACTAGCGTACTATGAATATCATTTACATTCTTGCTGGATAGGTTGTCTTCGAATCTGATGTACCCTCAATACCAAGATGAGGACTATTTCCTTCAAATATATATTGCACTTAGTACTACATTCAAGCCCAGCTTCACGATTTGGGTGCGAATCTGATGTTTTCTATTATTAGATTTAAAGCTCATGATACATTCAAAATAAATGCAATTAGTGCACTTAATTTGATATCAGAGTTATTTTATCCTTGAAATGTTTGAAAACGTAACTCCATGACTTTTGTTTGATTATTTAGTATTTTTGTTTATATGAAAATATGCATGTTGAATTTAATTACCATCCTTCATTTTAAAATAAATAAAAACATATAGAAATTCTTCAGCAGGTAGCTTGAAACTTAAAAAAATTAACACATTAACTCATATTTATAGTTCAGGTTTATTTTACATATAGGTACAAAGACAATTAAAAAATATCACGTCAAATTACACGGAATATTAAAAAAATAAAAAAGCTAAACTGAGTTAAAATGAAACTTCAATTTTCAAAAATTGAAACATTAAAAGCCAATTTCCACTTATTTTCGTTGTGGAGGAGAGAAATGCTCGGCTGGAGTGGATGTCAGAGAGGGGTAGCGGGAACATCAAAGGATAGGGAGTGACAGAACTCCCCCACCTTCCCATTGCATCTCTTTAAATTTCCTCCCACAGTAGTGACTAAATTGTGTCGACTAACTCAAAGTGAACTAGATCATTGTTTGTTTCATTCACTATCGTGTCAGTTTGTCTACAGTACCGTCTGACCCACGATAGTGGCTAAATTGTGTCGACTAACCTAAAGTGAAGAATTGTTTGTTTCATTCGCCATCGTGTCAGTTTGTCTACAGTATTGTCTGTCCCCGATAGTGACTAAATTGTGTCGACCAACCTAAGGTGAACTAGATAACTGTTTGTTTCATTCGCCATCGTGTCAGTTTGTCTACAGTACTGTCTGCCCCCGATAGTGACTAAATTGTGTCGACTAAGTTAAAGTGAACAAGATAATTGTTTGTTTCATTCGCCATCGTGTCAGTTTGTCTACAGTACTGTCTGCCCCCGGTAGTGACTAAATTGTGTCGACCAACCTAAAGTGATATAGATAATTGTTTGTTTCATTCGCCATCTTGTCAGTTTGTCTGCAGTATTGTCTGACCCACGATAAAATTGACTGACTAAATTGTGTCAACCAACTTAAAGTGAACTAGATCATTGGTTCGTTCACTCGCCATTCAATCAATTTATTTATTTACCGTACTGCCTGTTCTATAGTAAAGTTCTCATGGGTCCGTAAATCTAAAGGTATTAAGCAAACAGAACTCCGCAGGAATCAGATTATGTATATATATATATATATATGTATATATATATATATATATATATATATATATATATATATACACATAATCAAACTCTTAGAGATAAATTTAAAATAAGGTGTACTATTTGTGAGCCTTTTATGACCTAAAGTTCCGGGACGGCTCTATAATGTTTTAACAGTTCTGTGTACAGAAATGAAACTCTAAGATCCATTATAGGACTAAAACACTATTTTAAACAGTCGTCAGTTATGCTTTACCTACTAAAGGGAACGTCGCAAGTAGCGAAAAGATCAAAAACGTACACCTTCTTGGGATAGGGAGTGGCTATGAGGAAAAACTTATATTTTGAAGAAACTTCCTTTGTGACACATATGGTTTTGGTTTGTAAATTCCTAGATATGTTTTTGTTTATATGCTGATAAAAATCTCAAACAAAATCACACTATAGCGGGTGCTCTGTGGAACACTTTAAATAGTAAACATTGTGTTCTGATTTGTTAAAATTAAAAATATTGCCTCATCTGATCAAAATCTATATAACGATATATACGATGTCAATGTTACCACGTGACATCGATCAAAGAGAGTCCTATCGATTTTTAGTTTTGATAATTTACATATTTTTTTCATAGCCCTTAAAGGTTCCTACTTCCTTAAAGGTAGAAACATAGAAAAGTTTTTTTATCATAAAGTAGGAATATTAGGTAACTTTCTAACCAGACCTAAATAAAAACGGCATGGGGTAAGAATGGAAAATCTTATCTTTGCATTTAAACGGATAACATGTTTTCTCTTCACCTGTTACTTAATAAAATCATATTTTCTAATTAAATATAATTTAAGAATACAACATGTTATATTATATTTTATAAAGGAAATTAAATCTTGTTAAACCAATCGAAAACCAATTACACCAACTGAAAGGAGTGAAGTGTCACTGATGATATAAATATTATTATAATAGGTGTTGGTGATATAAGAATTTTCACTTTTGGATAGAGCCGTAAAAAAATTATCTACCTGCCCTGGACATTACGACATCCCGGTCTAAACTGATATCTAACTTCTTTGTTTTATTACAGAAAATTGCCTCCTTTTTAGACTTATTTTCCCGCCTCACACTTAACGTCCAACAGACGCCCCAGGCAGTCAGAGTTCGATGGCACTCCTTATAGGAGGCGTAAATAATATATTCATATTTCATTACCATTTTGGCTCTCCCAACAGTCAAACTTTAATAAACGAGTTGTATTAAACTACTTTACAACGCGTTTCTATTTTTACACAAACGCTGGGGATTACTGTTAATACTGACATCAACGAATCAGAATATAGCTCTGATGAGGTGACCTTTAACACCGTTTAATGCAATAATGACGTCTTTTCATTTTACGTTGCTTACAATATGCAGGTTATAGTTATTTATACCGAATTGTAATCACATTAAATATGTTTTAGTATTAATTACGTGTACATGTTTGTTTTTTTGTTTTTTTTTGTTTTTTTTTTTTCGTTTCCATAATGTTTATGCATCGCAGAAAATAAACTGACACATCCTGTTCACTATTTTCGTGTAATGCTATCTTATGAATGAATAGTACCCCTTTAATGGGCTGTAAAAAGTTAAAAATTAGCTTAGTAAAAACTCTTTTTTTAAACACAAGAAAATAGATTCACTACACAAATGCGCGATTATACTGTTTAAAACATATATACTTCAATATTTAAAACCGTGTTCATTATTGGAAGTTCTGTGAATAGCAATTTAACATTAATTCGTTTTGCATGTACAGTAATTGCGATTGAATAATTTAATTTAAATAACTGTTTATTTTTTCTTCTTTCAGATATTTGAAAACGTCTCTGCAAGACACACGGACGCGGACGGTGTAAAATTGCTATGCAGATTGTTGTGCAGCTGTCAAAAGACCGAGGTGGTGTTGGCCCTACGCAAACAGCCCAGGACGCAAGAAACACAAACAGTCGACTGCAGCTACGGAGGGTGGCTTCCCAAGTATTGATTTAAAGGACACGTGACGATGTTTATGGGACACGTGCTTACTGTACTGACGGTTTACACATGCCCGATCCCGTATTAGCACAGTTTCGTTCATGTGTGTTTAATTGTGAATACGAATACAATCGCAAGTTCTTAAGAGATCGGTTTTTGGGTGCGTTATTTTTTAATTTCATTGCCTCCTTTAAGATACTTTTCCTATATGCATGATAAATAAACAGAACTTTTTTACCACTAACAAGAAAGTATATTTATTTTAAGGCATAATTTTGGGAACTGTTGAATAAAAACGCCTATTATAATGTTATGACTGATTATTAACTAGATTAGTATACAAGCGTAGTTTTAAGACAGAACAAATATCTACTCGAAATGCCTATAATTCCTCATATAATTTTCAAATAATTAAATTTTCCTATTTTTCCAGTCTACAAGGAAACTTATAATTAACGGCAGTGACTATGAAATTACAAAAATATGACGCAACCTAAACAGATTATACAACCTTGTCTATAAATGTGTTTTTTTATCCAAATGACGTGAAATAAAACAAATTTCGTCATTTTGAAATCCAGTTCTCAATTTAAAACCGTTTTATTCTTATTTCAGACAATAAACTGCGCTCAATATTGCGATATGCAATACCACAAATCGCCCCAGAACAAATACAATTAAATTTATTCTTATTATCATTTACTTCAATTTATATTTTAAGTGAATTTGAAAAAAAGGATATCTAACTAACAATTTATGTTAAATAATTCACCTTTCCTGGAAGCAAGAAACATGTTTTGATCCATCCTCAAAAAATTATGTATATTTAAAAACTCATTTTTGGAGATTATATAATTAGACTCAGGAAAAAGCAGTCTATTATAAGGATATGACACATTCATTACAGTTTTTACATAAATTATGACGTATTTTTAATAAGAAAGCTGTTAGGGAAATGACAAACATATTTTAGGAAAGACATTCTGAAGTTACCTTTTATGGTAATATACACATTCAGTTACTTCTTGTTGTTTTTTTTTTAACATATGGTTATAATTATTTATACTGAATTATATGCACATAAAATGCATACTGGTATTGATCCTATTACGTGTGCAAGCATAATAGTCCTACATTAACATAAAATATGCAGCACACTCCCAGTAGCTAATTTGAATTTCCCTAATAATCATACATTTCAGATAAAACTGACATATTCTATTCGGTGCTTTAGTTTAGTACTTTTTTATCAGGTATGAATACATCCTATGGATGTAATATTGACCAATTGAATGATAATAGCATATCGGAGATTTGTCATTATTAGGCGTTACAAAAGTAGAACACAGTTTCGCGGACCTGAATCCATCCTCTTCATCGAATGTCAACAACCGTTAAGTATGCATATAAAATATTTAAAAAATATAGTAAATACGGGTATGTGGCGATGAATTCACAGAAATCATGGATAACAACTGAACATAATAGTATGATAGGATATTTCAGTTGTAAATTGAAAATAATCGGATGGTAGGATTTCAGTTGCTATCCATGTCTTCGGTGAGTTCATTATGATGGGATGGATTCCAGTTCTTGTAGTGTTCTATTTATGTAGCATATAACGATGAAGAATTGCATAAATCCAATTTATTATCTTTCAAAATCACCCAAATTCGAATAACGAACTCTACATAAAGTAGTGTATAATTATTAGGAAGAGCAATTTGCGTTATAATGTTTACGCCCAAAACTAATAAAACATTTTACGATAAAAAAGTCCCTCGCCTACCATAACAGGCGCCTTCCAAGAAGTGAGTAAGTAAAAAATATAGTTCGTAATTGATTACCAACGTGTTTATAAATGGAGAAACTTATAAATCCGTCAACTTTGTCATGATTTTCAACGTTATATAATGAGACCTGGACGTTTTAGCAAAACGTTTTCTGATAGCAGCTTAAATCATCATATTAGCTGCGTATAGAAAAAGGAACTTATCTGACAATAAAAATGTATAAGCCCATTTAAGTGTCTGTTTTATAAATTATACATACTTAGTCCTGCCACCGTTTGTTAGGACATTATCTTAAATATAATGCAATTTAATGTTTTTGTATAGTTATAGTGAAAAATGGTTTTTTACAGCACAATAAAATTACTTTGGTTACCGTACTTTAAAGCGTAATTGAGGTAAACACAAATCATGAACATGACAAACTGGTGTAAATATAGTTCGATAAGCAGTGGCTTGAAGTACAGAAAAGGTCTCAAGTGAGCAATGTAAAATATGCGGGCAATATAAATTCCGAGGCAAGGCAAATATCAACATAATTCAGACGAGAGACGCGCAACTTGGTGGGAACCTGGGTTAGGTGCATTTTCAGGGAAGGGAAGGTGAAGTGGAAAATGTTTAATTTTTACCCCTTGGGCTTTCTGTGTATATGAAGTAACTCTTCTTCGTCAGAATATAGATTGCATTTACTGATGTCTGATCGAACAAAAGATTTATACCGAACTACAGCCCGTTTAGCTACATTTATCTTATTTGAATTTCTATATGCTAGGCAATTTTTAAACTAACGTCAAGTTTTGATATTGATCTAAAATTTCTTTCTTTTCCCCTAATTAGTGCAAAGGTTTAAGCCAAATATTATAATTATGTTTGTCAGATTTCATTCAAATTCGTACAGCCAAATTTAATTGCTGATCATTTTTATTGTTTATATTTATAAAAACCTTCCCTTACATCTCTGATCCTCTCAAGACACCAAAACGCAATAATTTTAAAGTTTATCACCCTTTTGCAACAAATTTAGTGTAAAATATCTGTAAATGAGGGCAACAACATAATTTCTGAGACATGCGCATTACTTTATGTTATACAAACAACGAAACTTCTGGTGTTGAAGGTACTTTAAAATCTTTAACCCATGTTTTCAGAATCGCTAGGACCATCCCACGTATGTTTAACTAGAATATCGGAGCTGAACTAATCGATGAAGATTATGACACCTAGTTAGTTACTCAAACAAGTCCGTAAACTAGCAGACCATCAAAACTATATACTTTTCCCTGCATTCACCTAAACTGCTAAACATGTCAGCCCTGGCTTCCGTTCCAGATAACGGTATCATACGTTATTCAAGATTACTTTGGACCAAAACTACACCTTCCGGATCCAGGACCTACACCTCCTGCCATAGCACCAGTTAATTGTATGGAAAGGCTAAAAGCTTGAACCTCTAGACGATTAATACAAAAAAATTACGTTTTGTTTGTATGGAATATAAAATAATTAAAAGCAAGGTAAGTCCTAATAAAATAAACACGCTAAAGGCGTTAATATGTTTGCAGTAGAAAGGTTAATGAATATTTGATCCTTAGTTTAAAGCCCATTATTGACGATGGTTGACTTGAAAGGCGTATTCTTTCTTCAGGTATCGAAAACCTTTCCAAATCTCTCACCTTCTCTAGTGGGTGTGAATGTGTTGTTCTGTGCCGAGACATGGTTGGTACTCGCGCCAGTTACTCTGGACTCTCTGGTACATGGTTTTGTTTATTTAACGTACAACTCGTTATGTTGACAAGTTTAACTTTAGATTATGGACATGCTGATTAGTTTATAATACCGGTCTATGCTTAACTTTATGCCTCTAGCTTAGTGAAACCTGAGGAAGTGAATTGATTGCAATTACCAAAACGCAGTGTTCTATTCTTTTACATGTGGCAAATGTCAGAAAACCTGTTATCCTTTTGAGTATTTAATATTTGGTAAGTTTTAAAAGAACCGAGTAAAATATAGTTTCAATTATGATCCATAATTTCCTTACAATCTATTTATGCTGTAACAAGTATTTAACAAGAACGTCCTATTAATAGTTTGATAAGACTAGATTTAAGGTTAGTTGAAAAACCTTTTAAAACGAAAGCCTAGGTAGAACTACTATTATGTGGCTTGAATAAAGTTGTCACATCTCCATGGACAAACACAAATATAATGTGAAAATAAACGCTACTCTATAATGCCTTGTCCTGTTGTACCAACAGGTCATAAATTGTGTCAGCTGGTGATGGATCATCAGATCCCAAGACGGTCCGAGATGGCGTACACTATAAATTGGTTCTGGGGCTAATGATTTACCTAATTTTTCAACACGTTTATTAACAAATTGACAGGAATTTATTTTCATTTTTGATCAAACAATCCTACGAGATCCTAGAAGGTCACTACTGACATAAGTCATGATTTGAAGAAAGCTAGGTTTCGGATCTGCAAGAATATGTTAATGAAGAATACTCTAGTATATACACGTAATTCACACTCAACCGTTTCCAGCCATCTCATGATTACTTCGCGAAACTTCAGGTACCACATTTGGCTTTTGAGATAATGTGGTCGAAATACTTAAAATATTTGACACTTCAACGCGTACAACTTTCTGTAGTTTACCTTATTCAAAAAGTAAAACAGTTGATTTCGGAGCCGTATCTGCTGAATGTTACTGACCGTGCTGCAGCACTATATGCTTCTGCACTATATGTTGTACACTTTAGCATCTAATATTGGGTCCTACCACAAGTCTGACTAGTAGGGGAAGAATGTCACTACTAACTTCATAGGAAAACCAAATTACGAATTGTGGACTGCTGAACAATTTTACTCTCTGTTCAAGTAATTGGAAGTAACTATGTTACAAATTTCAATTCAGTACATAGCAGGCCCTAAAGGTGAGATGGCTCAACTCACGAGGAAGCTGCTTAAATAACGTATGAATACAAACAATATGACAAGAAATAGCAAATGGCACCTTCACTTTGTAGGTTAAAACAATAAATAATTGTCTTCACGTACATTTTAAATAAATGCATCAAATAGAGTTCAGTAGTTGGATCGTGGTCTGGCTAAAGCTTAATCCCCTTTAAGCTGAGTGACACGAAGCTGATAATGCGGGGTATAAAGCTTACCATCATCATTGAACGAACACTATGTTGTGGGTATTGTTTGGAAAGCAACACGTGTAATTTCCGCTTAATGGTCAGTTACAGATAGTGGTAACCGTAAGGATTTTTTTAAATCTGCAAATGCTCACAAGTCTTTTAAGCTTTAGGGACAAACCTGTATTTATAACTCGAGAGAACATGTTTTCTACCGTTCATCATTAAAAGATCTAAAGCTTCTCGAAGTCTGTGAAGCAAGTAAGATACACAGTATCAACATGATATCCCAATTAAAACTAACACCTATCAGTACGGGGCATGAAGAAATGGTTGCTGCAGTAAAACTATTAGTCATGAAACCTAGTTATTTTTTAAATGTTTAGCGAGGACTGTTATAAACAAAGTGCAAGAAAGTCTTTTTTTAATATCTGGTTACGGTCCGTACCTCATTCCACATCTCCTTGGTTGGTAATGTGTATACCAATGTTGCTCTCCCTATCCATTTCTACTCAAGAGTAGTAGTAGCAGTGCTAATGATTCTCATTATCAACCACTATTGGTCAGTTTCACTTTTGCAAGTAATCATTTGTCCGTCATTCAGACTCTAGATACCCAGGATTTAGATATGCGCTTACAGATAAAAGATTGAATTTAATTAAAATACACGTGAAGTTCTGCAGATTCTCAAGGGCCAATAATGCACGAATGGAAAAAGTTTACAGGGTAAAAAACATATTATCGTTGCAGGAGATGAAAAAAGAGGAGAATTTATGAATTCCTGAGGACAGAGGTTGATTTAACAGAAAAGATCCTATCCCCTCAATATTACCATCTGAGCAACAAAACAGATGCTCCCTTCGCCTCTCGCCCAGGAAGTAAAAACACGTCCTGGAATATTCCATCACACCAACATAAATCAAGTTACTGTCAAGAGCATGTTTTGCGATATTTTGAATAAAGCAGAATGCAACAACATTTCCGAAAATAGGCCGTAGAGAAATATTAATGAATAATTACATTATTATAAAATAACTTTTATTCTCAGACTTGTAAAACAATAGCAGTTATTAGAGACATAAATCACTACAACTCCATTTGTAGAACCCACGTAAATGGCAAATGCTACTTGAGTAGGTCATTAACTAATATGTAAGCCGTTTCAGTACGCAGCTTATAACCTAAATGGAGTTACGTTTTTCACTGTATTTATTAGTATCCAGGCCTACAACAAGTTATTTCATAACTATTCAAAAACATAGAAACTGACCATTTAAAAAATGGGACTCTATTAAAATAAAACTGTAGGTGTAAAACATTTTACAGCTAAGAGATAAAAGTATATACGAATGTTACTGATAAGCTAGATAGGCATGTAGGTGTTGGAATGATTTGAGAAAAAAAATGAAATGAAATGAAAAATGCCTTTATTAAAGAGGCGGAGTTAGGGCTATTATGCCCTCTCTACCACGCAACCTCAAATTATGTGATTAGTTATGTGATTTAGTTAAAGAAGTTTTATTTTCTCGACATGTATGGTGATTAACATATCTATTATAGAATAAACATTCCACATAAACACATGAAAGTTTTTACTTAGCATATGGCATAGTAACATTCTACAAAGAGATGACGTGATTGCACTTTGTAGGAAGTTACAATGGTGCTGTAGCGATTACGAGCAATAGCCCTCAACTTTGACATTGTCATAAGTGATTGTAGCCGATTGCACGTTGGAGGAAGTTACAATGGTGCTGTAGCGATTACGAGCAATAGCCCTCAACTTTGACATGTCATAAGTGATCGTAGCCGATTGCACGTTGGATGAAGTTACAATGGTGCTGTAGCGATTACGAGCAATAGCCCTCAACTTTGACATTTCACAAGTGACTGCAGCCAATTGCAGATTGCAGGCAGACGTCACAACCTAACAAATAAAGTAAGGAGTTAGCACTGACGGTAGTGTCGTCAAACCTTGTGTGCAAGGACTGATTCTTTCTTCCGGGGACCCGGACAGTCCTATTACGCTAATGTTAAATTGTGTATTTTGTGGAACACTTTCTTCAAAATCTATTAGAGATATCCAAATGAAATTTTTACCACACATTCTTTGGCATTATTAGTACACTTTAACACAGGGATTTTAAAAAATACACATTTGTTTTAAAAATTTAATTTTTTTTATATGCTGCTAATTTTTTACTTAAAATTTCACATATAATATTTTATAAAATATTAACTAATGTGCTAATTAACAAATCCTCGTGTTAAAGTGTTCAAATAATAGCCTAGAAGATGTGGTAAAAATTTCAGTCTGATATCTCAAATGGTTCTTGAAAAAAGTGTTCCACAATGTAAAAAAATGCAACTTTCGGGAATCGCGATTTAAAGTAATGCGTACCATTTCAATGTTGTAAAACAACTGATTTTACCTACAAATTGTGTTTAAAACAGGCCCAGCCCCATAACTTGGATTGTCTGTGTCTTCTTCCTTGTCCTCCAGCTTCCTTTTAGATTGCCTCTTGGTCTGCCTTGCCCTTTTCTATAATTCAGAAGAAGCGCGCATTGAATTTCGAAGCCTCTCGGTGTCTAGTAATTTCATTGTAGAAACAGTGTTTTTGCCAATTGAAATGCCCAATTTCTGTAGGACCTTACATTTAGTAATCTGTCCGATATTAAAAGTTGAAACGGCTTCATAAACTCCAAAATATAAGGTCTTTATACCCACAAATCCAGTTTTTGGGAGGCGAGCCCATATCACACTATTTACACTTTCGTTAGGGTTTTAGTTCTTTTTGTGTAAACACTTTTTCAAGAGATCAGGATCTAACAGGCTCCTAAACACTGGCCTAATAAACTCCATAATAACTGAGGGGATATTATTTTTATATTTGTATGTCTCAGCAGTTACCAGAGGTCGTTGATACTTGCACCAACTTTCAGCGCCTTTTGGGCAAAGACCATGTTGAGGATTTTCATCACTGGATGACTTGTGATGAAATAAAGCCCATATTCCTTGCTTCATCTCTTCAACTGTATTGCTCCTTCTTATGGCTTGGCCATAATAGGCCTGGAGCTGGTCTATAGCACTTGATGAAAGGCGGTTTTTTACTATTCAGTGGTTTACCATCAGCAAGTTTTATGGAATTATTATAGGACTTTAGTTTGTGTACCCTAGTACCCATCCGCTTTTGTATGTGTCTAATACAATCTAATTTGTCTATTAGGACATCTGCTCCATAAGGCATCATCTCTTTTACTGATAAAGTAATGAGTACTACAACAAATAAGTTGCGTTGCTCAGCTATGAGGTGTTGTTTCCTTGCCATATTTACGTAAACACACTTTCGAATTTATTTTTTTACGAGTGCTAATAAAATTTAAAATATAAAGTGTTGTATATCAAAATGTTCACAAGAAAATTGTCTACAAAAATAAATAAAAAAGTGAAAACGTAATTTTTTACCAAATTTTTACTGTCCGGGTCCCCCTTAACGCGTTTCGTCGAGCCGCGGTGCGGCGTACGTAGCCGTGGGACAAGCAGGCGTGAGGCACTTTTGTCAAACTGAACCGACCTTGTCCTCGATTCCTGTGATGACTCTTTTGTAGCGTTCCTTATTGTTTTCTCACAGTGGCCTCAGGGAATACGGACAGTGGACTCGTCACGTTCTTTAACTACTCTCTAGTAGTCAAATGAATGTGTTATTGTTATTTATATAATTCATATAAAACCGGAATATTTATTAAAAGAAATGTTTGTTTTTACTAGATTGTCAGGCTATTACATCATTGTAGGCTACAGCACGCTGACTTTGTAATTCATTTCTAATACACTACGAGAATGCATTTTTCCCAAACCTACAGTTATAACAGTTATACAGTATATATAATTTATGTGTGTATATACATATACAAACACACACATGTGGTACATGTAGTTAAATGGCTTACTACTACTGTATCACTACGACACTGTGTGAAGTATGTTAAGTTTGTTCTGTCCAATGCGATTACTTAGATGTTAGATGTATAGATTTTTTAATGTGCAATTTGTAAATACTTCTATGCAGAATCTGTTTTTTCTACTGCATATAGATTATTATATTTAGAAGTTCTATTTTCCAATGATCTGGAGTCAGCGCCCGCTATTTATTGTCTCTAGGTAAATCGACGTTTCAGGGAAATAACCACGTATAATACACATAAAAACCGTATGAAAACATTGTTCGGCATATGTATCTTCTTATAGATTTATTATTTCCGTTTTATTTAATAATTTTGATAACAACTGACTGTTTAATTCCTTATACATTTTCCAGTAACATGGAATACACTTTTTAAACATATGAACTTTAGGAACATTACATTCATACTATTGTGTCTTGCTATTGAAACCATTCTTGGCTTTGAACACAAAAACTATTTGCGAAAGTGGAAAACTTCCAGTTTATGAACTAAACGGTCTGTTACGTGATACGTGCAAGATTATGAAAGGAAGAAAGGGGCATGTAGGACATGGACCAGATAAACATATGCGTTGCTGGAGAAACCGGTTCGCCTACGATCATAAAATTGTGTTGGAAGGCCAACTTCCAACTGCCTTCCACAGCTTCTTACAATAATATTGATGACTGCCAGTTACAATTACCTACCTCCAATTGATATTGTTATGGTAGTATAACAAATAGAGCATACCGCCCTAGGTTTGGTCTAATAAAGGTTATTACTGGTTTTGAAATAATTTACGATTAGTATGGATGTTTATAAGTATTGAGATATGCCGTTTCAGTAAGTAATAGCTGACGTCATATTCAGGTAAAATAATAATATGAGAGAATATTACATAGAAAACCAGTAAAACCGATCAAGGTCAAATAATAGGAATACGCTAACGTCAAATACTTTAGAACTCAAAAGCTTTTTTTGCATTGCCTAAGCACACAACCTGGATTTTGTAATACCAATTGACAGTTGGGGGTCGAAATGGAAGTGAATAAAAAAATATGAAATAGTAATTTTTTCAACGGATCATATATTTCTTAGCATAACACAATTAAAAGCAACCGTCATACCTGTAAACAAATCAACGATAGACAGATTCTTAACATAGAGACTTACGGTCTTTTATCTTGTACATTGAAGGTGTTATGAGTATTATTTATGAGTCTGGCTGTCGGTTTCAAGTTTTTCAAAATAGCAATCATCATATGATAAGAAAAAGACTATCGTTTCATATCTTTAACCCTTTGATATCCTCCAATGTTAACGTCCATAAAAATTAGCGCAGCTGACGATCGATTTCTTACTTCGCAAAAATTCCTTTATCGACTTCAAGAAACATCCGGTTGTGTACTTATGCAGTGCAAATTGGCTCTTGGCTGTAGACTATTAACATAACGTGTTCTGCCGCCACAGCACAAAAACGTCACCTAGATACAACAGAACACTTGTTCCACTGTAAGCTTCAAAACAAACAAGTACCAATACAGTAATACCACAATGTGCTACCACGATGCTTATGGTTTTTACTAAATTAAAGATAACCGATGCCCAGCAACATAAAAATACTCTAAAATAAAACAACCACCTAATTCAATTTTTTAACAATATTACCTTATCAGATACATATCTACTGCATACGTATAGTTTACTAATAATAATATAGTGCGTTCATACATTTTATGGAAACAGTTATAGTAGTGTAATATACCTCGAATATCACTATTTTTACTATGAAAAATAGTATTGATTCAGTACCAATTCGATCACTAGAGAATCTACTTCACAGATCGATAAAGACAGTTAAAATAGGTAAAAATGTAGTCTTCTTCAGGTGGGCATTTATAAAATACTAAATTTTAACAGCAGAACTGTGTGAAAATATGTAAGCCCTCAATAATTATATTGGCTGTAGTAGCTATATTTAAAATTAGATGTATTTTTAAAGCAATAGATAATGTAATAAACTAGCTTTGACTTACAAGCAAACATTAAGAATTATTGCACACATTCTTCTTGGCACGTACTAAGAAGATTTGCATTGCATTTGAGTTCTCTATTTGTATTGTATATAATGTTACTACGTATTGGCTATAAACATATATGCTATAAACTTCAACTCAACGATTTTTTTGAAACACAAAAAATACACTACAACACAGAAAAATTCAAGTAGATATAAGAGAAATGTATTTGCAAAGTGGGTTATTCGTACTCTAATTTTACGTGTGCTCTTCTTAAAGATTGTGGCAAGAAGTATAAAATTTCAAAGAATAAAATCTGCAATAGCAAAAATAATTGGAAATCGTAAATAAAACCATACACTGAATAAGTTTAGTTGAAAATGTATACGGAAATCTACAATGGTTTTACTGAAGTAAGCATAGCTATAGTATTTGAAAGTCCGTTATTTGTGACAAAACATATTTACTTTCGGTAACTCGTATGTTTGATTTGAAAATGTTCTAAAACAGTAAAATCACTATGTTTTTATCCGTTTAGTTAATAAATCTTCATATATTCTTACTAAATAAAGCTTGATTGATTATAGAGTTCCAATATTTTATAACCTTTCTATTTATATCATGTGATTTTCAAAAATTCATCTTAATGCACTAATATGTATGTGTCATTTCCAAATGCTCCCCTCTCAGAATTATACTATTTATCTACTCTAAACGTAGATAGGCTCATAAAGGTTCACTTCTGGCTGGATTACACCTGCCAGCAGGTCTGCTCTGAGTAGACAAAACACACACACACACAAACACACACACGCACGCACGCACACACACACACACACACACACACACACACACACACACACACACACACACACACACACACACACACGCACGCATACTTAAACCACTTCAAGTAGCCAACGCACTTCAAGGATGTCCAGGCACAACATATTACTGACCACAGAATGGCAACATAATGGGCTAGTTAGTAATAGTTATAAAACAAAGAAATTCATTCGTAGTTGTGACAAATTCCGTTACCCAAAGATAATTTAAGCATCATAATGCTGTTTTTTTAAATAAATGTTTAGTTGTTGAACATACTTTTAGGTATTAACGATATTTCGATTGAGTATAATAATACTTTTCTTCATCACTGTATTGCTTTTAATATCTTGTACTTTTCATATACGTAAAGTAATATATTGGATCAGTAGTACAAATAGATTTCAGGAAACTATTGTAAACTATTTCCTTATATTTGTAACTTAAAGTTGTAAAGAGTCAAGAGCTATAAGTATTAATAATGATTTACATTAAATTGTATAAATGGCAATAGCAATATTAATAATGATTCGTATACTTTGAGAATTTCGAATAAACTTCTATGTTAAGCGAGACTAAAATTACAAAGTTCTTAAAATTGTTAAACTACATTACAAAAGTCAAATTACATATGTTAGTAGAAAGAAATTTTCCACCCATGTTAGTAGCAACGTACGTTCAAGTGAGTGAACTACCTCGGGATTATCCAGAACACCTTCTTGTAATGTAACCTGAGGAGGAGGGGGAGGAGAAGTTTAGCTTAATATAGCCTTAAGCAGAGAAAGAGAACACGCTACGGTAAAGCTGTGAGGGGGTGGGGGTGATGCTGGGGGTGGTGGGAGGCAGAGGTTGTTACCTAACCTAGTTACAGAGAGGCAGTGAGATCATAGATTATCCATCTCGTTGCGTTGAATACTTCGACGCTGTGCTACCCCTCAAAAAACGGCAAACGTTGCTTACTCCATATTCACATTAATATATATTACGTATTTGTTCATGGTGGATTCCTTGTAAATGTTACACACGGGAATTGTTAAAAAGCAAAACCCTTTAATATAACGATAGAAAATGAAAGGTTAGTAGAAAGTTGGAGCGGTTACAGTACCTAAGTTATGCATAGCTATATAAGGAAATCTAGAAAAGTAGGTACTGTGGCAAAAGGTTAATCTTCGTAGAGAAATGTGTTATTAATATTTATGGTACCATGTAAATGGGTAGAAATTTAGTGTAAAGGGAGGCTATTAACATTGATTTACATAAAAATTTGTACTGATGGAGGAATTTAAAGGTACTCTCATTGGATTTAAACAACAGTTAGTAGGGAATGTAGTAATATAGAGAAATCCATAATGATCAAAAGGAAGATTTTGCGGGGAATCAAGCGAAATAGGGACTGCTTGTTGCATTGACATAAAAAAACTGTAAACGCCGACATGAAAGAAACAATTTTACACTCGACTACAAAACGAAATCTTTTAACTTATTCGACCATTAGTGATAATTCATAGTTATTCCAAACTTGTGTAAATGTACCTGTGTGAGTGTGAAAATAGTGTTAATAACCTGATTAACTATATACATTGGGATTAATACATAAAATAATCATGTTTGCAGTTTGCTATTGATGATGGATTTATTTGAATGAGTAATTGGAATTAGTATTTGCCATAGAATATATGGCAAATGAATTTTTCATTTCATTCATTCATTCATTTCAATAAGCGTGGGTCGAGAAATGTATTGCCATTTTGTATTTTTTATTTAAAAAAAAATATTTTTACTGGAACTAAAAAAGCTACGGGTACCAAGCTTTGCATATAGGTTTTGAAAAATAGGAGGAAACTTTAAAAACATTTTATTTACTTTAATATTAACAAAATACTGTCTGATGAAACTTTTAAGAGTCAACTAACAAAATGCCAGTGAAGGTTTAAAAAAGTTACAAGATATAAACTATTTTACAATTTTTATTTATATTCCAATGGTACTGTTTTCAACAAAACCGTCAATGCGCAAGCGAGCACGACCACTTTAAAGGCACAAAAAGTATTGTCAGTTGAGACGTAAAACGGCTTCGACGTGGTGTCATGTGATCAACATGCACAAACTACTTACAACTAAAAAGTGTGGCAATGAACTTTAAGTTAAGTGTGACAATGCAATATAAGATACAAAAATTAAACAAAGTTGTAAATATTAGAGTCAGAGTTCATGTGAAGCAATTAGCTATATGAATAATTTTACTTTTATGAGTAACTCATGGCAAAGGTATTAACACAATATGTTAGAGAACGGATGCTGTTGTGTTATCGATTACAAAACACTAGAAAATTGGTTGAACCTGCCTCTGCTCATTAAACTTCGAGCGTTGCTGATGCTACTACATCTGTGTCAACCGAACAAAACATTAATCGTTACAATTGTTCCCAAAAGCGATGAGCTAAATTGATTCAGTTTACTCGAAATCCATATACTGAAATTGCAGCTCCTTCAATTCCAACGTAATTTACATAATTTGTTAATTTAACTCAACTATGATAGGTTTTGTTTTCATCTATCGTTTACTCAGTATTATCATTGAGATACTCCCCAAAACTCTTGGATTTCATATTTTACTTTAACACCACATACTGAAATCCATACACTGAAATTGTAGTTCCTTCAATTCCAACGTAATTTACATAATATGTTAATTTAATTCAACTACGGTAGGTTTTGTTTTCAACTATCGTTTACTCAGTATTACCAGTAAGATACTCTAAAAAAATTGGATTTCATATTTTATTTTAACACCAAAAATAAGTTCTGTTTGAAAAGTTATTTTACTATAAAGACTTCAAGAAATTGTAGAGTATTCATAGTAAAAATGCAAAAATCTCTGTTAAATTTTAAGATTTTAAAATTCTAAAATTATATTATCAACGTTAACCATGTAAAGTAGCTGAGGTTTAAAACTCACTAAACCATGTAAATCCATTTTAACGACCATGTAAATCTAGTCGTTTTGAGACCCGTAGGTTACACACTTGGATGGACGCCTTGTATACTTCAAACGAGAGTTGGATTTTATATATTTAAATCTTATTATAATTTGGCATTTACTCCCGTTAT
Source organism: Homalodisca vitripennis (assembly GCF_021130785.1). NCBI lineage: Eukaryota > Metazoa > Arthropoda > Insecta > Hemiptera > Cicadellidae > Homalodisca > Homalodisca vitripennis. The sequence goes on from NC_060215.1 coordinate 47,260,030, forward strand.
CTATTTTGCCGGGGACTGCTTATCAGTATAATAATATTCAACCTTTAGCATATTCACGCTATGATCAGCCAAATACATTTTATCACGAATTAATCATACAAAATATAATATTGTTTTCAACCTGCAATTAATAGGAAAAAAATGCTACAGAATACCTTTTACAGAGGAAACTATTGTAACATTAAAACGTATTGAACCATAAAAACAAATAAAATAACAACAGACCACAACATTTGCTCGGCATTGTGTACATGCGAAATATGTCACAAACAAAACAGCTAAAGCAAACAAGGGTGTTATTATCGTGTTTAAATAGTGGCGGGGAAGGGTAAATTACCTTCCCAAACAGTGAGTTGTGACTTCCAGTCGGTTTGTTTGTTTGTTTACTCCAAGTTACTCTCTCAGGCTTCGTAATTAAAATATTTTTCTCATAAACTGTATTTTAAATACGTTTTCTCGCGAGTGCAAAATTCATCGAATATTGTACAAATATAACTTTTGATCTTACGCGATAAAAGTTACACTCGTATTAATTATTACTTAGAAAATATCTATATCTTCAATAAAAATTTTGTGTGTGTGTGTGTGTGTGTGTGTGTGTGTGTGAAATGAAATGAAAAATTACTTTATTAGAGGCGAAGTTAGGACTATAAAGTCCTCTCTACCACTTACCTGTGTATATATATATATATATATATATATATATATATATATATATATATATACACATACAGTGGTTAAATGTTATATTATGTCATTAGGTAATGCACTTATAATGCTAATATTCTGGTGGCAAGGCATGTTTAGAACAATAACAATCGATATCACAATTTTTAAAGCGATCGCGTTTCGTCTTGCTAATATCTATTGTTTACGTTGTAAAGATGAAATATCGATTTGTAAGTGAATATGAAACAGAATACTCATACTCGAAAGTAAATATAAATTTCGGCTCGGGAGGAAAGAAGTAGATTTCACGTGAGGCCGTCATCTCAAAATGTCAAACTGAAGATTGATTATTGGTTCATGTGTTTCATTCTCTCAACATTGATGGGACAGTAACCATTAATGTTGCCATGTCAATATAATTGTAACGCTTTAAAAATTTATAAAGTCCATATTCTTGAAACGTTATTAGACAAAACTTTTTATGACCATATACAATAATGTAATATTTAGTTATAATTAATCCAAAATTACGTTTGTAAACATATTCACTTACAACGGTTCAATTTTATACGAGTACTTCCATAACTATAAACGGCCACTATCTTGAAATATTAACGGCTATCGAAAGATGTGAAGGAATATGTTCACTATTGGAATTCATTGAAAATGTTATGAAAAATGTTAATGTTTATTTATCTTGTGACAGTAAAAATGTTGTCCAAATGTAAATGACTGCAAACTGTTTATTGGTTAAGACTAGTTAAAAATCATCCAAACTGGTTACAAATACTATCTCCCAACTCTGTATCTATTAACGAACCATGACATTTATCGTTATCAAATTATTCCCGTCATATTGTATAAAAGTTGAAAGTTTGTGCGCCCGCTATACGGTAGTCATACGTGATTTCAAAAAATACTCTGGCACAAACATTATTGTAAATTACCTTGGAATTCTAAAACACTTTTTTGTTTGAAACATAACTATTCCTTTTCTAAAATTTGAATGGCCGTCATCTTGAAATCATTTTTTTAAAATTCCAAACCGAAATAATGCGTATTAAAATAACGAAAACCTCATTGTTAAGAATACATGTTACTAATCACGCACTGTAAGTGCCTCGGACACACATTTTGGTCGTACTACGCATTATGGAAAACTTTTCGGGGATATTAAAGTTATTATTCGATAATTTGTTACGAGATAATGCTTGAATGATTAAAAATAAAATTTGTAGATTTATGGGCTCCTCCCTTTTTAATACTACAGTCTTACGTTTTTCTTTATATGAGCCCTTTGGAAATGTTGATATATTTACGATGAAATTAAATAACTTATAATGCGTTTAACCTCAGACTCTGAAAATTTGGTTTTCCCGTAGGCATCCTGGTGGAATATTACGGTTCATTCTACCGTCCGAAAAATTGCCATGACAATAGTTCCACAAATTTACTGAAAGTTGCGCTGTGGCCATTCTAGGGGGGGTTGTGACCCCACTGAACCTCTTGGTCACCGGAGTATCTTTGACGGCATACTGGCCAAATGAGGGATTCCCCATGGAAGGACATCCACCACATTCAAGCTCTATCTTTTCAGTAGAAATGAAGCTTATTGTACAATTTAAAGTATACATCTCATTTTTCCTCGAGATACTTTGCAAACAGACAGACACACAATCGGCCAGAAGAGAACTTCTACCGGTACCCTGATAGGCTTTGCCAACACTCAGCCAATTACTCTGAATCCTTGAATTTCTTTTCAACTTGTTTTAAATATTGGTCTCCACAACGGTATGCAACGTTACGAGAAACGCGTTACCAGTCTCTAAATTTGGCAACTGTCCCGACACTGAACATCTAAACTCCACCTTCCTTATGACACATACATTATTATTAGGTGGCAGTTGAATACGACATGGAATTCCACTTACAACTATATGGTCAGAATACTACTCAGACCCGGAAAAAGAACTAAGCCATTAATCAAACCTGATAAATAACTCAAAAGTATTAATAATAATGTATGATAACAACATTTACATATGAAAACAGAGTATAAATTAATGAAAACTTACATTTCCCGTTTGCTGCGTGATATGAAGTTGTAATTCTAACTAAACCAAAAGCAAAACATGACCATTTTGGAAAACCTCATTGAATGTACAATTTTTTATAAGTATTGTCCGGCCCTATTTTAAGCATTAACCTGCCCGTTCCAGACCACACAATTCTGTACAGGTATCAAATCCAACAGTATAAAGAGAGCCGTCATTGAACGCTATGTTATGTCACAGCAATATTTTTAACACAGACTAAATACTCATTAAGACTGTGCTCAATATTTACTCTCACTGTGGCTCAGTCTAGCAAAGACTGAAAGTCAAATATGTTACACCGGTACCTATGCCCTATTAATTCAAGAATGCATCCGGTTGTGAGCGGATATAAACTAAACTCTGTATATTAAACGTTCGTAATTGATGAGTAGGAACTGGCCGTGTCCGAAAAAGTTTGGTTGGGAGTAACGAAATTACGAAAACACGGTCGTTGGACCAACTTAACTAACTAACTTAACCTAACAAACTAAACCTCTATATGATTAAGGTGGGGACATCGGTGTTCAGGTTATACATGTTTATAGTTTGAAACTTTCGTCTCAGCCCATTAAGATCCATTTTTAAATAAAGATTAACTATAAAACATTGTTTGGTCTTTCTGTTGTTCAGGCTCATAAACACTGTCGTTGTATACATCATGTATATGAAAGATGAAAGGAACAACATATTAACATAACTGCTGTATGAAATTTTTTTAAGTATATTTAATTAAATAATTCAAATAGCAAATTATTAAAAAACATGACACTGCCTGAAGCCAAAAATCTTGTATGGAATTTTTAAAACTCACATTTTTATATTCTGCCATTTTAATTAGGATCTGGCGAACAAATTTGCTACGTTTACAATTTTCCCTAGAAACGCTTACAATTCCTAGGGAGCAATAAAAAACTGTTTATGTCGTCAGGAACTACAACTATAAACTGATTATCGTACCTCGAATCAGTGCCTTGGGCCAAAGACTTCTACCAGAGTACGTTTTTGTAACTAGGTCGTAACTATTATAGGTCATAAAGGACTAACAATTACTTAATTGTGCAATCGGTTGCTCCCAAATAAACTTAAATTCCCAAGATTGTATTAAAAATCAACCAAATGGAGAATATTGAAGTATGAAAGCTTTATATTTAATTTTTTGTTACTTAATGAATAAATAAACCCTTACCTGCTTATTAAACCCTCAATTTGGTCTTCGGGCAGGTGTGTTGCTATAAAAGCAGTCCAAAAGTTGTGTATGTGTGAACATGTATACAATGCATCTACTTATGATGTACATGCACACTCATGCACATTTATTCAGATATAGCTACCTTATCGTTGTGTATAATTTGTTAAGTAAAAAGTTACACAACTTATTTTTTGTATGTCTTTTTTTAAATACCTTTGTTTCAAATGTAATGCACTGTAGTTACTGCATTTTTATACTAAACATTTTGTCGCAAATATTTTGTTTTATTCGTAAGATATTGAGAACTATAAAAGATGGCTAAAATTCGATACAGCAATAAAGGCTTTTCGGCCCATGGGAAGTTTTCTAATGTTGTACAACCTACAGTGATCTAAAACAAAATAACTCTTTTACATAGGATAAGAACACGATCTAGTTTTCTATGTACTAATATATGAAAAATTCCCTTTATAAAAGGATGTTATTGTCAACAGCACTGGATTTTGGTGGGAATTAATAGAAGAATTGCTGCTGTTAGAAATACAAAATAATATCTTTTTACATGTAGTTTTTCAACTCAATACGCTTAACACCAACCGCGATAAAATTATAGTTGTATTAATTTTGAAAGTTTTCATGCGAAACGAGTCCAAAAACTCAGTCTCGGGCTGCACCCTCTTGCGTGCAAAAGCCCTTTAGAGGATACAATCGGCAATTTATTACCTTCACTGCCCCTTAGAGGGTGGCAAAATGAAACTCATCCGTTCTACCGCTTCCCCTTTACACGCAGCAACGGCAATCATCGTCCGGGACTATATTTCTTTGTTCGTACCAAACATCGAAAAGGAAATTCAAAGAATGCAAAAGAGTAAATAAATTACAATGATAAGAAATGCAACATGCACAAACTAGGCCAAAATGCAATATAAGACCAAGAAGAAGGACATTTCTTGAAACCTAGTTTAATTATTGGTTAGCTGAACTTTTTTGTTATTTTTTATAGACAAAAATGTGTGCAGTTGTTTATTTAATAATCGATATATAAATCCGATGCTTAAATTGAAGAAACAATTTGGTATCATCTCGGCCTAATTTTGAATTAATATCATGTTTCAATGGCCTTGCTTTACAGAAAGTATTAATTTATAACTTACAACCTACCATAGAAAGATGCTTGTGAAGGTTGTGTTTAACTCCTCGACAGTACGATACTACTGGAGGTTGAAAAATATCTTTAGAAATTATTGAAATTTAAATATGCCTAATGTTGCAAAAATATCAACATATATTAGTATATTAATATTAATGTTTCCTTAGCGTTTTCATCTGTTGCGAACTGTTATTTCAATTTTAATAAATATCGAGGAAAGGCGTAACTTTGAAATGGGTCCAAACAATAGATACAACATAAATAATGTAGAGTTACAGATACAACCCATTTATTGAACTAGAATTGGACTATTACCAAGCGAATACTCATGTAATAAAGAATACATCTATATAAGTAAACGATGATTGTTGCTTTATAATGAGTTTATTAAAAATATTTGTAGGTTTCTGTTTTCAATTTTTGTGCTGTTTTACGGGTATTTCAGACATTGTGAAATCGTTCCTATAGCTGTAGGCCGTACTTGGGAAGAAGATTTATGTTGTAATTTTTTGTTTGGATGCCTTTATTGCGACAAGGGCTGTCCCCTTTCTACCCGACCGCCCGTCCTCAGGACAAGGGGATGTCAAGACCTTAATTCTACCGGTGAAGCCTGGAATGCTTCCCCTTAAATCATAGTACTTCACCACCTTTCCAAAATGATTTAGTTTCTTCAATAAATCGCATGTCTGCAATCCTCATATCTGAGATTCCTCTGATATTTTTCATATAAAGCGTCTAGTCTATAAATTTCGGAATATAGATAGATATTTTGTCCAAGTTTTTAAGCTTCAACCGTCCGTATCGTTCTCTTTAGGAGAACACTAGTTTATTCCTTCTTTTGAAAACCAAGTCATTTACAATAAATGAAAAGGTTCGAGTTAAATTTTGGGCAATCTCAAATAATGTTGATAGTTTTCATTTTCAATTGTACCCAGTTACTTATCCATGCACAAAACAAAACCGATCGTCATGTATTTCATCGTCAATTAGGAGGCGGTAGTTCGATTGTTTTATGTTTAAAACCCCCCCCCCCTCCACAACTGCAAATATGATTCCTGGAAGTCCAAAAAAATCCTTAAACCTTAACTGAAGATGTATCTACCATGCATGAATTGGATTTAAATAGATATATCTAACACCAAATTTAGTTCTAATCATTTGTATGATATACTAATTTATCACGTTTGTAATGAAAAAACGTGGCTTCTAGCCGAACAATTGAATTGATGAGTAAGACTACTCCGATACGGTACAAGTATGTCACCCGACGCGCAGACCTCGCTGAACTTACCACAATGATCTTTGTCTAGGTTTTAGGGATGGGTGGTAGTAAGCAAAGGAAGTTTATCATTCCTAAATCGCCATATTGGTTTTCATTTGAGTTTTATTGAATTGTTGTCAATGAGTTTGGGCTGTCTACATCTCTGCTTTAATACGCTGTTGGTTTTCGCTTTAACGTTGTTAAGTTACAGCTATCCATAATCGTACAAAAAACGTTATTAACTTTCAGTTATAAGCTATTGAATAACGGCGATCATTTTCGGTTACGGTAACGGATTATCGAATGCAATACTTTTAAGATTTAGTGACATATTTCATTAAATACAATTTAATTGTGTCATTTGTTCATAAAACTGACATCAATAACGCAATTAGTTACAGCAGGCTTCACGAACGATTATTCTTATAGTAGGCGTATTTTAATTAATTTATGCAAATACATTCTAGTTATTGATACACCATTGTACTACACGGATTTTAAACATTGTATTCCATGGATTGTATTTCCATTAATCAAACTACTTCATGCATTCATATTTATTTAAACTAATTTCATTAAAATTTAGAGTAGGGAAGATTAATTAGAATTAATTGTAGTTAATTTATAATTTATTTTAGAATATACTAAAACACATTGACTTTTTTATTGAAGAACTTTATTAGTCCAAATAATTTTTTATCAACTATAAGTAAACTCATTACATGAAACAGATGGCGCTAGATATAGAGTTCATCCTGTAACTACAGATTTAAGTTACGCTTGTGTTATTATATATACTACTAAGGTTTTTTGTGTAACAAGATTTTCACTTACTATTTTGTCTCGTCGGTATTCACCATTATATTGAGTTGTGAGCACCCACGTAATCACTGAATTGTAATATCTCCCATATTGTGTGCCCTAAGCATGATAAACCCGACTTTTATAGTACAACTTAAACAATAATGTTGAAGTTTAGTTTTAGTATTCATTAACTTCCGCCATCGTTAGCTTATATTTTAAAATATTTTAAGACTCTGGACCAAAACAATTAGGTAAACTTTCTTTAATTATTTGTATTTGTCTCTACGATGGCCTAACATTCCATTGTAACTGGTTGAACGTTTTATTTCAACTTCAAATTTAGTTGTTAATGATCTCATAAAACTGTGTGTACTTCCAGTTATTAGTTATTTCATGCATCTTTAACAGGTTTTAGTTATTTATTACTAGCAGGACCCCGTTTACTTAAACTATTGATAATCAAAGTTTTATTCATTTATATCTATTGCATGATTATTTACATTTAAATTAATAGTGTTAAAACTGTATGTTAAACTAAAACATAATCTAAATAACGATGCAGAAAGTAATAACGTAATTATTTTTAGGTTCTATCGTAACATGAAACTGTGTTTCATTTATATTACTAAATGATATGACGTTTTCTACGATTAAGATATTGATATTGTATGTTTTTTAGCCAGAAAATTTAGTTTATCATACCAGACGTAAATAAGTGGAAGAGTTGTTGCATAAATCATGCAGACAATTACGAATGAGTCTGTTCATACAGAGCACTTCCATTAATTAAACTTGTTTATCCCTGACTCAGTTACCAAGTATTACTTTGTTAATATGAAATATAAATATATTTGGTTTGTATAAGAGTGCGCCAACCAGATTATAGATTAAACTGTACATTTTATAAAACATTTTCCGAAACACGAACTTGTGTTACCGGATTTTCGAGATATTATTTGTAATGTGAGTAATCACATTGATGGGAATTTTCAAACGTTCCAGATAAATTTCTACATTTGTAGTAAATGTGTTAAGGTGCAGATGTAAAGTGCAATTGAACATACAGGGTTATATGTAACATGCACAAATAGTTGGTACGGGTTCAATAGCACCTATACGTGTTTGTAACTTCTCCTGTTTATAGAAATTAAAGTATGATAAGATAACTTTTATATTGCCGTTCAATGATTGAAAATATACGTAGAAAATAATGTCACGCAAATTTTTATTATTGAATATAGGAAATAGTATTTTGTTTTGTTGCTAAATAATAAACTCACTAAATATCATGAAACTGAAAGCAAAAATGAGGCATTTAGAACTAATGTTAGCTACTTATCATTTTTTTTTCCAATAATTCTTAAATTTTGTTGATATAGCATCAGAACGTTCATTTCTATACTCCATTTAATCTCGACATTTCATATACGAAATGAGTTTCAAATATCGTATGTTTACAATTTAATTAAATAAAGATTATATTTTTTACCTAAGTCAAACTTTGGATTGGGTAATAAATGTTTTTGTTCATGATACATTTAGACTTGGAGCTATAATTTTAAACCAGCTTAAACTTTTACTCGACAAACCTTTATGGTTTATTTAAATAGGTCTGTGATATCTTTACCCATTTCTATGAGGAGCTTTAAATTCCTAAATTTGGAGTGTCCAAATTGGAACGTTCATATTTTTATACTAAGTATCTCAAAAATAGTTTGAAGAAAGTCACTGTCATTTTAGTTAAATTTTAGCCCAGATAATAAAGTGAGAAATGAACACTCTATCCAGTACTCGACTTATACATGTGCCCATATAAGCTACACAAGGCTATACAGATTACAATATCAAACTAAAGTATGAATTTAAAATTTTCAGGTCATTTATTTACCGCTAGATTTGCTTGGATTATCCAAACGCGTTAAACCGTGATGGATTGTACTAATTATTGATGTCCGGGATTAGTTAATATTTCACTCGTATCAATAATTAATATATTCACTCCATATGTAGCCCACCCTGCAGAATATTATTGTTTATAAGTCTCCTCACATGATTATATGTAAGAACTGAACAAATTTTGTTAATTTTGATTTGGCATTGCTATTTTTAAGTCTATAAAACGAACAAGGAAAAAATTATAATTATAGCAGTACAAATTGTTGAAAATAAATATTATATCTACATGTAAAAGAAGCGAACTGAATTTAGAGCTTTCGACTTATAATCAATCATAGGCGTTCTTTATCAGAATTTATAATTTTTTCTGAGGGCGTGGTCCCTAAAGGTCCCTAAAGACCTTTACCACTCACTCCACACACAGCCGGATTCCCGCTGTTACCTTACTACCTGACTGCCTGGAGTAAAAAAAAACTAGGTTTTTTTTTAGGTATATTTTTACTATGAAAAAGTAAAGTAAATTAGTCTGGACACTATGTATGTTATATGTTAAAGTAGTAGAATGATGACTTTTTAATATCAGTATTATATTTCATTGTTAACTTAACTATATTATAAGTAAAAGATTTGGGCTCATTTTCTTTATTTTGGGATGAAATAAAATACGCTTTAAAATGAACTAAAGTAATGCGAAGTATTAAAACTAGTCAATGCACAATCAGAAACGCGGAATGATTCAGAGGACATCCCTACCATTAGGTTGTGGGTGCGCGTGTGAGAGTGAAGGAGGGGTCCAGCGAGGGTCCGTATTACAACAGTGGCCATGACCCTCTGAGCAAAGTACTAGATATTACAGTGATACCATTATAAATGTTTTAATTAAGAGCTTGTAAACTCTTACAACGTTGTCTCAGTTTATTTAACAGTTTTAAATAACAAGACTTAAAGGAGATATCCCTTTAATATGGAATGAAGGTTTAGTTATAGTTTGGCCTATGGTCAGTTTATATAATTGTGATCGTTTATCGTATTAAAATCTCATAGCTTAACAAGTTTAAAAAGCACCATTTTATAAGAGAGGGAATTAAAACGCAAGTAATAAAAATGGCAATTGTGTTCCAGCATTGCAAACTTAAGAATCACAACAGATATTAATGAATGAAAAACATTGGTAAATAATTATAGATCACGAAACTACACGTACTGAGGAAATATGTAAAGTTATGGCCGAATATGTGACCTTGAGTTTTAAATCGACTATTACAAAGTTTTTAAGGCTTTTGTAATTCTTACCTGATTACAAGTATAACTCACTCACTAATGTATAAAATTCAAACGTAAACTTAACCTTTTTATTTGCAATACAGTATCCGAATTGAATTTTGCAACAGCATCCAATCAATCTGTTAAATACCAGTTTAATTGCCTGAAAGGAAATCAACCGGGATCTCCAATCAACTCCCACAGCCGGTACAAACAGTTATTGATGAGTTTGTTGTCCGCACAAGTTGTTGGTTAGTGTATGTGAGGTGGAATTTCATGTCGCCAGCCACTTACCAGATCATGCTTTAGAATCAGAATCTCAAATTCTTGTACAGAGATGAACGGAGATCTTGGTACTGCGTCAGACCCATAACGAGGCCGGACTGAGTTTGCACATGCTACCCATGGCATTGCGGATTTATAGTGGTGGTCTAAAATTGAAAATTTAGAACACCTGTTTAGCTTACAAAATATCAAGCCATAGGGACAAATTCAGTCTGGGTAGGTGAGACTGTTGTTTGTATTCTCAACAGTAAGGAATATAATCGTCAAGCTCTAAATCGTTTTATTAGGGAGCTGACCAATATATTAAACTGACCAGATTTATGGGAGTAAAATGTTTGGCATCAGCGGATAGCTAAAATTTTAGTAGTAAGAATAGTCTTGATCAGAAAAACATATAGACCGTCTAGTGAGTCCAAAATCAAATTTTCTATCAAACGGCATAAACAGAAAGCAGATAGTTCCGGCATTTTGTTTAAACAATTTAATCGTTATGTTTACAAACTCTTTCTAACCTTTTGAGAGAATGCTAAATACCAAACAATGAATTTATTTAAGTATTAAAATATTATGAACCGCTTTCGTGTCTTATAATAGTTTAGTTGTGATGTGGACCCACCCCTTCGTAACAAATAAATCCAAGAAAATTACACACAAACTGAAACAGAAAGCAATTAACTGGCTAATTTTTTTGTCTCATTGCGGATGTCATATTCCCTTAATTCTGCATGACTTTAGCAAGGTTTTTTTGTTTTATTCATCACACCCCTTATGTAGAAGTGAGATTGTTTAGATCTACCATATTACAGATATTGATCTTCCCTGAATCCCAGCAAGGGTTCTCAAGGGCAAGATAGCTTAGAGCTTTTCAGTTTAGTTCTTTACACAAATGACTCCTCATAGAACAACGTATTGAAAATGTAAATCTTTCTGAGGGTGACAGAAATATACACAAAATAATTGTCATCCCTAATCAATCAGTAAATTCTATTCCTTTAACTTTTCATGTCATTTCAGAATAACTTATGAGGTTGGAGATAATTTAAATTATGTTCAAAAAGAACAATATTAGTTCAACACAATTCACTTTAAATATAAAACTCTCAATCTATTCATTTTTGCAAAAAAGGACTGAAAACTTATTCAAATCCATGGGACAAGTGAGATTTTATTGAGTATGAATGAATGCCATGAGATGGGCTAGGGAGAGGGGCGCGACTACAGATGAGCGCCTTAAGTCATATCTGAAATATTCATGCAAATCTTAACAAGACAAGCTATTCGTTGAGAGTGATACCCCATGTCAGCAAACGAGATGTGGCGATGTCAGTGCACTACGTCTATATAAAACCGCATGTGAGATGACGCGTTATATTTTGGGATATTTTTTCTGCTATACTCTATTTTTTAAATCCAAAACTCCTGTTCTCAAACCACTAGAAATTGAGTTGAAAGATCAGTAGAAGTGATTAATTTGAGTATTTCAAATACTACTTCTATTCAACATCTGCATCTGAGACGTTGGACTAGGTAAGTGTTAAGAGTGTTGAGTGTTAGCTGTTGGTTTGGTACAGGTTAAGTGTTAAAGAGGGTTTCTCTAATTTCGCCTGGTAAAATAAGGCATTATTTATTTTACTTTTTAATTGAATTGAAATAATTTTATCATTATCGTTATTATAATATTAGCTTCCACTTTGTAGTAGCGTTGTTGAAGACATAAAATTTATCCCAATTATAGCGTCATAAACTACGCCCTATGTCAAACGGTTTTATATAGGCCACGGTGGAAAATATTATTATGTACAATATAAAGAGATTCCAATGAAGATATGTATGAGTACGGCTTATGAAATTCTTGCTTGCCCTACCCCGTGAACTGGCACTGCTTATTTAAGTCAAGACCACGGAACACTTGGTTGACTATAATAATTAAGAGCAAAAATAAAGAACTAAACTTTGAGAACAACCAGCTTATAAAACACACTATTTTTTAGCAAATTCATAATAAATTTTAAAATCTATAAATATTTTTAAGTGAGTAATATTTTAGACAGTGCGGGTACAGTGTGTTATCTGATAATGGTTTGTATAATTGTAATAAGTAAACCTATGATATGAATACTATTAAATGTAATTACTTCTTGTCAGTAAAATGTAGGTTCACAACAACGCTACTGAATCCTGAAGCTAATATAGGTTATAACAATAATGATAAATTTAAATATTATTCGAATTAAATAAAGTATTGTTTTATTAATTTATTGAAACGAAGAAAATGCATGCACTCTTTATGTTTAATCATGTCTGTGCCACCACTTATTAACTATGAATAAAATTAGGATATTATGATGAAGAATTTAAATGAAGAGAACAGGATTTAAAAGAAGTAACTTTTATTAATTCCGTTACTTGAGGATAAGGCTAATCCTGGTTTTAACGCAGAAGTGGAAGTGCGAGTCAAAGGATCTGAAAACGTACTTTGTTAAGGAATTATCACCAACAAAACGTCTTTTAACCCTACGATGTAAATCTGTATACTTTGAGAGAATATATTGAAATATTTTCTTGACATTATGTTTTGGCAGATGGAATAATCTCTTGGAAATGTTTTCCAAAAATGCACATTGCGTATTATCAAGGATCAATTTTTGAACTTTTTCTAACAATAACTTTCTTAAATGGAACACAGTTTATCTAAATTTAAAATTACTATTTTGAAACAGCATAAAATATTTGTATACCATTAGTTTGTTTTTAATATTGTATTTATATTTATACAAGGTCAAGATGAGAAAAATGTCCTATGGATGAATTAAATTTGATCAAAGTACCAAAACGTTTAGGACTGAGCCGCTTAGTAGTCTAACAGTTATAAGTACACCATACCATAAGTTTGGTTAAAAGCAGGTATAAACATAGAATAGGGAGATTTTCAGTACTATTGCCATCGCCGATTGACTCACTAAGCTATGGCAAGAATAGATTCCGTTTACAATCTTTCTGCTCGTTGTTCTGTTACTTTAAACATGGCACGGCAGTTTGAACACGCCACTCACTACTCAAGAACGTAGCCAGGAAAAACTTGTGGGGGGGGTCCAGACAACTAATATTTTCCCGTAGTGGACAGAGAGTAAGAACCCATTTTGTTCCTTAAAAAGTTCTTGACCCGTTTCTTTGTTGAGAACGATCTTTCAGCAGTAAATGCCATTAATACTGAATTATTTAAATAATAATAATCGTCAACGAAAAGGTAATTGAAAAAATTAAAAACTTAGGGGGTCCAGATCCCTTTGAACTCCCTCGCTGGCTACGTACTTGATACTACTCTATAACGTAATAACTAAATAGCTTTCTGTAAGTCGTCGTGGTAAAGTTATGGGTCACGTAAATATTCAAAATAATTCTAATAGCTTAGTGCAGCGTTTCTCCTAAATCAGTCAACTGATTTGGAAGACATCGTGGTCAGAAAACCATTAAAACCCACGTTTAAATTTGTATTAAATCTTTAAATTAAATATTATTGTACTACACATGCAGACTACATAACACATCAGGTCAGACATGAGTCAGGTCGCAGTAGTAAATTTAAATAAATTCCCGAAATTATTTTTGTGCTTGCACGGTTGGAGGAATGGGAAGATTTCACTTAAGGATTACGTTGGCCCTTCTCTTGAAGAGTCAGAGTAGCGGTAAAGACATTCAGTTACCCACAAAGAAATCTGTGGCCTTGCATACAATAGGACATCAAATTGAAAGCTGTCCATTCCTTTTTCACTTTCCTTCCTTCAGTGCCTAAGAACAGATGCGAATGTAAGAAACAGGGAATAGCGTATCCGGTAGTCCCTTTAATATGAGATAGGCAAAGTTGTATGATTTTATTTTATTTCTTTTCAGTGAGATTTTTTTATTTCCTGTTTCTTAAAACACTTACGTTATAAATGAATCTTTTTTGAGAAACGTTAAATCTACTTCATAAGGAAAACTTCATGAAACATTTATGAAGTTAATGTTTCATGAAACACTTACTTATCTTTCCATCTTTTAAAACTTGATCCTCTCTCCGTAAAAGCCACACTTTTCCTTATTTTCATGTTCTGACAAATTAATCGTAATAATTCGTGTTTTTTCCGTGTATATATTATTATCGTAATCCATTTAAATTATTTATATTATTCTATTTCTTCATTACTTCACTCATAAGCTTGGAAAAGTAAAGCTGTCATCCTTTATTGTTAGGGAACGTCACTTTCATATGAGTTTCGTGGAATTCATTTTATATACAGTGTTATTTATTTAATATTTCAAATCATTCTCACATTAGGAGAAAAGATGAAAAGACTACAAAATACATCTCACGAAACAAGTAGTTAAAATTCTTGGTAGGGTAGAAATTAAAAGCTATAAAACTCATGATTATGATTGACAATTATAAAATACAAATCCTAAATCATATTTGTTATATCTGTTATGTTTTTGGAATGAAAAAGGGCGAAAAAGATAAACTTTATTTGTTTAAAGTCTGTTTTTGACGATGTAAGTTTTTGGAAATAACAAGATGTTTTTGGAAATTTCCTGTTACTCAGTGGATCTCTTCCTCGGAGGAAAACTAACCTAAAATATACCTACGATCTAGGTTAAAACAAAATAAAAACAACGTTATAACATGCCTAATTCATGCATAACAAATAACATGTGTCAACGCCATACTCAGCGGCGTTTCTTTTACTACTGGCCATCGGTCAGTTATCTCTGGTTGGTTGTATTACGACCTGCATTGTTTAATTCAGTTTATAATAATTAGTGTTAGTTTTATTAAGTGCGTGTTTTAGAAATTGTGGGATAAGCATATGACTTAGGTGTGTCATAACTGGTTGTTACCAAATGTTTATTTTAGTCTGTATTGTAGTTAGTTGTTAGGTTATTTCTACTCCTTAGAAAGTGATTAAACGTAGTGTTACTGATATTTTGCACAACTGAACAATATTAAATGTCCCCAAGATTATAAGTGTCGTATAAACAAATGAGGGGTACAATATTTTAATTAGAAGCATACAAATGAAGGCATAACATTTAGGCATAATAGTCCAGTTGCCCAGAGCCAATTAGCATTGTTTAAGTAAACAAGTCAGTCCTTCGTGAAATCGATAGGGGAATTTGAATCCCTAGGGATATCACGTAAAATGATCCATCACACATAAATATGATGTGAAAATTCTAGCCTTCATGACTAACTGTTATATTACATAAATAAAAGTTAAATCAGAGTCCACCCACCATATTAAAAAAAATCTTTGATTGGAAATGGGGCCTTTATGAGTTTACGGTAACATAACAATTAATTAGGAGTGTCAAATAATCGTGTCCAAATAAATAATATAATCTCAAAAACTATCTTTAATTATTTTTTAAAGTCTTAAAAATTTTTTTATCTATTCCCTTCCGTTTCGACCGACAAAAATGAGCGTCTGGTGAACGATTTCTTTCGTAAGAAAAATTCCTCAATCGATTTCACGAAAACATAGGTTAAATGTGTGTGTGTGTGTGTGTGTGTGTGTGTGTGTGTGTGTGTGTATATATATATATATATATATATATATATATATATATATATATATATAAGGTTTCTCTCAGCTTCCAAATCCAAGCAGACTCAATCCAAGCCAATTAATTACTGCAATCTAAAAAAGACGTGTTTAGGTCAAAATACATTTTATCACCAAATAAATTTCTTCATCGTGTTTAATACCATTATTATTCATATATTTATGTTTCGTCATTATTAAATTATTATTATAAGTTCAACTTTTATTGCTATTATAATGTTTTATCCATGCTATAAATAAACCGCTATGAATAACCAGATGTTGTGTGTGTGTGTGTGTGTGTGTGTGTGTGTGTGTGTGTGTGTGTGTGTGTGTGTTTTGTGATATGAAACAGTGTGTGATTTTGTTTAGACCGTTTGTAATAAATAACGAAGTCACTAGTCTATTTCAGCATCATAACTGATGCGTGAGTCATGATGCATGACTCTTTATTTTACTTTTGATTGATGATGTTCATTCACTATGTTTATCATTGTGTTTCGGAGAAACGAATTCTGACAAGGAAATGTGCCTTCAATGAAACGAATGGTCACAACATTCATTGCGACGTCTGCCTATCGTTTTCGTAAAGATGATCAGGACAGCAAACGTGTGATGTCTACAATGTGATAAACTAAGCCTATTTTTCAAAGAATAGGAGGAATAAATATTTATAAACATCCGACTGCCATAATTATTTCAGTGACTTTTGTATTATTCATTTATTATATTATTTTTTTATAACTAGCCACACTACACAAAAATCAAATATTATTTAGGTAAAGTAGTTACTGAATTATATATTCACACTGCAAAATAGGCAAAATGACTTTGTTAAATTCGACGTTGCTTTCTTTTTAATTCTCTGTTATGGATTTCAATCAGATGGCAATGGGGTACTCTGAAAAAGGTATTCCATGTTACTTTAGACTTTGCTTGAATCACAGTTGTTATTAACTTACTTTAGAAGTTCGTAATCTTCAAACTAAACGTTGTTCCAAAAAGTCAAAGGAATTACTAGGATATTTCAAAGAAAAAGGGATTGAAAAATCTTTGAACGAATTTATCCCATATGTATTACAGTTATTTTACACTGCTTCATATTCTGTATGGTGTACAGTTTCCACATAAAAATAAGTAATCATATAAAATGATATAATTTCTACTATGAAAATAGAAAAATAGAGTTGGATTTTAGTCTATGGAATCTAGCAAATTGCTTTTGTTTTTAGTGGAACAAAAAGTTTAGTTATCAGCAGATGAGTGATATATTAAGATACCTTTTGCACACAAGGAATGGATTTTAACTTTGATAGCTTTGAGTTGCATAATAAAAGCTAATTTAACATAGATTGTAGGTATGTGGTAGGTTAGTTTTCCACCCGAGGACGAGATAGTTGCAGATCTCGAACATAATGTTACTGATGTCTTCTATCACTGAACAATTGAAAATTCCAGAGAATACATGATTTTGACATCATCTTGACAATACTTTTATAGTAAAAAACTAATTTTAAACACAGCACAAGGAATATATTCGTATGAAAACGTATTTTTAAGATATTCAGTGCAGATTGTAAGTGGAATATAGAACAATATTTCACATAGTTTTATTCAATCTTTATTTTACCCATGCAGTTTTCCCACTCCGATTTGAAGACGAAAATATAAATTATTACAACAGGAAACTTGGAACGAAAACAAATTCTTTTCGTTTTAAAGAAAAGGTCTAAAGAAAATTTCCAGCTAACAATGTGCTGAATGACACAAAACTTAGATCAAACTTTTCATCAAACTATATTCCATGAGCCAAACTAAAGTACCCTGAGATTAAACATGTCCAATAGAATCCTCTCAATCACACAACGTGGACACATACGTATAACGCAACATAACATATGACTCGTCCTAGCACTCAGTGGTAAACGCCTCGAACCTGACCGCTACGATGTTCTCGAAATTTGAAGTAGCAAAGGTAGATGTTAAACTGTACCAAACGTAGAAGGAAGCATTTCTCTGATAGCAACTGTAATTTGAAATGTTCAAAGGCCCGGGATTGCGCTTCCTTACACCCCCCCCCCCGCACAGTGCCCGGATTATCCTAACGACGACAAAGACGCCAATCAAATCCCTCTCTACTATACCAGTCCCTGTTTCATTTCCTTTCAGAAATAATACAATAAGACATTCACAAATAAGATGATGCAACCTTATCATATTCCTTGTGGAGCGGTAGTGAGAAGGATACAATTTCGAACTAAATAAGGGACTGATTTGACTTGAATGGTTGGATATTAATACGAGATGTTGTATTCAACTGTCACGTTATTACATTATAACTAAAATTCCAAAATACAGGTCGTCCAATGAGGAAATACGAAGATATTAAAATTCAATAATAATCATTTTAGTCAAAACAAATATAGACCTCAAATGGTCAGTTTCGGAGTTACAGTTGTAGAGAGAATTTATATAAATATTTGCTTCAAGAGCGAAATACCCCCAGTATGAAATTTCAAAGCCCCATATTATAAAATAAGTTTTACGATTATATAGATCTGAAAAATGTAATAAAACGAATTTCAGAAATCTATCTTCCTTAGATTTTTATATAACCCAAATGTTTAGAAAAACAGATTTTGTTTATTTTTAAGTGTAATATTTTCAATCAATGAGTATTAATAATACAATTTAATTTGTAAATGAATCATATGTAAAATTTAGTTACATGAATTATATAGTTATATGAAAGTAGTAACTAATATCAATAGAAAGTAAAACCCAGCATTAAGTAACGCGATTTCTTTCAAGCCAAACATTACATCTATTATAGGAAGGACAGATTAAAGTGTGATTGGTTTTGTGTACTTCTTAACAAATAAGCCGAATTTTATTAAATACTAATGAAATTTTATTACTAAAATTGAAAAGTTTACTTGTGTTATACCAATATGTGCGCATAATATTTCTATATGGTGAGCTTTTAACAAAGTTATTGCACTTTAAACATTAATCAAAGTTATTCCAAAAAAGTGTTGAATTTAGGGCCATTTACCTCAAAAAATAATGATGAGTTCTAAAATGAGTTTATGAATCAAAATAAAATAATCCAATATGCTGATAAATATTAGTCTCGGGAATTACGGTTTCGTCTCATTTTACTTTTGATGGTAACATCTAAGTCTTTCTCTACCTGAAACAAAGAAAAAAAATAAGCTTTACTAAGTCATAGTAATAGCTAAAGCTGTGACGCGTGTGTTGGGTTTCCTTCGCTTGTTTTATTGTTCTCCGTAAATTAGACCTTTTAAGAAATATAAGATTTTGAAAAACACGCTTTTTAAGAAGCCAGGAAGCAGTCTATGTATCAACACGAAGTGCCATGGCATTCTAAACCAACATCCATGTCGTACTGAGCGAGGGTGGAGATATTGAACACTTTTAATATTACCTCTAGAGATGAGATATGCCCATCTTTTAAAATACTGATCACTTCATTTAAATAGTGCAAATTCTAGTAAGAGTTCCAATCACATTTTAACTAGTACATATCCCTTCATGGCCAAGATACTCTTATACGGTTTCAGAGTAAATCGTCTCACTAAAATATCGCATCAATCTCGTGTTTACTTTTCCACAACCGTATTCCAATAAATGTAGGTTTAAATGCAAACTATGTATGCATACCAACATGCCAGACACAGTCAGAATAACCGAGGCTCTCAGTGTATTAAGACAATGTTGGCTGAGACTTAATTGTCTAATGGATATTATCATTATTAAGGATTTAAGAACAGATTCACGTCCAAAAAACTGCAGTGGAAATATTTTATTCGATACCCTGTAAATTATAACGTAAAATAAATACATTACAAGTGGTGGTATTTGTGTAAAATAGTGCAAGCTTTTCAAAAATTAGTATGTAATATTTCTGTTACGTTAGTTATAACTAGAAATGGACTAAAGTTAACTCTAAACCTGTATACAAAAGAAAACATTATCGAGACAGTTTTATTCCATTCTCCATTCCCCTCCATCTTGGGCTCAGGGGTGTGGACTTAGACGTCTTCTCTGATAAAATCTACAATTTACAGCCTTCAAAGGCGCGGAAATGAGGGTTCAGGCACAACACCCTCTCCGACGTCTTTTCACCTTCCGTCTTAGAAATAAATGAATCGCCTGTCACTAGAACTTAAGTTATTTTGTACTAAAACTAGGTAGGTTGTAGAATTTAGTAGAAATGGGAAACAAATTTCCTTACGATAGAAGCAAAGCCCTCAGCGCACATGCTGTAGTTATGCTGAGGGTTCGCTCTTTGTGTTACTTACAATAAATAATCATTAATTTTCCGTACTCAGAGTGTTACATCATAATACAAACCATTCTGACGATTAATATGTATTGTTCTTACATCAGCCAAGCCGTTACAGACCTGAAAAAGAAATCATTACATTAAATCAGTGAATGATTACATTATACTATGAGTGCTGCATACTGCATATTACTTTCAGTTCTATATTATAGGTTGGGAGATATTTTAAAGATCTTTATAGTTCTTTTGAAATCATTACGTAAAATAGTTCAAATTATATAGTTATTTTATGTTTACAAATTAAGTTTCGGGTATTTTATTGTATTTTACTTCACCTTATCTGATTCAAACGTAAATAAATAGTTATAATGGTATTGCGACTTATGTTTACATACACATGGTCGTCTGACTGGCCCAAAGCCTGATCCGTATAACTTATGAAGAATAAAAAAAACTGTCCCGGAGTCCCAAGTACTGTAGTATAGGTTCTTAAAAGGTTTCGATTGTAAATATATAGCCATATAATCATAATTCTTATGGCACTCACATACAAAATATAAGTCTTGATGGAAAATCGATATTATTAAAACCACGTGTCAGGAAAGGACATCTACTTTATCAATTAATTAACTTATTTAAAAGTACGAACAATGACGACTGAGTAATACTCTCGAAATGCCGCTTCTTGTGACAGGCAATGGTGGTAACTTGAGGTGTAACTCATCGGACAAGAAAATTGTTCAAACCCGGCCCACAGAATTAGATCCATTCATCAAGATTATAATCTTCATTTCTAAATTAAGAATTAACAGAAGTCGTAGCTGGGATTCTTTATTTATCTACGGATAAGATGCATTTATCTCCCAGATGACTGCTTTCGGGTAGTACAATTGGTCACTTTTACGACGACATCAACGACTCTGGACAGAAAGTGGGTAAAAAGATATTCTCGTACGTTAATTATATAACGGCGGAACCTTCCATTAACTAAACATTAACAGCGTTTCTAGATTTGTATAAATATTTATTCTGCTGTCTACAAATTTAAATATGGTATCGTTAGGAAAATTAAATCGATAGATTGTTTTGTAAATATTTCAGTTCGGTTGATCGCTCAAGCATTTCCTTCCTTCACGAGAGCGAGGGACATTAATTTATAACGTGTCTATGGAAGAAATAGACGTTAGGACGTTTTTAGCTCAAAGGATGGTTTTGAACTTGGGACAAGCCAGAATGTCCTACCTCGAATTCTTGGATGAACTGTGTTTTCCGTGTAGAGTTTAGTTCATTCTAGTCCAAGTGTCTTGCCGGTGCGCCTGAATTAGCACCCCCTGGACATAGCACCCCCTCGCTACTGACGTCATTTTGACGTCACGAAAGGGGGTGCTAAATCAGCACAGTGCCCGTGTCCAGGCCCTGAATAAGCACCCCCTTCGAATACGGGGGTCCTAATTCAGCGCCTTGACCGTGTTCATGTGCTGATTTAGCACCCCCTTCGAATAGGGGGTCCTAATTCAGCGCCTTGACCGTGCTCATGTGCTGATTTAGCACCCCCTTGAATCTGGGGGCTGCTAAATCAGTGCCGTATTGATGACATGAATAATTACCCCAACGGAATAGAATAATAATCGTTTAACCATATTGCGATTTATTTTTAAATAAAAAAAATATATATATAATAATTTAAATATAATACAATGAGTATATTTACTGCATTGCGGTCGTTTACTTAATATTTCAAAAACAAACAGTTCATTACCAATTGTCAAAATACTATGTATCAAATATACTTAAGTAAAAAACTATGTTCTAGGCATTCAAGTACAGGTTTATTTAAAAAAAAATTAATTTGAAATCATGGTACGAACAACGCAGAGGAACTGATATTGCGTAAATCCGGCATGTGTAATAAATATACATGGTAAGAGATTATATCAACCTATTAACCAATTTAAAAACAATTATTTATTTATTTTAATTTTTCGAATACCAATCAAACGCGGGAAAATTTAGAAGCGTGAAATTGTAATTTTGCGACGGCTAAGAGCCAATTATTTTTAATGACGCATCATAAACTGAATTATACTATTCAGTTTAAAAACACACTTGACAAACAATTAAAATATTATTTTATATCTACAAGAATCAATATCATTCAGTTATATCCATATCGGTTAGTTCTAGTATAATTAAAAAAAAAGTTGAAAACAATGTTAAAACAAGTAGCAATACATATACTACTGTATTTTCAAAAGCGTTATTGCTTAGGTCAAAACATACATTTATATACTGAGTATTATTGATCTACATTGCTTAATTTTCCCCTCTGTCGGTTAGTGTGCGTTTTGTTGTTGTTGTTAAAAATGGAATATCTTGGAAAATCTAAAAGGAAAACCAAATAAATTTAATCCTACCAAGTCTTGGTCAAAACTTTATGGTGGCTAAAAATATATTATGATGTTATCTTAAATACTTTCAAAATAGTGGCTATTACAATATTTTATCTTTTAACTTCTTAAAATCTGCAATTATTCTAAAATATTGCAAGAAAATGAATTTGAGAGGGTTCTATCACAAATCTAATGACCAAATATATAAAATATCATATGCACAGATTTACTGTAACTAAACACTGTCGACATTAAGGTTCTCAGCGAGTAGGTCACAATACAAAAACCGAGTAAACGGCAGCACCAGAATATCTTATGCCAATTGTGCTCACATCTTAGTCCCTTCATTTAAAGTACAGGAAATACATTAATATCTGTTGCCAAGCATTTTTTTTTCTTAGAAATTAAAACCTACTAGAGATATTGCAAATTTATCAACAATGAACGCCTTTATGAACAATGAAGGACAAAAACAAACGTCTTAATTAACAATAATAAACTGTTGTATTTATCATAAAGCTTACATTTATTCAAAATATATGTTAAATAATCTAAATAAAGTGACTAGTTTATCTGTTATATATTAAGAATAATAAACAACAAGAAAAATCGTACAGTAATATTTAGACAATAATGCTTTTATAGATGACAAAATCAAAGATAAGTGGTGTTATTGGTAATGAGTCAGATTGTCGCTTGACTAAATTTTCGTAAATAAATATGTCCTAAAGGAACAGATATTTAAATAAATTCAATAAACATCAAATATATGATTCTATTCTATCCTTAGATAGGCCTGAACCATGTATTTCAAATGTTTTGCATAATAAAAGGCAA
Source organism: Homalodisca vitripennis (assembly GCF_021130785.1). Taxonomy (NCBI): domain Eukaryota; kingdom Metazoa; phylum Arthropoda; class Insecta; order Hemiptera; family Cicadellidae; genus Homalodisca; species Homalodisca vitripennis. The sequence continues at coordinate 47,283,758 of NC_060215.1, forward strand.
AAATAAAAAAATAGGTATAAGATACTCTAAAGCTGATGTTAATTTATTTTCACGAACCATGTTTTTTACAGTAAAGATGCTCTGAATGAGTTATTTATTATTATTTTGAAATAGTATTTGAGTAATTAGATATGAAAAAATACTATTTCAAAATAATAATAAATAACTCATTCAGCTAGCTTCTCGTGGGAACAACATGGAAAGAAGCAAAAACAAAAAACAAAACAAACCAACCCTTGAAACAGTTCCTGAAGCTGTTTCTAACCTACCTCTTCCTGCTGAGGTAGCTCCTGAAGCTACCTCGCACATACCACCACCTGGCAACACAACTCAAGAGGTTGTTATGCCAACATCCCTACCTTCTCCTCAACAAAGTGCCTTAGGAACACAGGAGGTTCCATTGCACACTGAAGCTCCCATACATGGCAAGGCTTTATCTGAGGAAGGCAGTACAAGCGCTGAGGAAGCAAAATCCCTTCAAGATATAGAAGATCAGCTCCTCAACAGCCCAAGCACTCCCATGTCTACAGTTACGCTGGATGATGCCACAGAGCAACTCGGCAACCTCAGAATGAAGAGGCCCAATCTCACCACTGCTCAAAGAAGAGAAGCACTAAAGGCTAAACTTCTTGAAAAGGGTGAAGCTTTTGACCCTTCCAAGTGGAGGAGGGGGAAAAAGAAGAAGAAAAAGAATCCAGAACGGCAGGAGGTCTCAACTCCGGGCCCAACTGCGGGTACCAAGGCGGGGGTGGGGTCGGCCAAACGCCCCAGAGGCACCTTGGTCACCCCGCCCTCCGCTGAGGGACCCGCAAAGAAGGCTAGGAGGGAAACCCAAAAGCCCGAAGCCCACGATCCCGAGGCCTCTGGTAGCACACCCAAAGCTACCTTCAGAGAGGTCGCAGCGATTAAAATGGCCATAGCCCTCGAAGGCTACCCGGAAGCGAAGCTTAGTGCAGAGCAAGGAGAAGCCATCGAGGACGCAATTATGGAAGAAATCCAACCCCTGGAGGATGGTTCCGTTCCATCGTTTGCGGGCACCTACCTAGAGAAAGGTGTTTTAATTGCTTCCTGCATCAACGAGCACACCAAACGTTGGCTGGAAGAAGTTATCCAAAGAATAAAACCTCTGGGAGATGATATCTCTCTGAGAGTGGGTCTGCGTAAGGACATCTTGAGGTCCACTAGGGTGTTTTTCAGAGCTCACCCGAAGCTTCTGAAGAAGACACCTGAAAAGGTACTTGAGATGTTCAATAAGCAGAACCCCAACCTGAATGTAAACGAGTGGAAAATCCTTCCATCCAAGCCAGACCCGAAAGGTTACGGATTCGTCTGCTTCCTGGACGAGGTCTGCTACAAGGCTGTGAAGGCTTCCGACTGTAGAGCCAACTTAGGACTCTGGCAGGTCTCAATTGTCTCCTCGACAGTCAAGGACAATGCCACGAGTTCTACAAATCAACCTCCAGCACAGTAGGGCTGCCTCGGCAGCCTTCTGCCAGTTCTTCCTCCAGGAGGGATTTGATCTGGCACTGATTCAAGAACCATGGCTTCACCAAGGGAGAGTGGCGGGCCTAAATGAAACCAAAGGTAAGTTAATTTACTGTACCTCTCTAAGGAATGTCAGAACCTGCATCCTGTTGAGGAGAGGCTTGGATTTTCTAACCCTCAACGAATTCTGCTCCAGAGATCTCACTGTGGGCACACTGACCTGGAAGAATGGAGGTATAGTGCAGAGCACAATTGTAGGCTCCGTATACTTGCCATATGATGCCAGGGAACTCCCTCCATCAAGAGACCTAGAGCTCCTGGTGGAAGAAGCACAAGCCAGACGTCAACAACTTCTTCTAGGTTGTGACGCCAACGCCCATCACTCTGCTGGATGGGGCAGCACCAACACTAACCCTAGAGGTGAGGCACTTTTACAATTTCTTCTAAGTAGGGACCTATTTATATGTAATAAAGGTAACCGCCCTACGTTCGCAACACGAATTAGACAAGAAGTTATTGACATAACAATCTGCACACAAGGAATACTTGGAATGGTTGATAAGTGGCACGTAAGCGAAGAGGCCTCATTATCGGATCACAGGTATATCCTCTTTAACTTGCAAGATGAGGCTGCAGAGGTCCTCTATCGTAATCCCAGGAGGACTGACTGGTTGGGATATAAGTCTGACCTTCAGTCACAGTTGGGATCGGTAGGCGGAAGGGTGCGATGCTTCACAGACATAGATCAGATAGCTTCTGACCTGCAGAATGCTATAATCAATAGCTTCCATGACAATTGCCCATTGCGACGGGGGAAGAGTCGAACCAATAGTAAGTGGTGGACTGCAGACCTCGCTCGCAAAAGGGCTAATGTCAGGAAGCTGTACAATCAATGCAAAAGGAGCCGTATTTGGGAGTCCTATCATAGAGCTCTAACAGAATACAGCCTAGCAATCAAAAAAGCAAAACAAAGTTCCTGGAGGCAGTTTACACAGAAGGTAAATGAGTTAAGCGCGGCAGCTAGACTGCAACGCTTGCTAGCCTCAAGTCCAACCGGTCACTTGGGATCTTTAAGGTCCCAGGGAGGTCAACACACTTCCGGGTCTAGTGATAGCCTCAAACTTCTCCTTGAGACTCACTTCCCTGATTGTATCTTTGAGAATGACGACACTGGAACGTCTGGTAATCACGAGGCAGGCTCACGGCCAAGAGCTTGTCGTGGTAGCTAGGCCATTGCCAGAAGGATTGTCACTCTCTCTAAAGCCAAATGGGCAATTTCTAAATTTGCCCCTTTCAAATCTGCAGGAGGGGATGGAATCTTTCCGGCCCTGCTTCAACAAGGGCCGGAGAATCTCCTTACCCTTCTATGTGAACTATTCAGGGCGAGCCTAGCCTATGGGTACATACCACAAGTCTGGCGTCTCAACAGGGTGGTCTTCATCCCTAAAAAAGGGAGAGCGGACTACTCTGTCCCTAAATCTTTTCGTCCCATCAGTTTATCTTCGTTTCTACTGAAAACATTAGAAAGACTGGTGGAGAGGCACCTGAGAAAGGGAGTTCTCTCAGACACTCCCCTTCATCGCAACCAACATGCATACCAGCAAGGCAAATCCTGTGAATCAGCACTGCACCAATTAGTCAGTAGGATTGAGGATAGCCTGTCCGCCAAGGAATTGGCATTGTGCACCTTCATAGACATTGAAGGAGCTTTCGACAATGCCAAATTCACTGCAATGGTAAGTGGAGCACAGCGACGTGGCCTCGAGCCAGCTCTGTGCCGGTGGCTTAGGGCCATGCTGTGCTCCAGACGGATCAGGGCCGATCTCAATGAAGTATCGCTTGTGATCGCACCCACAAGGGGATGTCCTCAAGGAGGCATCCTGTCACCTCTACTGTGGAATCTAGTAGTAGATGGTCTACTTGAGGACCTTACTAACAACGGAATCTACGTCCAAGGATATGCAGACGACATAGTCCTTATGGTACAGGGAAAATACACAAATGTTGTTGTTGATATCATGAATACCAACCTTCAACATGTACACAACTGGTGTCAGGGAGAGGGACTGAAAGTAAATCCCTCTAAGACAGTAGTTGTACCATTCACTAGAAAAAAGAACCTAGAGTCTCTTTCTAGGCTGAAACTCGCATCCACTCAGCTGGAGTGGTCAAAGACAGTCAAATATTTAGGACTGACTCTAGACCATAAGCTTACGTGGAATGATCATCTTAATAATATCCTGCACAAAGCAAAGTGGGCGCTCATGACGTCCAGGAGACTTGCAGGAATCTCATGGGGCGTAAAACCCCATATAGCACTATGGCTTTACAAAGCAGTTGTAAGGCCTCAAATCACTTATGGTTCATTAGTCTGGTGGACAAAGGTGAATCAGGTAACTGCCAAAGCCAAGCTTGAAAGCTTACAAAGGCTTGGCACAATCTTTGTAACCGGAGCATTCAGGAGCAGTCCCTCAGCGACCCTCGAGGTGGCTTTAGGACTTCTACCTCTTGATGTTCATATAAAAGCTGAAGCGCGTAAGTCAGCTTATCGGCTGATGGTTGCTGGCTTGTGGAGGAATGGCGCGTCTAACGCGAGCCATGGCGCCATCACTGAAGCTGTAAACCCAAGCGCTATTCTCGAAATGGTCTCCGACACAATGAGAACGGAGTTCGTATTCAATAAGCCATTCTCTGTTGACTTCTACTCCAGAGATGAGTGGAAATCGCAAGATAACATCCCAACAATAAGAAAGAGCTTTGTCTGGTACACGGATGGCTCGCTTATTAAGGGTAGAACTGGATATGGAGTGTTTAGTCAATCCCCTAGCGGCAGTTTGGGTCGGAACTGCTCCATATTTCAAGCCGAAATCTATGGTATCCTAGCCTGTGCCAACCTAGGCCTCACCAGAAGGTACCAGGAAATGAACATCTGTATAATGTCAGACAGTCAGGCAGCTCTTAAAGCTCTTGACTCCAACAGCATTTCATCCAAGCTTGTGTGGGAGTGCTTTAACACTCTCTGCAAGCTTGGATCACGCAACTGTGTGCGTCTTGGTTGGGTACCGGGCCACACAGGCATATGTGGCAACGAATGCGCCGACAGGCTTGCCAAAAGCGGAGCAAGCATGCCATACACCGGTCCAGAACCGAGTTGTGGTATAAGCAAGTCAGCCGCTTATCAAAGTATAAACAAATGGTCCAGGAAGACACACCGCTTGCGGTGGCAGAGTCACCAAGGACAAGCACTCGGCAAAAGACTGCTTGCCGATTCTAGCTCCGGATTCACCAGATGGCTGATGGGGCTGGGGAGGGATCGGGTTAAGCAAGTGATTGCCTTGATCACTGGACACGGCCACTTCAGGAAACACCTAAACACTCTAGGTTTACGAAATGAGGACTCGGAGTGTAGACTCTGCAATAAGTCTGAAGAGACTGCAAAACACATAATACTGGACTGTGAGAGACTGGGAGCAAGGAGAAGGGCTCTTTTCGGTGATAAACAACCAGGCGACGAACCAGATGCTAGTATCGGGGAAAAGCTTCTTAGCCTAATTAAGGGCACGAAGATAGGCTTACCCCTCTAACATCAAAGGGGCACACAATAAGCTCAGGTTGACGTGTGAGGATCTAGGAATCCACCCCAATATCCCAAAGGAAAAAAAAAAAAAAAAAATTAGATATGTGATACAATCCACGATCAGATTTATTCTTGTATACCTGCTGGATTTTAAGACATTCAAAGATAATCAGATTTAATGGCCACCATTTTGTATTAATAAATATTGTTTATAATTGGCCTTATTACTACAAACATTTGATCCAAATTAGGTAGGATTTGTTAATTCGTTTTAAGATATTAAAGCAAATTTGTATATAAAAACACATACATACTGACGAATAGAAAACTAAGCACCAAAGATCTATTTCCATATTCTGAAATGCGTTTGCCATGACCTGAGCAGTTGCGGTATATAGACTTGTCCTAAGAATTACAGGACACTCTGTATATAAAATTATTATACAGAGTGTTCCACAACCTCTACCATTATTTTCAAATATTATTTATGGACCAAAGGCAAAAGCAATCATATTCACCTTTCTAAATCTCAATAATTACTCAAATAGCCACAATTTTGTTTTGTTTTTGTCTTTTTTTACTTTACTATTTATATTTGATGGATTTTTTAGGTTAAACTTTTGTAATACCTTTATAACCTTAAGGAATAATTACATAAAAAATTTAAATTTCTTACAAGTTTTATTTTCAGAATAGTGATTTCTAAAAAATCTTTAACCGTAAATATCTTAAAAAGCGATATGTGGTAAAAAAAGGTCTCAATTATTACACAATTTAATTAAAAATCTAACGATACCAAGTTTTAAAAATTAGTTTGGAAATAAGGGAGATAGTTTGTTTTTTAAAACCCATTAATGATTTTTAAAACCAATTACCAAACAATATTCGCCTTTATTATATGACAGCACTGAATGTGGGCTCCACCAATCAGCTGTTTTGATTCTAGCTGCTCTAATCATAGGTTGACTACCTAATTTACAAATCAGTTATAAAAATTACAACGAATTGAAAATTAAAGTGTAACAACATTCATTACACTTTCCGATATAAATAGCCTTAAAATAAAAGTACAGCTAAGCTGAAGTGTAATTTTAAATTTTACATTTTTATAGACGCTTTTTTAAAGACTTCACTGAGATTTCACTCTTCTTTTCACAATATTGTAAGAATGTTCATCCTTAAGTTTAACACTTCCAGATACATGGGGTTAGAAGTGCACGTGTGACTAATGTAACACACAATAGTTAAAGATTCTTTAACTGCATAAAAAAAGGCGATGATTTTCAGTTTTTGTCCATACATCATTACCGTGTTCTATTTTATATTTTCTCTTTACTCGTGTAAAAGTATCCGTTACCTAGAGAGTATAATATGCCACACCTTGGGCCTGTACACTCAAACATTGTTTGATTTATTCTTATATTTTTTACGAAATTTCATTTTAAAAAATTCACTGTACATAATGAGTGATGTATTAATATAGGCATAACAACTGAGAATAAGATCGATATTATTACTCGACCACTCGATATGGCCACATCAGTTCTGAACATTAGGGTCGGTAGTGCACGGACGGGTTTCGTCAGCTTCGTCAAAATTATGTGTGGACGCAAAAATAAGGAGTTTCAAGTTTTTATATGTTTACTAGCTGCTACCCGCCCCTTCGTACGGATTTTTTGTAGAATAACTGGTACGTCATAGACATCTCCTTCATGTCTTTAAAAAATGGCATACTACTGATGAAATAAATTATGGTCATTAGAAAATATCCCAATTTTAATTTCAATGCGACATTCCATGATTTTTTGAACTGATGTTCTAAAGTAATTACAAATCACGATCTCTCCTTTCCTATAGTACTGTAGGTAATAAAACACTTATGATCCACATTTGAAAATAGGGTTACTCATAAAAGGAGCAACAAAACACATATGTGAGAATATTTTACATGTAATAGTTGATATCACTTAATATGAAAGTCCTAATATGAATTTTATTATTCATTCTCGTAATATGACACTAATTATCATCGATACCGTTAGAAAAAGTAATATAATCGAGGGTATAATCCTTTACCAGAGGGATATATCTGTTAGAGGTAAGATGGACAGAAATCGACCAAACACTTTTTTTACATTAACTAGTTAGGAAGAAATCTTTGCGGATTAATATACTTCATCCTTAGCTACCAATGCCTCATCCATAAGTTTTTTATCATAAACTAATAATGTATCTTCAAGTTGTAGCCTCATGTGAAATATACCTTTCTTCCGACTCAACTGGAAGGGATATTGTGTATTTGATGTTTCTATATATTCCTTTAATTATGAAAAATAGTTAGGCATGATTCTATAGAGGATATTTTACGCGTAAGCAATAGTAATACTTATGGGCGTAACCTTGAGATATTTTTTTGAGTACCATTCTACGGATTTTTGTGTAGTGTTAAGTCTATGGAGCTGTTCCATTTTGCAGATGATTCACGGTACGTCTAATAGTGCATAAGATAAAAAATTATAATCTAGTTTCTTACTGCAGATAGTTACGAGTAATTATTTAAGGGCAGGCACTGAAAGATTATTTCTGTAATAAATGGCAAGTCAAAAACTGTAATTTTCATGCTTCATCTATTTCATTCCATAAAACCTAATTTTGAAATGTAATTAAAATTAAATATGAAACAAAAATGCCGCAAAGGAAAATTCTATACTGTGTGACAGTGAGCGCTATTTTGCACAAAATACGAGCCTAAATTGTATACAAAATTATATTATTTTTTTAAATTAGTTAATTAAACTAAAAAAAGAAGACTCCATTGCCGTGAAGCTATTAAATGAAATAAATAGTTTAATTATGGATTCATATACAATAACATAATTTTAATTATATCTAGAAAAATGTTTCATTGCGTTTTCACGATTGGATTAAGCTTGAACTTTTAATGCTCAGTGAATACCCTTAACTAGACCATGAGTAGATCTTCCATTTGTATGGACACCCAGTACTCAATACCTGTACAATAAAAATGACACAGCATAGATACTAGACTAATTATGTATAAAAACCATAATTACATTTTACCTTCTGTAATATTCCAAAAATCGACTCAAAAATAGCTTTTACTTTCACAAAAATGTGTAACTGTAGATACAGCAGTAAATATCTTATATTCGAGAGGAAAACAAATGATGGTATTTTTATAGTATTCTTATAGTTGATATGAAAGAACTTAATATACAATAATACAAATCTTATATCTCAAAAGAATGAATCCCATACATTTAAATTAAGACAGCTAATTAAAATTAAAACAAGATTTAATTTGTCTCTAAATTAGTGTATACTTGTAATTAAAAAACGTAAAGGGAAAAGAGCCTACGTGGGCTTTAATGATCTGTGTGTAGAGAATTTTACGTTTTTTTAAATATATAATTTAGCAGTCCGTTAATTAAATTTACAAACGTATTAACTGAAAGAATAAACAGAAATAGAATAAATGAAGGATATGATTTAATTAATAATTTCAATAGGTGATATTTAGAAAAAATTAAGAAAGCAAAGTCATGAGTGAAAATTATTACACAAATATGACAATGCGTGTGAGAGGGAGGAGTGCTAAGGTCTATTAGCCTTGTTAGTCGGAGCATTATTATGTAATATTAAGTCTATGGTAGTTTTTAAGAGAAACTAGCCATATTTGATTATTATATTATTTAATCGTTTGTCTGAAATTGCAAAACAATCGTAGATAGTAGCTTATAACTGGCAGCGTCACAAAAATCCAGATAACAACTATTATATTTATGATTACATTGAATATGTAAAAGATAAATATCCTTTTTGCTGGTTGAATGCTAGGGGGTGCTAATTCAGTGACTGAGCCATGTCCATGCGCTGAATAAGCACCCCCTTGGAACAGGGGGGTGTTAATTCAGGGACTCGACCATGTTCATGCGCTGATTTAGCACCCCCTTGTAGTCGGGGGGTGCTAATTCAGTGCCCGGTCCGTGTCCGTGCGCTGAATTAGCACCCCCCTGCCGTGACGTCAGAGCCCGAGGGGGTGCTCTGACGCCACCTAACGAGAATGTGGGAAAGAGAAAGGTAACACTCGGATGCCTAGTGCCGAATCGGTTGCCTAGTGACGGAGAGACTGTCACTCACGATCCCAAGTTGCCAAACTCACAGCGGTTACATCAAACACCATGATATCGTATTAGACTCGGTCGCTGCGGCTTTATCCGATGGTGTTTGGATTGTAGCATGTGAGCAGTTGTTTGACGTAATCTGTCAAAAGGGCGATGACGAGTGTCATTGACACTCGGATGATAAATAGAGTGACTGTTGAGTGTTCTGATGACAGAGTGACTAAATAGTGAGGTCCATAGTTTAGACTATCTGTCTCAAAAGTAATTATAGAACCCTGTAATATTGACGTATTATCGAGTAAAAGGTCTCATCCAATTATGAACTGCGATAAGTGAAATAAAATTCCAAGGACGATACCGGACCAAGTAACTTGTTCTCCTCTTCCAGATGTGTGGTTTTTTTGTGGGTATTAATGTCCACCCTATAAGTATTTTCCAGCTCTATTTTTTCCCAGTCCTCTCGTCTCCGTTTCCGTCATTGTAACAATAATAATATTCAATATTACATTTCGATAACAAAGATCTAGAATGATACACGTATTTGATACAGGAAAGAGCAAGAGCATCACTTCCAGGAATAGCTGAATTTAATGACGAGATTACGACCTTGCCATTTGACCAAAGAATCCACGCGTGCCTCAAGAGGACAAGGAATGTACTACAAAATCACAGGCTGAGAAGTGAGACATTTTCTCAAAGGCATAAATTTAGTTTTTGCCTGTAGTAGATTTTAAATTTACAGTGGCCAAATCTTGATCCAAATACTGCACAATTTTTGTATTACTCTCAGTAATAAATGTAATAAATATAAATAAAGATGGAGGTAATTTAGGCCTAAACCTTCTAGACAATGATCTAAGCCAGTCCTCAGCGGAGTGGCAGCCACTATAGAGGTGAAGGTGGTGGGGGGCGGCCTTGTACCAAGGTTGTTCACTTCAGGTCTGAATCACCTCCAGCTGATATCACCTTACTGGTGCGACAGAGAGAGCAGTTGTTCACATCACTTCCTCTCTCTGCCTCTCATGCCTTATATGTTGAACTGGAAGGCATGGAGCTCGTGTTTAGCATAGCATCAAGCGACTATAAAAATGTATTCAAGGATATCTTGCCTCACTAAGAACTGATAATTGTTTTCATCACAGCATGATTACTTGTCTATTTCTAGTATATATTTATTTCATAACGTCAACCACATCAGTAGTGAAAAAACTGTTTATAAATATGTAAAATATTAACTATCAAGTTTTGAACATATCTCTGATAAGGAATCTTTTTCAGCACTGCAATATACCCATCTAGTGTTTGATCTAAATGTCTAATTTGTATTGTTGTACAGTAAACATGTGGGTTTATAAATGTCAATCATCAATGACCTTCTTTATTATGTTAGGTAAGATACATCATCTTATTGCACGTGGTTACGCAATAATTAACTCAATGCTGTCAGCGGCAACAGCGTGCTTTGGTATGCTTGAGAAACGGAAGTAAGGCAAGGGAATTAATTGTCTATTGTCTCGTTATTTCCGTTCTAATGCCGAGATAGGAGTTTCTCTCACATTTTACTCGGACGGAATACACAACATTACTGGGATAAAAAATCTAATACGCATTACAGCTCAAAAGGAAAACAAAGCTAGAATCACAATTGCATTAGCCAAAATGTATTCCTTTTTATAACGTGTATATAACGTGAGGTGCTGACTTTTCCTGCAGCCTAAAATGACGAGATATTCTTAAGTTTAATATTTTTATTGTTGATAATTAATTATATGATCTACTTTATTTGATCAGTCGTATTTTTTCAACTAACTTTAAAAATTAAGTTATACAAAGAAACATTAATTTGAAATGCCTCATTAGTTTCCGTTATTTTTATCACACGTAACACCAGCGGCACTGGTTCAGCGATAGGTTAAGTAGCACCGTGTTCATATTTAACAGTTTTGAAATGTTTAAACAAGAAATGTTTACATCCTCCCAACAGACAAAAGAGAAATTGTGTTAATCGCCTGAGTGATAAGCATCAATGACGCTCAGCCAAATTAAATGGTTGGACATGTACAATTATATAACTGATTACTGTATATCAAGAAATAAAGTTTAATGTTGAATTAAAAGTGTACCGAGTCAAATATTTCATATTGACTCCAATCTTTTTTTTACTGTTGAGTAAAAGTTTCACTTGTTAAAATCTCATATGATTGTACACAGTTTGTTTACAAATGTATTTATTCAGTTATTATCCCGTTTCCATCATAGTTAACCATAAGACCTAGGTAAAAATATTCGCTAACGCCCAGCCAAAATCTGTAGAGTGACATGCTCCATCACTGAACTCGGTGTTCCTTATATATAATTGAAGCTTCATGCAACATTTCAAGTTCACAGGTCAGTTCGTTTTCGGAATATCATTCGGACAGACAGACAGGAATTAAATTAAAGCTCCACGTTAAAGCTCTACCAATAACATGCATCTTGTGTCTACTATGACGACTAAAGGTCAACTACTCCATTACGGATAATATATTATCCCATGATATAATATCACTCAATATGATATTAATAAAATGTTTTTGATCATATTTTTGCTGCAAATCATTGAGTTAAATACTCATGAAGAAAATTATTACAGCAATAAATAGCGATAAACAAATATTTTTAAAATTCAATCAAAACTAAAAAGAATAGTTGCCTTTTACATCTGAATTGTTTAAATATAATCATGAAAAAGTTAATACGTCGTGGTATTTATGGCAGTGTTCCTCTCGATTTTTACATTTTAAAAGCCGTAAATTATTTGTAGATTTAGTTTATTCAATTCATTTATTTTGTAATGCGTTCATTTTTAACACCCACTCCAAGCAATAAACGTAATTTTAATTGTAAACATACCGACATTTTAAAAGATGATCGCCATTATCCTTTAAATAAGAGGAAGATATAATTAACTTTTTATTAATTATTATGCTCTACCAAAATATATCATTGCAATATAAAATCACATACATAGTATTTTAATTGACATTTCATTCTTGTAAATATTAATCTGTTTAAATGAGCAATAATAAATTTACACAATAAGTAAGTATTTTTTGTTTGAAGATTGTTTTTAACGATGGAATGATTGTAAAATAAATAGGATTCTTTCGGACTTTTGTCATTAATACCGTTCAGTAATACAAAACATCATTTGCACTACATTTCGAGATTTGTGATCTGATCTCTTCCTCAGGTGATGAACTAACTTAACACATAACTACAATCTAGTTTAAAATAAACAGAATTTTCTAAAAAAATTGTAAACATAACATGACAATTTTCTACGGCCATGACACAGGAAGATTCGTGCTCGAAACGTGAACGAAAACTTAATTAGGTTCTCAACCATCCATACAATATATCTATTCTGTGAAAATATGTTTGTTTAGTAGAGCGTGATTAGTAAACACACAATTCTGTTATAGCACTTATACAATTAAAAATAAAATTATAGTATAATACTTAACCATACTAAATTTAAGTGCTATTCGGAATTCATAGACAACTAAACTGAAATCATACTTTTCTTGTTTTAAAGTTAAATCGTCTAAAAAACGAATGGGTTTTAACTTTTGTATAAAGCATTTTGAGATTATAAAAAAAGGAACACGAATAATACTTTAATCATTACCTTTTAGTAATTTGGTAAATGACGATAATTTGCAATAAATAAATCAAAAAGCTGAATCGTAATAATTTTATACTTTATGCAAGTTTTTGAATACGTTTCAATATTATAAAGCCGGAATTTAATTAAAAATTGAAGTGAAATTTTTAATTAAATTCTCTTTTATAACTGTAACCGAGAGCTTGAAAACGCAGCATGCTCCATGTTTAAAGATAAAAATACAAAGACGTTAAAATTCAAATATTCCCTATTTAAGAGAGGTACTCTCCGTTTATGTGGAGTTTAATGCCGGGCATTACTACGTTGAATTCTCCATTACAGTTTACCGGCTGCCTCTCATCTTCTCTTTAATACAGTAGATTGCTTTTGTCTCAAAACTTCATCCATTTGACGTCAGCTTAGCCCTTTTAAGAGCGGATACGTTTACCGTTATAATACCTTGAGAACATACTTAAACAGATTGTCCAAAGTTTGTGGAGTGTGCTTCATGGATAAACACCCAAAATCTTTATGGGCCAGATATCCAATTACGATATTACACCGTGTAAGAAAACAAATATCTCGTTACACTGACGTAGTGAACGAACATTCATTCATCAAACCAATAAAACATGTAAAAAGCGGTTTATGACGTGAACTGTTAATTTATAAGGGACTTGCTACAACTTCCGTAACGTCTCGTTTTAAGGAATATGTCAATGCCAAGCGATCCACAAAGCCGTTGTTCATTATTCTCTTGTTTCAGTATACGTAGAAATATGCAAATCAAGAAACGAAACCATCCACATTAATATGTTTATATCTATACTTTTCACATGCAAAAACAACATAATAAACATGAGAAACGACATCGAAGTTATGTTATTAGATATATAGTTAAAGAAGTAAATATAAGTACCATTCAGTATAGCCTGTTTTATTAGATAGTTTTTAACTTAAGATATATTTAGGATTTTACAGTAAACTTTATTGCCTTAAAAGTATACTTTCCCATATATTTTTAAACTTCGTTCAACCTTATTCCTCCTTCTTAAAACATCAACTTAGTAAGTAAGTATACGAATCGTTTGTTTCTATAAAATTATATATTCTTGTTCGTTAGCTCTACTAAAGTCTTCTCACATTCCCTGCATGGTTTATTCATCAATGATTCCTCCACACCCCAGAACCTTGTGGACTGAAATTGTGGATTTAAAAAAATCATAATCTGAGTTAAATATATTTCTAATGCCCACCATTGGTGCCAACGCGCGCGCAAAAAATGTATTAAACCAAACATCTGTGGGAGCGCGTCAATTACCATTGGAATTGGAATATTTGAACATTACCTTGAGATGATGATTACATTCACGCCTTTTATTGAGCTTACAGTGCAATGGTTAACTATGGTGACATGAGATTAAGGAACGGACATTTCATGATTGTTGTTTCTTTTTTTGTCAATAGAATTTCTTTTATTTACTTAAACAAACTTCTCTTTCAAATGCGGCCATGAAATACAAGCCAGGAATTTTCCTAACTATAAAGATTTATTCCTCGCAATATAAACCCTAAAATAGCACCAAACCCCTCTTTGTTACCTTCTGTTAGTTTCGCAAATACATTATATATTCTAAACTTACAGTTAGCTAACCAATTTCTGAACTTAGATTTTATCTATTCATATTCTACCCTTAAGAGTTTATCTGTCTATATTCTAACCTTAGAGCTTATCTACTGATATTCTATCCCTTGCGCTTATCTATACAGATTCTAATCTTAGAACTTATATATTAATATTATATCCTTAGAGCTTATCTATTTATATTCTACCCTTGAAACTTATCTACCTATCCATACTCTATCCTTAAAGCTTATTTGGCCGTACTATCGTTACAACTTATCTAGAAGCTAATATTATTCTCTCCTTAGAGTTAATTATGTATGACAAGTGTATTATATATAAGTAAATAAGGACAAAATTTGTGATAATCTTGTACGTGCTATTTCTTTATCTTAAATTAATTCCTACCGTAAACATTAACATTTGCACTTCTGCATGAATCTGTATAAACTTTTGTTTTGAAGTAGGAGTTTTAGGGTGGTCATGAAAATTGCCATTACTGGAGAGATAAAACAAGGGTTAGCATGATAAGTTAAATTGAAAAATTCCTATGTATTATGTACAAGGTATAAGAACCGCTCCTAATTCTTTACTGTGAAGATTTTTACGTAATCGGTTGTGTTACGTGAAAAAATCAGGATCAGAATTGCAGATAACTTGGTTTTCAAGCTACTTTTCAAAGGGCTAGTCACGAACCTGTTGTTTTATCGACTGCCACCCCAGTCTTGTCCGTCCCACCCACCCACACACTCACAACATATGAAACAGTTCTTTTCCTCAATTAAAAGTAATTACAATCACGTCTTTTCTAAAAAAAATTAAAAGTTCAGAAATTCTGTTATGGAGGTAAAAAATCCATTTAAGATCGAGATAGGAAAAAACGTTAAAGATAACATACAGAGTCACTTGGCAAGCGTTAGAGGAGAGCAGTCATTTAAGTTTTTTATCATGACTAAAGACATCATGTAGCAATAGACATAGCGGAGGAAAGTGGCAGATTGAATCTTTGACATCCCAGACGTCTCTTTTCACCGAGATCATAAGAACCTCACTAACGGTTCTTATGATACAATTATAGAAAAATTATTAATAAATAAATAGAAAGAAATAACTTTGTGTATATATGTGGTTTAACCCATAAATGTTAAACTGCGTATTAAACTAACTCTTAAGTTGTATTTCAACCTATTCAATAACTACATGTTTCCTTAAAGGAATGCCCTCAGAACAGTTACCATTAAATTTTAAAAGTAAAAATGTCTCAATTTAGGTGTAGTTTAATTTAGAATGGTACGTTCAAAGAAGTATCTACCACATTATTGAGTTTTGTTAAGTGAGTGCCATTATATTTATGGCACTCATTTTGTACTTCAAAAATGAATCTTCCTTTTACAGTACTTATGTAAATTTATTTTTACGTACATCTACAGTACAACATAATGAAACTGTGATATTGTACAGTTAAATATTTTAGCTACAATTTTACAAATTTTCAACAAAGTTTTTGATAAGGAACGAGGGTCAGTACTAAATAACATGACACTTTGTTTAAGATGGCCTCCTCAAACTTGGTTTTGTCATAATCTTAATGTTGTCTCATTTAGATCTTTGAGATCTCAGACCTTTCACACCACTGAAATATGAGACACCTCGCAAACTGTTTTATGAAACCATCGACGAGTACGTCACACTCTCTAGATTTGGAACACACAGGGTAATATAGAACCGTTTTATTGGAAATACCAAGAAATAAAGAACCAAAAAGAACAATTTACTGCTATTCGTATTTACCAGTTTTAGACGATAACTTTAAAATCTTCAGGTCTGGTTCTATAATCCTCCTTAACGAGCAATTCTGCTGTATTAAAATGGATCTTCATTAAATGTTAACAAGACAAAATCCTCATTCTCCAATAGCCTCGTTTATTCCAATCACAACAACCTGTATTCCTTTATAGTTCTTTTTGTTTGTTTCTCATAACGCAAACCCAAATCTCTTCTTTTTACATTGAATACTTGCGAAAAATTAAAACAGAAATGAAACAGCAGCATTTTTCCTTCATATAGTAACCCTTGAATAGTAATGTCATTAAAGTGCGTTGAATATAACAAAACATCATATAAAACTTGTTGTGTTGAATGAATAACGTTATAGGTAGCAGTTAGGCTACATACTGGTTGGCGAACAATATCAACCAGAATAATTTCGAAAATGAGATTTGTATGAATAAGGAAGCTCTCTAAGAAAGTGTAAGTAGAAAGTATGACGGCTCCTTTTTAGCACGTACCTAGCAAAACGAACAGTCGTCAGCTGAACCTAGCCGCTAGGGTCAAAAGAAACGTCTGGAAGAAATGTAATAATTGGCTAACGAGTTGACTCAAACTGCCTTTCCAATACTGACAGATTCTTGGCAGTCCTTGCATTTCACCGTTCTGGTTGTGTAATTCCAATATATTAAAAATATTACACAATTAATTACAGTGTAGTGTTACACATACTACTACTTTTATATTAAGAACTGAACATAATTTTACTGCAAAACCATCACCACTCTATTATTCTGAAAGTATCGAGTGTAGACATAGCAGTAACTTACAAGGCCATCGCATTGCAAAATACCTCTTCTCACTTCTAGTGGAAAACAGTTTCTGCAGAACGACATTAAGATTTGCCCCACAATAACAATGGCAGAGTTTTACTCCATTTATTCTTTGTCTAGAGACTTTCGAGATTCATCATTTAAATGTACGATTTGCATCCGCTTCTTCCTCTTTTAAGACTTTTGTCTAATATTCTTTCATAATTTAGCGTTTCACTGGACTAATCTTTGAGACTAATTCTTGAATAGCCAATGATAATGTCGTAAAAAGTAAAACGCAGTTGTATACATACAAATTGTGTATTTTTAATGAGTAAATTTTAATATTTTTTATTATTAGGTAAAACATTATTGTCCTTATAGCAGCCGATAACAACTTGCTTTCATTTATATCACACCCTCGCAATTAATTAAAAATTAAAAATAAATTCAGAAAAATATTATAATATGTTTATGGCAACCTCACATAATTTTCATAATTTCCTGGTTTGTATGAGAGAGATATTTTGAATAATGCTCGTTTATAAAATGGCCCGTTATTAAAAACCCTGTGTTATACATGTGTAAACATAGAACAGGTTCAAACATTTTGGACCAAAATATTATTTTTATTACTATAAAACAAATAATTTATCCCGAATCCACTCAACGACTAATATTAGTCGTACAAAAAATAAACATTTATATTCCCTTACTCGTGAAACAACAATAATCTAGAATAATGTTATGGATTGAATCACGATATAATTTGTACTCTTGATTATTTTTACCACTCGACCCCTTGACAATATCAATGAACGATATAATTAATAATACTCATTCATGATTTTTAAAATTTAAATTTAGTAACATCATTATGTACCTATATTTTAACGTGAATTTACCAAAGATTCCATAATTTTTGAATACAGTTCAGTATCAATCCTAAAATATAAAAATACATATTTTACGAGAGATTCCCAATAAGGAAATCACTGTCGAAGAATCACTTTGAAGATAAATTGTAATAATTAACAAGAAAGTTTGATAATACTCAGTCTAAATAAATACAGTTTAATATTGTTGAATATGAAAACTCTCAATAAATGATAAGTTAATTTAGCACTGCCGTAGTGAACCCTGCTCTGGGTGTTTCGTCTCTTTTTCACTTTAATTTATATGCCTCGTGCCAGAGGTTGATTTAAAACCAAATTAAGGCCAGATCTTGACTCCTTCCAACCTGTGTTTATAAATATTGTAAGTACTATTAAAAAGTTTAAAAATGTATACTACAAATATGCATTTACTATGAAACATTTACAATAAAGGTTACATGTAAAAAAGTATAGATGCAAATATGACTCCTTAATATATGTAGACATCCGTCTACATATTATAACATATTATAAATACATAATAACATATTATAAACAAAGCATTAGTTCACTATCAGCGCCAGCCAGGGCTAAACTAGAACTCAGGATGGAGAGACATTTCTAGCTTTGGTCTCATAACACCTCCAATAAGATGACATTGATAAGCGAGCCCCTACGGGGATGAGGTTTTATTTGAGTTAGATTTGTATACAAGACAAATGCATTGTTTTACTTAAATAATATGAAGGGTTGTATTTGTAACAAAAAGTTTTCAAATTTTGTCAAATCACGTTTCACCGTAAATCCATTGCAATACGGTGTATTTATCATATTTATGATATTTCTCAAAGCCCTGTTTCCCTCCAAGTAGTACAAATAATGGGCCTTTATCAGCTGATTTCATTCTTGTTAGTATTATTGTTTTCACAGCAGTTTCTTAACTATAAACGCATATGATTGTTATTTGCCAAGAGAAAAAGGTTTTTTATTTGAGGGAAAATAACGGAATTTGATCACGAAATGTATTCTAACACTTGACCACTTCAATACATAGACATATTATAACTTTATTACTTTGGCCAACACCCGGTTTTATACAAAATAATAGTTTGGTTTAATATTATATTTAAATGAGACAACATTCATGGCCCACGAGTTATAAAAGTAGAAACTCATGAATATTACGTGTAATACACCACTGTATGACATGGCGGCTCTCGCCTGTAATGTGAGGTGTCTAGCACCATCAACTCTGTGTCCAGCCTACAGCACGAGCACTCCGTTCCGCGCTACGGTTCGGTCATTGACGTGTCTACACGACGCAGAAGAGGGGAGGGGCAGAACACCGGCAGGCATGGTAAAAACTGAACCAGATTCACTCTCTGCAGCCGTAGCAGTGCAACACGCAGGACCCTAGGGGTCAGACAATGGTAGGGGCTGGGGTTACGCCCGACTCTATTGTCCTCTGCAAGTAGCTTTTGGAAACTTTAGATTCGTTTCGTTCACTGTTACGCCGAACTCATGACACAAAACCTACTTTGTGTTACGACAAAAATTCGATCGAACGATGTTGATCAACCGTTGCTATTGTATGAGTCTGAGCTTTAACAACAGAGATGTTTAACCTCATACGACAAGGTTTATACATAAAACAAATAGCATAGGAAAGCGTATTGAAATTAAAAAGCAGATAATTTTAAGACTACGACTCTAATTGTGTATTCCAAAAACTACACCCTTAAATGCTTTATTTACCTGTATTTTATAGTCATTCGTGACTTTTGTTAACAATTTAGGTACATTTAGGTAAGGTTCCCGTGAAATACGTCAACTCTGACGACTCTTATGTTATTGCACTTTACACTAATGAACAATTTCTGTAATCTTCAATAATCTCCTACATATTTATGTGAACCGTCTAGTCAACTTCACAAAAGTTTTCAGTTATAATTTAATTTGATCGATAGTTAACTTTTCTGATACTATAATTGTGTTACTAGATCTATACAAAAGTTCAATTTGTATTTATTGTATAAAACAGAAACTATTAATTAAAGTATTAATGCTGGTTGTGAACCAACTAAGTATATAAAGTGGAATTTGTTTTAAAACAAGGGTTCTCTTACTAAGCGGGAGAAATATGGGAAGTTCAGTAAAATAAATATCCCTTTTTACAACAGGAGGACTGTAACTTGTTACATTCGGGTAATTTCTCATTTGTCTCTGCAATATT
This sequence comes from Homalodisca vitripennis, assembly GCF_021130785.1. Taxonomy (NCBI): domain Eukaryota; kingdom Metazoa; phylum Arthropoda; class Insecta; order Hemiptera; family Cicadellidae; genus Homalodisca; species Homalodisca vitripennis. The sequence continues at coordinate 47,303,922 of NC_060215.1, forward strand.
TTGGACAAACGAACAATCCAAAAAACAATACTTCGTACACACGGTACGGTACCCCTTTATTGCTGTCTGGTACTCCAGGTTGTCGTACTGTAGGACTGCATAATTTTGACGAGGTGGCTGACGTCACGTTCTGGAGGGTAGGACAGTTAGTCCACATCGACTTACTTTCCAAGACTGACCTGATCGTGCATTAATTTTTCTGCCTGTACTCATTCTAGTTATGATTCCACTAAATTCAAAACTTATAAACCACTATAAACCAAAAACTATACTGAACCTATCTCTCTACGGATACGTAATCAGCATATATAAAACTAGTACGGAAATCTAGAATACTAAAATGTCTATCAGGAGCTAAATTATATTACAAATTACTTTCCTACTAAAAATCTAATAAAATTAGGGAAGTTTACTAATTATATATCAATAACTATCAACATGTTAATAAAAATAAAAAAAACCTGCAGTATTAAAATGTTTCAAAAAGTTTTCAAAACTAGTAATGAGCTCATATAAGAAACTGATATTTTTGAATTAACAATACATGTTTAATTAGAACTTATTAATGAAGCTGTATAGTAACACTACATTAAGCTAAAATTGGGGTAAAAATTTCAATGCAATTCCGAAGAGAAAGTAATTTTTTGCCGGATACTGTTATTGAACGATATTGAACCTTATACAAATGTGTTAAGTGTGTATTATGGTCAATTGCCCAAAGTCAATGTAGGCCGATAAATAAAACAACTAAAATTATTTGTATATTCATATCTATAAATATGCGTAATTATATTAAATATTTGTGTATTTTATTAATGTTTAGTGCTAGTTATAAAGATAGCTCTACAGAAATAAAATACATAAACTAACGTTTGTCATGAATACTTTATTGTCTGATTATAAAAGTATTTTGACAAAACAGAAATAAGATACATGTCCTGAAGAAAAATAGTACATCATGAATAATATGTAAACAAATGGTGCTAAGCATTCTAAACGATATTGTATTGTAAACATAGAACGTCATACAAACAAATTCTTGCTATTATTTTAAGGAACTTCATGTTATAAAATATCGGATTATAAATAGATATTATATTGCAATATTATTTTTGTCAAATGAAATTTAGACTTTAAACAATAAACAACCACTCTGAATGCTTAATATAAATTTATACAAAACATACATGGTCATACAATATAAAACAACTTATATGCGTATACGATTTCAAATCTGCCTTGTAAAGAATGAAAATCAATGTGTTTTTGTGGCTAAAACATTATTTACAATGTAGTTTACTCTGATTAGTTTTGTATTGCCTATCAAAGTTTTGTAAACCTAATACTTATAACTTTGGTAGTATTAATACAAACTTTAGATGAGAATTCAGTATTTTTCAATAGTAACAAAAATAGTAACTTCATCCAAAAACTGGGTTAATTCCATAGCAGATGGTAAGTACATGATAATAATATGATAGATTACTCATGCTAGTATAATTAGCTGAGTTAGCGAATTATACCATTCAATGATGAGGTATATATTCTATATTTGTTTTATTGTTTTAAAAGATACAGAATTTTTATCGTTAATTTTGCTTTTTTAGTTTAGTTATAAAAGACGAATTTCCTGTTCAATATTATTAATAATATAAGTAGATTATCAGAGACCTAATTCATTAAACAACAATAACTGAATTTTTTCAATTTATTGTTTATCAGAGTTTGTTAGATTGTTCTCAGAGATCATGTCTATTAGAATATTGTAAGTAAATATAACAAGATTTGCTATTGCTGTAAAGTTTAAAATAATTATTAATTACTTAATGGTACTGGAGTTTAACTTTACAAACATGAGTACTGACAAAAGTTTATGAGATGTACTGAAAATAATTTTAGTAAAAAGAGAGTTAACTAGTGAACAATTTTAAATTTAAACTCTTTTTCTAACCTTGATTTCATAATAAGTAGAACTAGTAATCAATATAGTGCGTATCGTTTTGGTGGTCACTTGGTGGAACTGGAAACCTTCAACAGACTAGCATGGGGTAGGGTTATGTATTAATTATTGAGTTACAAACTGTTCAATATTCCTGCACAGTAATCAATATGTTATTTGGGCATTTTATTATTATTTTTTCTTACAACTCAAGATTTCGAAGAACTCATTTTTTAGGACGTGGAACTACAGTCAATTTATCTCTCAAGTACAATAATGTACGATCCCTTGTCAACCCCTCGTCAAAACTCGTGAGTTGGACAGTGGGTCCCAGGCCAGGATCCTGGACTCCCAGTGTCTGCCCCGAAGTAAGTTAGAAACGACTCCGACAGTTTCACGACGTGGCCCTACAGTCCGTTTACCGGTAGTCCTAATATTGTACCCAGTGAGGGAACAGCGAAAAAACGGACGAAGTACTCTCATTGCAATACTTCAACGGGCGTTTCGAGATCCACACAGAGCTACGAAGTAAAATAATCGCCTTACTTTCATTACATTAGTAGTATCATAGTTATCATTGTAATATTAGTAAAATATCTAAAACTCGTCAGTAAACCTTAAGGGGGCTGGCCCAGTAAAAAAAATTTTTATTATATTTTTTAAATTTTCCTTGTTTATTTACAATTAATTTAATGTAAATATCATGGGCATACGATTTTTTTTTGGCTGAGTTACAGGTAAAAGTGTAAACGTATGTCAGACAAGACTTTGTTTTGATTCTATTTTCCACTCATTCATATGTAGGCACATTTACCCGTTACCAACAAGCAGTTGCTTCAAACAGTCTTGGGACTTTTAAACATAAAAACTCTATCCCCAAAGCCATCATGCTGGAGATAAAACCAATATTTGTAGACCTAACAATGCCAAACCTCCTCCAAAGATGACTTATGGGAAAAACACAGAACTCCAACGAAAGTTTCAGCAGTATTTTGTGGTCACTGTGTCCTAAAAAAGGATTTGCAGGAAGGGATATTGTGGAAATAGCTGCTCATGAAGCTTCCCTGATATTTAATGAAGGGAATAATGCAAAGTCAAAAGTGCTAGACCACTTGAAAATCAAACCCGGAAAACACTTCAAAAGCTGCATGGAGACTTTTGACGTTCGACGAGTGCGCGACGCAAATAAAAGAACTATGTTGGCAAGTCTGGAAGAAAGGAGAGCAAGGAGAAGGCTTAGAATAGAAAAGGAAAGTCAAGACAAGGAAAAGGAAGGTGTTTCTTATGCTGCTGGAGCATTTTAGAGTACCATTTTAGTAAATTTATCAATAAAATATGTTTGTTTGCGATTTCCCGAAACATTGTTTTTTTCCTATTATTTACATCATAACTCCAAAAGTATTGGAGCAATCTTCACCAAATTTTCACCAGATCTTCATTTTAGCTGTGTAAATGGCTTGAACTAAAATTAAAATGGTGAGTAAAGTATTTCTTATATTCCAAGCCTATTACCTTCTAAAAACTCAAGTTTTTTTGGTAAAACTACTTTAAAATTCAGTAATTTGTTTTATTTGTACATTTTTTTATATATTTTTAGTTCAGGCCAAGAAACTATTGCCTAGGAACAAGATACATTTTATTTTGTGAAATTATCTTATAAGGTAGATTATTTATCATGTTAAAACCATTAGACTAAAGATTTTTTTTGCAAAAAAAACAAAAATTAAAAAAAATAATAAATTTTATATTTAAAATTTTGTTTTTTCTTAAGTGTGTATAAAAAGTCTATTTTGACTTAACCTGGAAGTTTCAAACAAATTGGGCAATATTTGACTGAGTACAAAATTGTTTTCCAAAACCATGCAAAAGTGATTGTGATACTGGGCCAGCCCCCTTAAAGAGCTAAAAATTCAGTTTATAGTTCACAACAGCCGTTGTCTTTTAAAAATACGTAACATGTATAAAAAAACTTGTATAATTGTATATACAGGAAACACGAACATTTTAACCACTCAAAAAGTAGGTAACACGCTCTTTACTATTATTCAGTTCAAGCTGAGAGTATCACTTGAGGTGATAGAGAGGACTCTGTAGTCATAACTTTGCCTCTCAATAAAGTCATATTTCATTTCATTTTACTGTCTCCAACTTCTCAGTCCTTATCAGCTAAAGGCAAACAAAAGACAAGATGAGAGTTTAAGTCCTGGATTACAAGTGATCAATGTTTAATGTTTACGGCAATGTCCAGCGCGTGTAACCTCTATAACAAAATAAAGCAAATGAGTTTAAATACTAATGTACTAACGGAATAGAAAAGGTCACTTAAATGTATAGCCTAGGATTATATTAAAATAACAATTCCATAATTTCAAAGTACCATACTTATGGTGTATTTAGATCAATTTTAACTTTTCAAATGTGATATCGTATTTTATTAAATTATTTCAATATATTCAAAAATGAAGAAGTAGTTCATGAATGCATGCATGGTACAAGCTGATTTCTCAGGGCAGGTAGCAAATTGTCTATGTTGATGTTGGTGTTGGTGTGTTTGTGTGTGTGTGAGTGTCGCCAAATGTCTATAATCACTCGGGGGCCACGGTTCTCCTTACAGAGTTATAATAAGCGGGGCTTCAGGAGAAACAGCAAGACTCATCACATCATCCTTGTGGTGGTGGGGGGTGGGTTAAGATTCTTTGGTTCTCTGCAACCCAGATATGACGAGTTGGTAAGTGTCTACAGCTAACGTGGACAAAGGACTTTTTGAGGCAGTACCGACACTTCTATTCCGATTAATTCCAATTTTAAATGACCACCAGACACTCATCCTTGAAACTGTTATGGATATATATATATATATATATATATATATATATATATATATATCAGAGATCACGGTAAGACTGCAGATGTTCGCGGTCGAAGAATTGACAATCTATGGTCGTAGTGTACAACCGACAATTACTTATGAAATATAAAACGTACATAAATGTCAATTTGTGTACTACCGTAAAATTTATCAATTAAAAACTATTAAAAAAGCACCTGCTATTAAATTCGTTCGTGGATTAAGATTACTGCCAAATCAAAACGTGTTTTAGCAATCAGCTGTTTTAAACTAAACATAAGTACTCCCATAATATTAACATTGAAACTATTCCGTGTGACTGAGCTCAACTCTCGATATATTCACAAAAAGCACATTTAGAGTGTAAGAGATTTCTTTTATTTACAAATATTTATATGGAATTAGATAAAGTTTTAGATACCTAAATCTGCCGTACAAAAATCAAAAAATTCTTGGAATAATATACATTTCTGCCTCTACGTTAACATATGAATATATCGATTGACTTGAATAATAAGTCAAATCATGTATAACCGTAGGTGTCATATAACTTGGCATATGTTAAACATCGTCATAGTTTATATTGTCTTGTATAGAGTACTTTTATCAATAGAATGTAAAGCGAAGAACGATGAATGCATCAAGAAGGTATTACATACATTTCGTACAGTCGCAATCCGAAGGCTTTATAAATCTGTAGGGATGTGTCGTCTCTTTGTGGTTAAATACTATTGCGGGATACAAACATACTTCCCTATTATAACTTCCTTACCAACCTAACGCTTGAGAGGCACGGATAGCGCTGTCGTACGCTAATTGGCAATATTGTACCATTCAATACAGAGTGCTCCAAACAGAGGGCTCTCAAACTGCAGTATTATGCGCTGTGTACTGTATGTTCTAACCTCCAAACATGAAATCCTATTATACCGTTATAATCTATATTAAACTCAGTCGGCTAAGAGATTGATGTCAAACAGTTTTCCACCTAGGAACAACTGTGTTAGTAAAACTGTTATTTATTTTCAGCAAATTACATCCCCAATTAAAATAAAACTAATTGTGAACAATGTGATCCTATAACGTATCGTAGCGTTGATTAAACCTTATACAAGAGAGCTATAAACTCAGTGATCAATTATATCACAGAATAAAAATTTTAATCTCCAATCCCAACCATACACGTGTAATCCTTTCGGTTGTTTTAGCAAAGTTGAAATACCGGTATGTTACTCCTTATCAACATATTTGGCTCATCAGATGACATACAGCAATTTTTTATAATTTGTATTTAGAAAAAATATTTATTGTTCTCATTGTTCCCATTTAATCATATTGCCATATGTACAATTTTTTGCATTTAACACCATTTTATGGCATTTAGCCAATTTGATACATTTTAGATGAACAAAAATGTAGTGTTTTCTTTTTATATTTGAACACATTGGTGGATTGTGTCACTATGTAGACTAGCTTTAGAAAAAGAAAACTAGTTTCTGCGTTCAATAAAGTTGAAACAAAACAGTCATCCTAGTCTCGTTTCAGTTCAACTAAGAACAACCTTTCAACTCTTAATCAATACAAACCAGGAAGCATGTGTTACAGACGTATTGTTCTACACACGTATCATTCGGAAACTCAATTTGGTTTTAAAAACCTATTTAATAAATATCAAATTTTAAATGTTCAAATTCAAAAAGTATCGTGTTTATGTGTGACCATAATGCACATATTTTTTCAAAAATATGCATAGTCCAGTGTCGACTTAAAATTTCATTACAATAGATTAGCTATTATAGCTATTAGAAAGTAAACATCTAACAGAGAAAACAAGGTACTTTTACCCTGTAAATAGCATATATTTTACATAAATAAATTAAATGTTTTACCTTCTAACTAAAAACAGATGGATGTAATTATTTGTGTTCTCTAACGAACAACAATGCAAATTTTAAAATGAAATTTATTTCTACTTGTTCGTTGTATGAACAGTGGAATCCTTTAAACAATGCAATTTTATGCCTTGTTTTTTTAATTCAATCGTGATAAACACAGATTCATATATCTAAGTAAATATAAAGTAGAATGTTCAAAAACTGGATCAACTCTCGATGCATTTCAACATTTTAAAGACTCATGTGATAGATAGCATGTCCTTATTATTATTATACATTCATTTTTCAGAGGTCCTTAAATACTAAAATAGTTCTAAATATTTCTGTAAATTTCACTCCCAGTGAATTATGCCCTCTTCAAGACAGATTTGAACATCGTTATTGATTTGAACACCGTACATCTTTAATAAAATAGTTAAGGGTCCTCTCATGTGGTCTGTTATTCTTCATTTAATTTTATCAGATAGTCGGTGCAATCAGAATCGGGAGTCAGAGGTTTTCGTAACTGGAAACATTCAATAACACGTAATTTCAACAGAATCCGTACGGTTCTGTGTCTTTGTAGGTTAGTACTATAACGTAGCTTTCCTAATAGTCGGAAGAATTTATCCTGACAAACGCAGGAAATCAACCGCAGACAGAGCTGTAAAACTCTGGACCAGCAAACAGGCGCAGATCCGCTAGATTCTAGTACTACACCGGTCCGCTAGGCACAGCACGGTCTGTCGACTTTCTCTCGGTGACGTCAGTGGGCAGCTCCATGGGTTGGGCCGACTTGTCTCCGTGATCAGTGGGTGCCGTAACGGATGTGCACGAAGGAGCTGCTAAGGCTCTACAGCGACATCAGTAATCAGTACGCCGCTAGCCGGCTCACCTCCACATGGCCGAATTCACTATGGAAATAATTACCAAGAGGCGTTACAGGTGAACATGATCACTCACAATGAAGAGTATTTGTAAATTTTATTATTCAATGTAAGGTCTATTCAAGGTGATGCAATAGATGTGTTGGGATATGTTTTTAACTGTTTTAGCCATAGTCCTTATGGTATAATTTGAAAACAGGAACTATAGGAAGGAAAGTTATTGATCATTTGTAGGCATTTAAAGATTACTTTTAAGAGCGTCTTATAATAAGACCCAACTATTGAAGGTATGCAATGTCCACAATATATGTATATGGATACGACTGAAGATATATGTATTATTAAGGACTAGACAGGTCCTTCTTAAAATCATAGTTGTTTGTCCGTCCGCTCGGTCATATCTCTTTATAGAGAAGTCTCAGTGACTTTAAATTTCCTCTCGTACGTACCTATTTATCCTAAGAAGAATTCTATTGATTATTTGTTTGAAGATCAAAAGGCAGCCCGTCTATATTTCTGTCTGTACGACAGATAACTCTTAATAGAACGGCCCTAGACACTTGAAACTTAGGACATGGGTTCCTCTTTGTCCAAGGAAGAGCTCTATTGATTTTGGAGTCAAAAGGTCAAAGGGCAGTCCGTCCTTCTTTTTTTTTGTTCTAGAGACTGTAAACCTTGGGCAGAGGTTTTTCTAGATCCCTAGAACTATGTCGTCCCTCAATAACTCTTTTGTTATGGTCTTTATGGTCCTTCCGTTAGTGTATTTGTGTACTTTCCAAGAGTAATATTTTATTAACAAACATAATATTTCTTACATCACCACTTCGGCTCTGTACTGAGTGATACTGAGTAATCTTAACCATCCTGTACCCAAAGGCAACGCGTTAAATTATATTTCATTAAAAATGCCATTTAGCTACAAAACTAAAACTACTCAAATTGGCTACTTTAAGTGCTTAGAGTTCCCCTTGGAAGTACAAAATCGATTTTTATGTTTTTAGCGTTATTTTGAGTTGTGACTTGTAAACTAAAAACATAACCGAACCAAACCCCGATTGTACCACCTTGCATTTTATTGTGTGATGTACGCGAAACAAAAGAACCCCTCTTAAGACGTATCCCCCTCAATAAATTATAAACCATCTTTCAAGAATTCAGTCATAGCCTCTTTATTCAAACGTAGCTTTCCTGCCCTTTCGAGAAAGGTGTGGAGTGCAAGAGGTTATGGAAGATGTAAAATATTTAATCCATTCAAGAAAAGTTTGACAGTCTCACGATTGATTCAAAGCAATCACATATAATACACTAGGCTGATAAGAAAGAGCTAAATATTTGGTGTGTATATCCTATATCAGAGGATGGACGTTGTACAGTTAATTTAATTTCTTCTTGGCACTGGAATAGATATCTTTCCTCCCTGGTGACAGTTCAGTCAAGAAACACACAAAGTGAGATTTCAAGTCATTTTGAAGTTCAAGACAGTAGTTGTGAGGCCAAAATGTTTTGCTCAAGTGCTAAAGACATTTTACACGAAGTACCGTTTTAATAAAATGTTACTGCAGGTCGGAATTGGGCGTGGGATCCTCTAGTGAATATAATCGTAACTAAATTTAGAATACTGACCAATCAGGGCTATAGATGATCCATCTACAGGGTCAACAATATTCCATCCATGTTTAGTGATAACATGAAAAGTTTTAGAGCTCGAACTAAATTATTATTTAGAGTTCGAACACAGCTTTAAATTGTAACATTTCATATTATTCTGTGTTGTATTTACTCATATTTACTCTTCACTGCATCTATTCTTGTTCTTGATTTCAATACTAAGGGAACTTTGAAAGACAGGTTATTTCGAATAGGAAGGAAAGAATAAAAGAAAGATTAACACTCGCGATGTAAATCTCCTAAATATATAAAATCATCAAGAACATAAATGAAATACGTCACTGACAATAAAACCAGCAAAAGGAATATGTCACAATAAAGGACTAGAAGAGTGACCCAGCAGTTTTAAAAAGTTTCACAAGGCGGGAGGCGGTCCCAATTTGAATGAATGAATGAATAAACACTATTTCAAGGCAACATTACGACGACCACTTTCTTATTCTTACACTTAACATGAAGACAGAATACCCTCGTCTTTGTACATTTATGATGGGGGATCATCTATCTGGACGTTACCCATTCTTGAGAGTGTAATAGTCTTCAATTGCTGTTGCCGATAATTCACCTCTTGTTCAATAAAACTTTTTCTTTTAATAAATTTGGAAAAATGTATAACGATATTAAGGTACTTTTTAACATTTACTAAGGTATAACTTTCAGGATACTTCCCCCAAAGACACGAAAAATAGGAAACATATTTTTATCTATACACAAAGTACTGAAGAAATTTAACATCGTATTTCATATTCATAATATCTCAAATTCAGGGTCCGCAGAAAAATGGTATAAAATGTATTTACAGCGTATAAATAACATAAGGTAAGGTTAAAAGAAGACATTAAAGAATTTATAAAGTTATTTAGTATTACTTTTAAAGGCTAGCGAAATAGATTGGCAATATTTAAAATAGCTGTTAAAAAGGTAAGAAGAAATAAATCTTAAAACTGCTTACAAATGCAGTGCACAGACTAATTCGCTTTGCGTTTCGCTAACCATTCATATAATTCACAAAAGTTCTTAGAATTATCTCGAAATGCATAAATACTGTCAGACTAACAATCAGTACAGAACAATAACGATTCACAATAGAATGAAATTGGGCAAACAAAGAACCTACACAATGAAAATAGATTGTAGGTTACCACATAAAACACACACGCTGACAAAATTTCTTCTGTTGCTTATGCAATATCACAATACACTTCTAGAAAGTTATAGGCAATCCATAATACAACGAAATATAGAATAAATATCTAAATACCTCTACCTCATACCAGCTACATTATTGGACACTCACCACAATTTTCTAAACAGATCCCCACCTTTATGATATCGTTAGAGATACATTTGCTTTACGGTAACCCTGTATCTTCAGCTTAAAATTATTGGTTTCCTAGGGAACCGTATCTCTTCAGCTTCAAAAATATGTCAATACACTGGCTTCATTGGTAACACTGTCTCTTCAGCTTCAAAGCAGTTACTGCCTGGTTACTTCGGAAAATCTGTCTCACCAGCTTCAAAGCAGTATCAATACACTGGTTTCTAAAGAAACTCTAACGCTTCAGCTTCAAAGCAGTGTTAATACATTGACTGTCGCTAATCCTGCCTCTTCACCTTCAAATTAGTCCTAACATACTGGCTTTGTTGAAAACCATATCTCTTTATAAAAAAGCCTTTATTTGAGAGTACAATATCCATGCCAGCAACCATAGCTCGCTCTTGTATAGCATTTCGATATCCAACGTTACTTGGAGATTATATTTAATATATATTCACGGTATGTTTAAAGTATTCCAAACACATGTAACTCACACATCTAAAGAATACTGAGTCTTTAAACAAACCATGTCAATGTTCCCATTACATATTGTATGCAGTAAAAGAATGTGTGTACTAGCAATTTTGAGAGGGTGGAATAAAAATGTCATTGTAACATCAAATGAAGTTTAATTTGTATAATTCATCTAGGTCAGACTCAGAGTGAGTCCTCGTTAAAAGATAGTAAAATGAAAAACTTGTATGCGTTTATTTTAAATAAAAAATATATTTTCCATTTTAGTTATAATAGGTCTCCTAAGAAATATTAAAATAATGGAAACGTTAGTCCAAAATTGGTGACCATAGAACAAAGTAGACAATAATTCAACTGCATTCTGTTAAAATCCAATTTTGAAACTAGCTTCAACAAGTAAAAAGACCGAAATTAAAAACCTGTTTTTACAAAGTTGTGTTTTTCATGTTCACAAAATAACTATTAAATGGAATATGAATATTATATTGTGTTTGATTCAAAATGTTTGAATGGCTTCGTTAATATTGATCTTTATTTAAAGGCAACACATAAGATTTTGCTGCAAGCTACAAAATTATTGCCGGAGAAACTATACCGGTCAAAAATAACGGAGTACCCATTTATGAGAACTTCACATTTAGTCTTTAGAGGATAATCTAATATTTTCTTGGGCGTTCGGTATGTGATACATATGTTCTAGTGGGCTGAAGGTCATTAACAACTGATTATCATCGTAAAAACGCTTTATGAACTTGTTTTGTTATTTTGATAAAACCAAGCACTTAAAAAAGATCCTTAGCTTTTTGCGTTTAAAAATCTAAAACATGCGTACCTATAAAAAGTAAATATGTTCTTTAGTTATTAAATTATCATATATATATCCAAAAATAAAATTCAATATTTTTGTTACTTCGAATAGTATTTTTTATGAATATGCAATTTAGACCGTTATGTCAGGAACTCCAACCGTTTAAGTATTTTTTAAATATTTTTCTATTGTTAGAAAAATTTAAAACAGGTAATCCGGCGACATTCATAAATTACACTTAGTCTCAAATATGAACATTGGACTATCCATGAGTGGTCATATGCATGAGAGTGCATGAAGAGCAGAATGTTTTCTCAAAAACCATCATCTCCAAACTCAGATTATCCCAAATCGAATATTTCGAAAAAAATTCATAATCAAATTTGTCACGCAATTCTACATTATGGTATATGGGAGAACGTTACCAAATTTTGAAGCTGCAAACGTGACCATTGTCCAATTATATGATGTTTTATAAAATAGCCCTTTGTGAATTCTGGCACTACAATACCAATTATACATCGCAGGTTTTACCAACCATCTTTAAGTCCAACTTTAGCTGACTGACGTCATAGGGTCAAGGAAGCCATGTTTAAATCTGAAGCCCTTCAGTGCGCTACACAACTGTAAGGTTCCATAACTATGGTAATTGGCATTTTGCTTGTGTAATATCCCCCTTCGTCATACACCTTACATAACTTAACTGACCTCTCCTATGCTGCAACCAGACTACCGACACAAACGGGAAACTAATCAGAGACCTTGCACTCATACTGACAGTTCACACAGATCTCTCACTGTAAAAGGCATTCGCACCTCAAATAATGTGTTCTACAGAAAGATAAGAAAACGGCAAACTGCTTTATTTATTTTTATATGGTTCTGATAGTTTACTGACTCATTAGCCATTCACTTATTTATGTACTTATTAATATTAGGCATTACACAATTAACACGTTAATTACAATATTGGCACGTAAGGTAAATACACGAAAAGGACAATATCGAGTGTTTCTGATAGAAACATAGCCTACTTCATTTATATTCTTATTATTGCCAAGTTTCTATCTTTTATATTTTCTTTTACTAAATCCCTTTGCACTTATAATATACTACGTGTCATCTAAATATGGTATTGTGGTGGATTATTGTAACCAGATTGTGACTGGTGAAGTGATTATTTTCTACAACTCTTTACTTATTTTTAATAATTTTGACATCATCATCCTTTCTATGAAGAATGCACTCTTATTTTCTTAGATTTCTATAAGCTTCAGATAATTCGGGCAGTAACTTATAAGGCAGGTAAAACATTTATTATGAGGCACTATAGTGAAGCAAAATAATGTTTTTATAGAAAATTTTAGGTCTAGTAAATGGATTCAAAACTCTTTTCAAATTCACATTTGACTTTAATTTGTTAAATACTGAATGGGTGAGTTTGAGTCAAACCATACCTCATTTACACATTTTGCACTCCTAGTAAGATAATAATTCTTAATAATTGACGCTAATATGATTTGTAAGTCTATTCGTATTTTTGACGAACATATGTACTAAATAAATACCCGATTTAATGTTAACGTGATTGATTCCAGGACAACTTAATTTTAACAAACACTTTATTTCAATGACTCTTACAGATAGTATTTAGTGGTTAGAGTAAAAATTAAATATCGATAAAAGCTGACGATCGGATAAACCGGATCGTAAATTCGATACGATATGATTGGACAAACAAATTTAACAACCGTTATTAACACGTGTTTGGCATGAATATTGTTTGTCAAATTGTGGTTAACTAATATTTCTACATAAGCGTGACAGACCCAACTAAGTACAAAACAAACCGATACAATGGAGTATCGAAGTGCCCTACAAAAAGTAACGATAGATTTATTGCACAGACAAACAGACAGACGGACGGACAGCCATATGACCTTTCGACTCCATAATCAATAACGTTCTTCCTTGGGCTAAAAGAAATTTATGTTCCAGGTTTCAAGCATCTAGGACGGACGACATGATTTTAAGAAGGCCCTCTTGGGTCCTTAATATAATTAACTGGCAGAAATTCATTTCAGGAATGTGAGACGTAGGATCAAAGATTCTTTTGTTTTGTTTCGGAGGATCTAGTCGTTTCTGTTCAAAAATAATCTTTAGACAGCCGCTATCGGTTCAATTTGTTTAGAACAGCAGTTCACTTGCAAAATTAAACCATTTTGGATATTGTTACAAATACTTTGTTGGCATAAATGTACTGGAAATTGAATCAAAAAGCCAGAGCAACAGTTATTTTATTCAGAAATGCTTTATGCAATGAGGACGAAGATCACATGTCTCGCTTTGTGCAACGCTGCCACCCTGTGCTCACACACAATACCGGGGACTGACAGAGACATGGAAGCGTTGTTTTTTTACTTGGAGCTGTATTGTTTTGTCCCTTGTGCCGCTGTTTCCCCAGGTTCATTCCGCTGTTGTTAATCCTGTTTATATACATGTGGGTAATTATGTGGCTTTACCACCATACCAAATTATTCTTTACGTTGCTTCTGTTTCCAAGAATTATTTTCACCATGTGAACTCAACCAAGCGAACAACAAATTCAGCACAGATGTTATACGAATACAATAGCTTTTTATTAACTTATTAAGTTCAAAGTAAGGTGGAAATAAATTTACTGAAAAAAGTATGAAACTAAGTCGATATGTAAGTGTAATATACATAAACATGTTCCAAAAGCTATTATTTAGTTATAATAATCAAAGGGAAGACTGGAGAGAGAAATTGTATTACTGATATATATTCTATGGAGTTTTTTTGGCACGAAACATTTAAGGAATAAACCGAAGTGAAACGTGTTATCTTTAACGCTTACCCCTTGTGGATATCAGACATTTATTTAACCGAAGATACATTTTCACTCAGTAGGTTATTCCTACAATATCTTAGACACACAGCACCAAACTACCATATTAATTATAATTATGTTCAGCTTAATGATATCTTGGGCTTATATTAGGACTAATTATAGTAAATTATACAGTACTATTAGGAGTTACTCATGCATGCGTTGTGTGACTGCTCCGGAGTTTCGCTTCATTCACAAGACGACCGAACCCGCAGCCCTAATTCGTAAATAAATAGAAAATATACAGTTTTCATCACAGTATCATGTAACATTTGGGAATACATATATAACTTAATTACTGATGTTATTATGAAATATCAAATATGAAATTGAGTGTCGGTATAATGTTATTTTACGACACATTCTTTTGATGTCATCATTCCAAAAATTACTGATCGTACCAAACTGTAAAATGTATTTGGAAACAAATTCTTTTCTAATAAATGTAATGAAAATTGCTTTAACTTAAGTATCGCTCAATTCAGAAAGAAAATTATTACATTGTATACAACACCTGTGTATAGTATAGGATTTTTAAAATTCCCGTTCTTTGTATTTTTGGGGCCTTGACGTTCTACTGAGTCATATTTCAAATATTTTGTAATCGGCCATCTCTGGATAATTCTATGTACTTATTTATATTTACTAACTGTTCCTTATATTAATGATCTCTCTTTGATGCCTTTCATATCACTGTACAGTTCCAACTCACACAGAGAGCAACTGCGCATCTACTTTTCGTCCTCTTCTAATCGCTGTTGGAATCCTACACGGTGCGCAATCGTCCAACAGACATTCTACTATGTCATCTCTACTCAAGGTTATACAAGTTCTTTTGGGTTTCCCTACGCGTACGCATCGGTATTGTGACGTAGGTGTGGGACATCCGGCTACTGTCCTGCCAGCGATTGGCAATATGATAGCACGTTATTCAACCTGAGGGTCAGTCTCGGCAGTACTGTTTCTTTGCTATCTACACCTGAGGGTCAGTCTCGGCAGTACTGTTTCTTTGCTATCTACACCTGAGGGTCAGTCTCGGCAGTACTGTTTCTTTGCTATCTACACCTGAGGGTCAGTCTCGGCAATACTGTTTCTTTGCTATCTCTACACCTGAGGGTCAGGCAGTACTGTTTCAATTCCCTACACCTAAGGGACAGTCTCGGCAGTAGTGTTTCTTTGCTATCTACACCTGAGGGTCAGTCTCGGCAGTACTGTTTCTTTGCTATCTACACCTGAGGGTCAGTCTCGGCAGTACTGTAGGCTAGGCGTTTTCACCTCTATACCTTGATTTCCACCAATGCCACGATAGCGCAGTATAATGTACGCAGAACGACCTTCACTCGGTTATCTGTTGTTCTTTATCGGCAACAGACTATTGCGCACCCTCATACATCGTAGGCTACTGCGGGCGTTTTTTCAGCAGCACCTTTGAAATGAGGCATCAGACGATGGTGTCACTGTTAAAAAATATTTACACTTCTCCAACATTGGATTTTTAGGGGTGAGTAAAGTTACCCTTGTTGTTAAAGTAACCACATCGCGTAATCATTTAAAATGTCTTGATGGAAGAGAAATAAAGGTTACATTAGAGGTCTCTAAGCTGACGCCATTCAACATAGCACCAAACTAACATTAAAATTTACTTTTGGGTTCAAAGAGGGCTCATTCTTAACAGAGCGCGAGCATAGCAAGGCCTTTAGTTGAGGTATGATTTGATAGGTCGCCTTGTCAAAAACTTCTAAATTGTCTCCGACCACAATTCGATATGGGGATGTCATTTTTCCTTCCTACACAAAATTTTCTAGATTTAATTGATTAAAAATCGCGGCAGGTTAAAATCTGAACTGTCAAATTTCACGATACCTACTGATTTTTTTTATCAATATTAATTAGTCTTGTAAGATTCAATTACAAACATTTATGCTGAGCTTCTTAAAATCCGATGAGGTTTACCCCAGAATTTTATTTTATGGACTCTAATATAGCATAACTAATAATAGGGCATTGACCATATGTATAAATAATTGTTATAGAAAATGAGCGTTCATATTAGGTATACCTGAAATTATCATATTTTTTACAACATAAATGAATTTATCATATTTTGATCAGTTTCGAGGGAAAGTTGAGGAACTGATATACTCATATGTACCAATACGCAGTACGAATCAATCATTTACCATACAAAAATAATCTTAGTTTTTTTTAAAGGTTGTACGGCAATTTTGTGTACATTAATGTGATCGTTGTGGTAAACGTCGGATAATGACAGGTACACCAAATTTAAGTTCTTGGTCTCTGTGAGATATTTGGAATAAATGAGTGAAGCTAACAAATTCTTTTTTGATAAAAATCAAAGTGAAAATATATTTACATACGTGCAAACATAAAATAAAACAATTTCATACGCCAGAGGCAACTTTTATTCAGTACTGTTTAAATATAATACATACGATACATGATATCATGTACTGGAATCATCTTATATTAATTTAAGTCTATATACTTGTAAAATTAATTCATTAGAAAGTTTTAGTAATGGTCAAACAAATTCTGTCAGAATTGATAGGTGTGATGTGGTTCTTAACCTTGAACTTGATTTGAAAACCATTTAATATCTATTAAAAGGTTAGATTCTGAGGAGTTATTTAATGAATGAAGGGTAGATTATCGCCTAACCAGGGGATTCCAAGTCGTGAAGGAATTTCTCCCAGCGAATTAGCAGACAATAAGGCAGTGGGATACGCGCAGAGACGTAACCTACATACCACTTTATATGGTTATGCATTATTTAATCTATTTTAAATGAGATAGTACTAACGTTATACCTAACTCTTTAAACAGGTCTAAATATGGAGGAATGAATGAATAAATGAAAAAGTGTTTTGTTTTTTTACCCAAATATAGCACAATACATACAATTAAAACAAAAATATACAATGGCCTGAAGGCTGTCGGTCGCATTTAGCAGAACTGATATAGAAAAATTGAATTAATCAAAAAATAACCAACATTAAGTTGCAGTGACAAAAATAATTTGAAAACAACAAATAAACACACTGGTACACATTAAAATGTAACAAATTATGAAACAGGTCTAAATATTGCTCAGTATTTAACCTAAAACAAGAAAATAGGTTTAAAAAAATATTATTTCGTTTCTTGCTGAACTTATTCACAAAATTCCAAGAAAGCATTACCAAATAAACCATTTTATATGCTCTACTTTCGAAACATACGGCACTACGCTATAAGCGAAACGCGAACACGTTATTGAATTTGTGATATAACCTATCTGATTCCCCTGGAATACCATTTGAAGGCTAAGGAATGGTATTTGGACTGACCCAAAAAACTCATTGACAAAAGTTAAGTTCTGGCTATAGTGAAACGTTTTTTTTTTTACTTTATTCCATTTTAAGAACAAATCTAAGCCTCTAGTACTGATACGACTATATTTTTGGATGTAGCATTGTATGAAATGTATCGCTATAGAGATATAAGTATTATGCATCCAAACACTGTTTACTGTTTACACTGACCACAAATAAGGGAGTGAAATCGTTTAAGGTTCAACATTACGCCGCCAAAATCAAAATGGCCGTTAGTAGGGGTGGCTTTAAACGTGTTTCGTGCAGGCGGTCCACAGATCAGGCAGCAAACGTGTCTCTAACGATTGTAGGCTGTCAACATTATCGCCCATCATCGTTGAGCTCCAAACAGGCTTGTATAATTTACTAGAATTTGCAATTCAAATGTTATTGTTACTTGAATTCCAACCAAGTGCAATGGTTTTTCAATTTTTTAAATATTGGAAGCAACTAGTAGAGTAAAATTCAGAAAAATAAATGTTATTTACTTTTTTATTATATATATCATTGAACAGACTTGTTGTTAACAGTTATAAGCAAATAAATTAAATAGTATACCTTTCAGCACAGTAATGTTTACAGTAATCTCAGAAAGGTCTGTAACGGAGCCTCAGCTTACTATGGATACAAGCAAACAAAATTATTATTATATATATTTTCCTGTCTACATCGCTTCAAAACGTTATTTTGGTTTGAAATAGTGCAACGGTTTTTCCATTGCAATATTTTATAATACTGCCCTTTAAGATATAATTTTCGAAGACAGGAAAATGTGTATTATTTCCCTATTCCACGAGGAGTGGTAGAAATTCAAAGCATTTTTTTGGGATATCTTGTAACCTGGCACATAGGAAACCTATTACAAATAAGGATATTAACTTTCTACAGTATGTATATAAAAATGACTGAAAAGATTGAAACGTTTTTACGTATTCTAATTTAAATCCCTCAAAAAATTAATTTTTGTATTAAAACATTTTCTAAAATTATATATAATGTTTAAAATAATTACCTTGTGTCATAAATTAATATAAAATATGTTAATGCGCGAAGCTATAGCTCTTGTACGTACAGTAAAAGTGTCCCACGTTTATCTCCAGCTGTTTACTTTTGGAATGATTCAAAAGTGCCTATATTTCTTACTTTTTAAATACATGTAATTCCCCAATGAGAGATTAAATACCACGTTGCAATAATTCTGAATCTCAGGATTCGGCAAGTTTTCATGCGAAACCTTATCCAAAATACATTTCATTATACTATAACATTTTCATTAATGATTAGTGTCTACCTTTTCTGTCTTCAGAGAAGATATTTTAACGAGTTATAAATTTAAAATAATAAAAAATATGTGTCCAACCAAAAAGCTCACTTTCCCTTAACGCGTTTTGGTTTAACATTTGTTTACTTAAGATAGTTCTTCACAGGCCGCAATATTCCAACAGTTTAATAAAACTGTTAACAATGTTTCTTTGCGAAGTGAACCGGAAGTCATGACAACGGCCGAATAAGCATAAGAACTAATATATAAACTTATTGTGTCTACTCTTACCATCATTTTATTGTAAGCCAACTATTTTTATATTCATTATATATTATTTGACTTTTTTAAATATAATAACAATTTAAAATTAATTCAGCGCGAAATTACTAGCAATATAATTAACATATGTGCACATAATATGCTCACTTACCAGAATATGTCATAACACGCACGTGTATTATGTATGAAAATACTTTACCCAGCCATATAAAGGAAAAATACAAGTATTTTATCACTGATCTCATGTTTTTCATCATTCAGTACAATAGCTTTATTTGTATTTTATGATTTACATGACTTTTATTCTAAGTTATCATGTGTTCCTTAAGTTAATTTTAACCCTGTTAAAAAGCATTAATTACTACTAACAATTAACTACGAGGTACTTTTTGAAGTTAAGCTATGAAATAAAAGTGACTTCTTTCCCTCTCACAGACTATATATAAGGGAAACATTTCTTTATCTTTTTATACAGGTGTTTGTATTCAGATTTACTTTACTTTATTTTTAATTCAGTTCTTCCAGTATGTATTAGCTTGACAGTAATTCATTTTTGAATTGCATTTATAATTTAAGACTTTTTTATTAATGTTATTAATATATGTATATTAATGTGTATATGAATATTGTGCTAATTCTGGTACAATGGAATACAATACAGGATTAGGGAAATGAAGTTACTGTAAATTCACACAATTAGGTTTTGATTCAATTTATGAATGAATATTAACGTTAACATAAAAGGACCATTTACATATTATGTAAACAGTAACAAAAATAATCAATATGATCAGCCCTGTAATCGATTGTTTTGCTAGACTTTTGGTAATTTTGATTTGGTACAGGTGTTCCGGAAAAAATGGTAACTTTTTTACATGACACAAAATCACAAAGGGCTACGAGGAGAGAAACAGAAGTCCAAGGCAAGAACTCTTCATCATCAGGATCAGCACGACCAATTTGATTGGTGGTTCACTTTAATTTTTTTCGGATAAAAACACCGCTACACTTTGTTGTGAGTGATGACGCTGCGCTGAATGCATCTCCAAAGTAGACGTATGTTGGTTTTTCCCCCAAATTCTGACATCGTGTCTGGTTATCTTACCACACAAGTGGACAAATTTTTATACCATACATTTAAAAATTGTAGACAGTTTGCTTTATTTTCGCCCTGTTGTTTATATTCTTAAAGTTTTAAAGCACTTTGCTGCTTTGCTTTAATGTTTGAAGAAGCTGGAGTTTGTTAAGCTTGTATTTTTTACATGATAATTTATCTGAAAGTGGCATGTAAATAGGATTGGACAACACCAACAACTTTTTCCCTATTCGGTTCCTAATTTCATCGCTTACTGACAGTTTACGAGTTAACTGTTCCAAAGTATCTTGGTATTCACGTAGCACGCGTAGTGCGACTAGTACGTTTTTCTTTAATTGTTCTTCTATAGTTAAGTTGCATGCTAATGACTGGTGAATGGAGTGTTAAAATTCAAAATATATCTTTAGAGCTATGCATAACACAGATTCCTTTGTCTGCTTTACCAAAAAACACTTATACTGAAGAATGTAACGTAAAAAAACATTTAGACTATTCCAATGATACAAACTCAAAAAGTCGTGAGTTTTGACATATATTTTTTATCCGGTAATATATGTATTCCCGTTAACATCATTTTACCTTAGCCTCTAAACTTTTTGGTTAAATTTGTATAGGAACAGCATTTAATAATAGAAGTTCAGCGATCCAGGGGTGAATAATCTTAAGAACTTCATGAACTATTGGTAGTGAAATGCTGAAGTGAAAATATCAACGGTGAAAAGAAAAAAAATTGGTTTATTATTTATTGCATATGTTATATAAAATCCATAGCATTTAGTAAAAATTATTTTAAACAAACAATTCCAAAGTTGATATTTTTTAAACTGTGTCTGTCTATTTTAACAAAATTATAAGATATTTGACACTATATTTCTTTGTTGGCTGCCAATAGTGTTATTCTCTATTTCGAATAAAGATTCTGTAAATCTCAAATGGGAATTTAGTCAATACATTGGACAAATTATTTATATGAGGCAAGGATTATTATTTAAAAGTATTCAATTAATTCAAAAATGATTGTTTAATTCGAAAAGTTGTAAAAATTATCATAATTTAAATATGTTAACCCTTGGTAAAATATTTAATTGTTCTTGTCTAGAATGGTAGATATGATTTGTGCCTATACATTTTGTATGTTTACAGTAAATGTAATACGCGTGATGACCACAAAATAATACATTTAGAAATAGGCAATAAAATTCTACTAGACATAATGACTCTTTATTATATATTTTTAAGTTATAAGAATAACATTTTATTTCAGAACAGTCTGAGGTAAAATATGACAAATCTTATATGTGATACGGTTGGGAATGCTAGTCATCTGCAAATTTGTTCACTACCAATACAAAAATGTTAAATTAACATATTATCCAAACTAAATAATAGTCATAAAAAGCTTTTACACTAATTGAGGTAAAAGTAATTTAGTTATGGTTAGTGATTTAATTGTTTTGTGTATATCCCCATCCGTACTTACAGCAAATTTGTTTAATCGATATTCTTAAACATATTTATATTCTTAAATATAATACATTCACACTGTGTATATAAATATTTGCCTAAACTGTTATTGGTAACTTTATTTACAGTTAACCTATAAAGACATGTGTATACCAGTTTCTCGAAGAAAGTTCTGATTTCAAATTAATCAAGACTTCTTTCACTACTACGCCGATCGAGTTAGGAACAACTTCAAGCTTTATTATAGGATTCGACCAGCGACAGTTCGGTCGCTTACAAGCTCTTTGTAGGCCTACCTGGAGCAAACGTGGACACTGGTGTAGGTCTCGAGTCCGAGGCCAGTTGAAGTGTGACTACGCAGACATAGAGGTACACCACCTTCATCTCGGGTACTGGCCACCACATGAGGACACCTCAAGCACACCACCGCGATCGTCACCATAGCACCACAACACTGTTCACACCACGGCAGCTCGCGCCGCAGCCACTAACTCCCGTACTACCGTGCATTCAATACTCTGACTGACCGAGTGAGAGCGAGAGAGCCCTCTCCACACCTCACCGCCACGGCCGTAGTCAGGTCTGCCACACACTACCACCTCTCTGCAACAAATTTCCCACCGTCAAATATGTACCCTCTGGTCGGAGAAAGTGCTCAAGTATTTTCATTCTTAAATCTCGTAGCCGCGTCCTCCGGAAAATTAAGTTATAACATATATTAACTTCCACGATTATAAAGCCATTTACACACAGGCATTCACTGAGATAAATACTAAAATATATCTGATCTGTCCTATTTTACTAACAAATAATTTATAACATTTAACGTGTAATGAATATATCGTTTAAGAAATATTTGTTATGCCTTCCTAGAGTAAAATTAATTAAAATATAACTCAAGGGTGGAATTTATTTAATAACTTTATTCAGAATACAACCACTATAACAAAATAAAATCAGTCCACTCTCAGAAAAATCTATAATTTGATCCTTTCTCAAAATTAACTCGACTCTCCGTAATTAAGTACGCCTGCATAAAGCGTCCTTGTTTCCGTCAACACTATTTAACTTGTGCAAGAAAACTAGTTACTAATAAAGGTAAATTGGTCATTTCATATTCGTTTAAAAATCCAATGTACTAGATATAAATGGATTCAAAAATTCAAAAAAAACATATAATACTCTCTTGAAGTCACAACTGAAGAAAACAGGAGGTATCTTTTTAGTTAATAAAAATAGAAACAGTTTTTTGGGATTAATGAACCGTAAAATAATTAACATTGCACGGTTATTCTTTAAAATAAGGTTATAACCATTTATTTATCAAGTTCTAAACTTTTAAAATTCCCTACGGCGGGAATTCCTCCCTTCCGTTGCCACACCGAAAAGCGGCGGCTGCGTGCTGTTGCATGCTGAACGCACAACCCCGTCCCTAGTTTTAACTTTGTTTATCTCTCTTTCTCCCTTCTTTCGCTCTCTATACCCGTTATTTGTTTGTTGTTTGATAAATAATTTTATCACTCAATGCGATTGTAAATACAATAAAAAAATAAAAATGTAATTATACGTATAATTTACAAATCGTGTTCCTGGTTTAGGTTTGGTTTATATTAGATAGGAAAAGTGTGATATTAGCCAAAGTGTTTACTTCTAAATGTGATAAATAATACTAGTTTTCTAATAATAGAATATTTAGTAATACAATAATAGTCCGTTTTCTTTAATCCCTAGTCGTAGTATAATGTCCTTATTTGATTAAATTCCCAATAACACAAATCAGATAACACGGGGGGTAAGGACAGGAATATTAAAGTAAGGGAATGATGGTACATGACGCTTGCAACCTTGCAACCACAACACTGCCCCAGGGACGAATCGAAGGACTATCTGATCCCGCAGCTCCCACATTTTTGCTGTCATTCTGTTCCACCCAGGGAAATTCATATACCGAATAAGAATTCCAACTGAAGTACTAAATACCACCTATTTATCCCCCCCCCCCCCCCCCCCCACTAATTGTAGCCCCACCATTGTGGCCTTTAAATAGTGATCTTGAAAATATAGCAAACCGTCAACATCTGTGAAATTCACGGTATTTTTGTTTCGAACGAAGACATAAAGTTAACATTAAGGTACCATAATAACAACTGCTCTCAATGTTTATGTGTGTTTTCATTACCAACCCGGTAATTTACAATAGAACAATTAAAATTATCGAATTGAACATTGAAAATTTAACTAAAGTAGATTGAAATTAGAAGGTACATCTGTGTTAAAAATATCCGCTTTTCAAACCGAAAACAGAACTGTATGATTTTTTTTCAATACAATTTTTCATGTAACTGAATATTTAAAACAACATAGCTGGCATTTGAAGTCAAGGATATTAATTTAAAAATTGTTTCAAAACAATAACTGATGGTCACACACCTTAAGTATAAGTTGTCATAAGAACACTAAACAAAAAAGAAGATTTATATACTCCATGGCCACTCAATCACTCGTAATATATCTCATTCAACTATGAAAATTTTCAAAACAAACTAATACTTTTTTACGAAAACATGAAGTTGCTCACAAAGTGCAACAGTCGGAATTGAATTTATTACGGAATTGAATTTTCGTGATATTATTACAGCATGAAAGTATACCTAAAAGCCGTTAAATAATTGCGGGTGCTACTTGTATCAAAAAGAAACAAAAACTTATAAGGTTATCTCGTTTGGGATGCAAACTTGGTAAACAGGTTATAACGAGGAACAAACGATTGGTATGTTCCAAGCACACAAATAATTAAAGGACAACAATATGAAGGTTTTTTCATTACCATTAAAATCGTCCTAAGAAAAGAAATATTGGGAAAATTCAGTTTGTAAGATGTTGTGAACCCGAAATCTAGTTCGGAGTATAAAAAGTCTCTTAAAATTAAAATCCAAATAATTATCTGGTCTTGGATCTTGGATATGGTGGTGGTGTTGGAGTTTACGAAGACAAACCTTTTAATGGCCGCAAAATGACTTGTAATTTGCGGAAACTATTTTTTGTAATATTCCAACAGCAAGAGAGTATGCGTGTATTTGTTATTTATTTATACCATGGAAATGAATTATGTCGAACCTTATAACTACGGAAAGAAAAACATTTGAGATATTTTAGTTGGAGCTGTTCTGTTTTCTTATGGATTTTCATATTCTCGTGAACAAACCATTTTTTTTAATTATTATTATTACAGTGATTTATTTAGAACTACAATACTTATTTTCAGACGGTTACGGAAAAAATAAATGTCTTTACTTATATTATAAAATAATTTTAATTGTAATGTTCGATTTTATAAACACTTTATAGTCTATAGGGCAGTCTACGGTCATTCTATCTAGACCCAAGGTAAAAATATTGACAAGAATATATATATATATATTTATATATATATATATATATATATATATATATAACTATATCTATGTATATATGTTTTTTATATATATATATATATATATATATATATATATATAAACATATATAACTATCTAGAATAGGACCTACATTTGAAATGTTTCAAACTTTAACCAGCGTATCTTTTTAAGAGTGAACCTTCTGAGGTCGGATTTGCAGCATTGTATTAGTAAAGATCTTTAGTTTAATGTACTACTCGATCTAAGCTCTCATTTGAGATTTCCTTCTGACTTCTTTCGGGTCATCTCCCTGTCATGAAAAGAAATGATAGATACTTCAAAAAGTAGATTTTAAGGTGCAGTAATAATTTACCACATTTTATTGCTTTAGCTGTAATCGTTGGGGAATTATCAAGCCCGTGCGGAAATTTAATAACACCCCGTATACGTACTAGTATGCCCATTATGGCTTCATACGCCGCGTTTAAAACTGTCAGACTGGCAGGAACTGGTGTCGACAGGTTCGCAAATAGCGCTAAAATTTGTAATAGTGACTGGTCGCAATTTTTGCACCCTAAGCCTCCACTACTGCACCGGTTTATCTCGTGGGTTCAAATATGAATATTATCGTACACCATTACATTCTTCATTGTACGTAAATATTTTTCTATCCATAATTCAAAACACTATATCCAATATTTACGAAGTGTGTTGACTACACGTAGGTGGTATCAAAACAGATTTTATATGATTTATTTAAACCTGTAAAGTCACTTGAAGTCTGGTGTACCCCATTACAAAATTTTAGTGTGCTCTAGATTCCGTAGTAGCATGATTGGAGCACCAACCTTGAGATAAAGGCCCCTAGTGGATCGAGAGTGAGGAAAAGTTCCACATGATAATTTTCATCATCCTCAACCTCAGTTAAAAACTACAAGGATTCTTTGTTAGAGAAGAAAATGGTTAACACATTTGGCCCAGTCATTTGTTGGAGTGAGGATAGCCCTTTCATTCGGCCATGAAGCACATTCCATGCCAGCATATTGCATTTTTTTATATACTCTGTCCACCAAACTGACCACATCGCTCACAACACCACGAAGATTACCAGACAAATTTATTCTTCTATCTTATTACTGTGCCCTCAAATCATGTTATAAGGATATAACTTTAACTTAAGGCAATAAGTAGGATTACTTGAGGCATGTCTTCTTATCCTAATCGGCACGTGTTTCTCGAGGTACAACTGGCAGAGCCTGTCTAAAGACACCAACCAAAAGCACCGTGACTCCACCCATGAGGATGATTTAGCACATTAAGTCCTGGAGTGTTCTGTCAAGAGCCTTACAATTTCTCTCTTGTATTCATTCCACTCAACCACTTTTCCTTCTCGAAAAACCTGTCCCATATCACTCTGCGTAGATATGTTACATATTGTTACATGAACAATTCAAATTGAGATGTAACTTAAAGGTAGAATGAGCGTCTGTCCTTCATCAATCAAAATAGCTGCAATGACTATGAAAGGGCGCAACGGCAATAGATCGTTGTGTCTGTTTCACTAGGAACGTCAAGAAATAATAACACCCCGTTGTCAATAGCAATGCTTTTCATGAGTAGGTCATAACTTTGTCTCTCTCCCTTATTTAAATTTAGAATATTAACAGCAACGGCTTTAGGTTACTTAACGATATCGTTTGACAGTTCACTTGAGTGTATACAGTTGACAACATTGGCTCCTTGACTTCATGAAGGAGATGGAATTCCAAAACCTGAGAGTGTTTTCCTTGACGTAGAAATTACAATGTTCTTAGGAAGTATTTAACATTAACATCTCATAATTTTAATTCGTCTCAAACTTGGCAGAAAACCAGAATAATAGGTCACAAATTTTGTTTGAGTTTTGGAGATAGTATTCTTCAGAGCACGATCCCAATGGGCATCGTCCTCTAGCAAGCCAAGCACTTTACATACTGCTTGGGATGTCGGATGGACCACTCCTGTATGAATCTTCAAGGCTTCAATTAAAATTGGGCCACAAACCTCGAGCATAAGGTGACGCAGATAATAAATCTTCATTGCCGGGAAGGACTGTGTACACTATTTCAAAATATTATTTTGTTAATTCCCCGTTACCCGCGAACACCTTCAATTACCTTGTCTTATTGTACATAACTTTCCATAGATAATACAATGATACTTCACAATACATTAGCGTCCTTAACCGACATTAACTATGCATACTCTCAAAATCCAAGCAATGTTGTTTTTGTTGGGTCCTTTATTTTATCAATAATGTTATCTTGATTAAAATAAGATATACTCTGTAGCCGGGGAAACATAACATACCTCAGGCTGCTTCGGAGCTGTTCATGCATGTATCTTCCTGTCTCGTACTTCGTCACCCATTTCAAATCTTCAATGTTGAACGATGCTTGGCCTGACCCTTGTCAACCTAATTCGTGAGCATGACCAGAGGAGATGCGAGGTAGGAGGGGATTAAATATAAATACTCAGCGATAGTCAAGATCGATTCCTTTAATGTTAACTGAAATTAAAGCTGCCGCTCAGGCACTGGCTTAGGCTCGTCTTACAATACAAAATGAAAAGACATATATTTTACGAAATATTACGTTCTTTATTTTACTAAAGGGCCGTGTTTAAGCTAAAACGCTGATTTTCAAAATAATAAGCCGAGGCAAGAAAAAAATCATGCTTTTTGTGTAATTGTACGAACTTTACCTTAAGCCGATATAACTTTTGTTTGATTTTCAGCAACCCCAAAAAATAAACACTTAAATAAATAAAAACAATTGCATTAACTCTTTCTTGATCAAGCCCTTTTTAAACAGCAGTATATTAGACTATTATGGTTCTGTGACTGCTGTTTCACATGTACCTTCATTGCTTCCGCGGCGACTACTCGATACACAGAATTAAATTATTTGTTTAGTTTTCTATATGTCTTTACCGAAAATATTGTACAGGAGTTGTTAATACTCCTTAAGTTAATCATGAATTAATTAATTAGTTAGAAAACTCACCGCAATTTTGGTTCTACTTTAACAAATTGTGCTCTTAACTATTCTATAATGATATACTTTTATTTATTTATATGCTAATAGTATTCACTCAAATTATTTAGATGTTGTGATATTTATTATTTTCAATATTCAGTTATTCTTGCATGTAATACTTGTATAATTCCAATAATAATGTTTATAACAATATTAGGCTTTGTGATAGGTGCAAATACGAAATGTACAGTTCCTGGAAAGTCTTCACTAAGGCAACTCTTTATATATTATAATTTTAAATTACTGAAAAGTCATAAGCTCTCAAACAACATTGTTGAAGTGTACAAAATGTTAGTTAGGTTCCGTAAAAAGAGTTCCATTCTGAAAGTAACAACAAATCAACTGTTGGGGCACTGACAGAAACGCAGCAAAGCTTACATTGGCTATTGTGTAATTTATTGTTATGTCGTGTTATTTACCCCCGTTATTTATGAACGGATTTAACAAAGGCTCGTTCGACTTGTTATTACAATATAAAACTTTGTATTGTAAACTTTTTGTGATACTACGGATATACTGAATCGTCTAAAGTCAACATATTTTAAGGACCGCTATTTTGAAAATTTTGTACGGGTATTTATTTATACCTACTATTAAGCCTAATACTATTCATTTTCGACTGAAGATGATGAGTGTAACTTATTTCCTTTAAAAACCTTTACAGCTTAAAAACTCTGCAATCAAATTATTATATGTATTATCCTTAACAGGTGATGCTTAAAACAAAAAATATGGAAATCTATGAATATATTTTCAATTAAATATTTAGAACCTTATTTGTATGTGTACCTGTACAGTATACTTTAATCCAAAGAGAAAAGAAAGTTTTCTAGTGTCATGAAAAACTCTGAAACAACCGATCAGGTCGTCCTGTGGGAAACAGATCATCTTTATAGGAGTGTAACAGATTGTAAAACTATCACTATATAGTAGAGGCAGTCAAAACAATAGTGTCTTGCTAATTACACGACCTAAATAATGCATCATCTCTAGTAATAATCACCACGCAGATGTATACTGAAATATTCTTAGCTCAAAGGTGTTCTTCCGTCCCACAGACCGATCTGGTTGTGGGGTTTGACTTGACTGCTTAATTTTTTTTATTTTTCTATTATAAAAAATGCCGAATGCGCTGAGGAGATAACGGTTCCCTTGGCCCTTGGTTCTCTTATGACTAGGAAAGGTCATTTATGCTTGAGATAATTTCTATATCGGGGATAGACTTGGAATGATCATATTAACAATGTTTGCTCCAAACAGTCCTCGGCATCTATATCTGGAGGTCTTTAGTCAAATAGTGCCTTACTCAGGTTCTGAGGACGGCAAATTTCGGCTTAATTTACCCTCACCTTACTTACGGTTTGGTGTTGTGAGGGAGGGCAGCGGTCTTGTCTCACAGGCAGAGATTCGTTTTTTTTTCAGTAAGTCGCCAAATTCAATAAAGAATGCCCCAACGCCCAAGGCGTTACAAACTCGTTTAAAACGCGTTTTAGCGTCCCAAGAATTTTATAGCGCTGACGAGTTTCTTGCATACGACTGGGCGACCGCTCCATCAGTAGACTGGCAACTGTGGGAATATTGGCAGAAATCAGTGGGTATGAGACCATATAATGTACGTTTTAATGGTGTTTTAATCTGTAAACAACTAATTCTGACGAATGCCATGTATTTTGAAATGTCTATAGCAATAAACGAGAAAATGAAAAGCTTAGTCTGCAGTAGAGGGTTGTATTAGCCCCTTTAGTCTGATATAACTATAGAATATTTCCAAATTGTTTAAAAACTAAAATTATATTTAATAACATATAGCTGGCAATATTACAATACGAGGATTATTAATAAATTGTATACTTGAGTATTGTAGTATGTATCTAACAATGTCAATGTTGTTCTTGTAACGATCTGATGACAAATAAAATCAATATCCTTATTTTTATTATTGAGGGACGTAAAGGTATCCGATGTAACCCTTAGTGAGATAAAGTCCATCTTCAGGATGACGCTAACTTGAAGGGCCCATATTTGCTACTGAAAACAAAGAAAGGTAATACTGCAGCGATTCTTTGTTTAAAGTTTGTTATTGACGATGGACATTTGCCATCGGTATAGGTTACAAAAGGTATAACACAACGTTTCGAGGATTGGAATCTATCCTCTTCGTCAGGTGGGGAGGTACTCATACACTCAAAAATAGAGTACAGAAAGAAGTAAAGAAGGGAAAGAAAAAGGTTGAAACATACCAAAGGCTGCTTGGAGTCTAGTCCAGGCGTTGTTACTGCACATGATGCAAGTCCCGAGCACAAATCTCAAGTACAAGGATTACAATCACACTAAGACATTAGACTCTCTTTTTACAAGAACATAAAACGCTCTTAGACAAAATCTCGTAATAACTAAACCTTAAAATGGCACACAGGACCCAAAAAAACTGTTTACAGCATAACATGTTCTTGAAATAGGGAATACATAGGTGAGACAAAAATACTACTAAATGTGAAAATTAAATAACATAAAGACAATACGGAGAAAGGACTATCTAGTAGAACAGTCTAAAATTGATGGTCAACATTGATGGTCTGAAAATTATCACATAAAATGGGATAAAGCCATCGTAATAGACCGCGAGGAGAATTTTTTCAAACGTAAACTTATTGAGACTTCATACATAAAATTAGCAGACCAACTGCTAAGTAAACCTTCGGTTGAGGTTAGACCACTTTGGGTACCAATATTTAAAAAAAAAAAAACTAACTAGGAAACCTAAAAAGATTATAACAAACAAACCTCAACGAACAAAATTCGTACAAATACCATGACTCTAAGGCCTAGGACCAAACTAAGGGCCGGAAGGGGCTGCCTTTACCCCATCCCCGTCTTGACCATCGCCTTCCTGTCCCATTGTTTCAGACGACACTTCGCGGTGCCGATGAAAGAGCCGACATCGACATTCTTGTTAGTATGTTACTGAATCTTGTGCTAGTGCGATGTGAAATTGTGGTCCTCATTCTTTTGATTTGTGCTCGGGACTTGCATCCTTTGCAGTGACAACGCAAGACTGGACTGCAAGCAGCTTTTTTGGTATGTTTGAACCCTTTTCTTTCCCTTCTTTACTTCTTTCTGTTCTTTGATTTTGTATGTATTAATACCTTCCCAAACCTAACGAAGAGGATAGATTCTAATCGTGGAACATTGTGCTATAACTTTTGTAACCTATAACGACTGTAGTGATGATATCCAACAAAATATAGAACATCCATTTTGTGTCTTCTAAAGAATTACTGAGCAAAGTAGTGGAATTAATGTGGAATGTAGTTCCAAAGAGACATAGTATAAATTTTCTTAATATACTGCAAAAAACGTTTTAAATTATTAAAACAAAATTATACTATGTTTACGCTTTTGCTTTGCCAGAACATATGCCTACAAAAATCTTACGACTGTATGATCTGTGTCACTGACACCTAAGATTTGCACCTAGAATTTACTATTCAAAATCTGAATTTTATAATTTTCTTAACTATTCTCCATATAATTAGTTATTTTCACTATAGGTTTGCTCATTATTCTTCCTTTGGAAGATTACAGTTAAAAATAAAATATAATTGGAATCAATTTTTTTGTATTTATATGTCAACCAAGTAATAAGTACGTAGAATTAACTTTGATATTTTCACTTTCATTAATTTACTAAAGGAAGAAGAATATTAGTCAAATCATGCGATATTTGTCTTGTACACATTAGGAATTTCCGACCTTTTACACATACAGTATATAGAACATCATACCAATTATGATAAATGATATTGTGCAATGGTACGGTAAAACATTCGTAATGAAGCTCCACGTGGCTGAGTTTCACACCAAATTCCAGTTAAGTATGGCGGATTCCGTTACACAAAATAGCCATGTCTCTACTACAAAGGCCAACCCTACGAGTTCTGTCCGTATTTCATTTGACGTATTAAAATATGTATTGATCCTGGATTTCTTTGTATGCTATAAAATAATATGTATAACAGCTGTATTGAGTAACTTTAATGTAGTATACAATCAATGAAAAATTATCCAGTTCTTACCATCTTTTATTTTTAATAAACCAGTAGTGATGTTTGCCCGTTCTTCATCTTCTGGCGAAGCAGTTTTTCTCTCATTAATTAATTTCTCGGATTACAGTTAATTAGTTTGGGGTGGTTTTAGGCGGGTTCCAGGAATCAACTTTCAATATGCCAGCTTTCTAGGTGACAACTTTCAAGGCACCATGGATTTCGCGGAGCCAACATTTCAAAGTCTGAGTTGGGTTTATTCAGCTGGAAAGGGATTCACACCTAGTAATATAGGGAAATGATTAAAATCATCTTGTTAAAGGTTTTTATTTTGAGTATAACTGAGAAACTGCGACATTTGAGAAGAAGTGCTTGTGGTTTGAAATAAGATTAGGGTACGAAGAAATAAAATAGTAGATTTAATCAAATCAGACGACAATCAGCCACTCGTCTAAGGAATTATATCTGCTTTATAATCAGTATGGTATAATAAATTATTATTACAAGTTCTTAAAGGTCAAGGTTTTCTTTTGTTAGTGTACTTCTGTACTTCCATCCCCTGTACTTCAGTGTATAATTTTGCACAGCTCTGCCTATTGGTGTGCCAGTTATCTAATTTTTTATTGGTTTGCGGTGCAAATATTTATAGTGCACTATATAATATTATCGTAACCTAAAATATTACCAGCATAAAATTCTAATGCATGTCTAAAGACGAAGAGACCTTAGAACTGACATCCTAGACTTGGTCACTACAGTGCTTGTATATTGTATAATTAGTACTGTAATGTAATGTTGCAGGAATTATCTTTAGTTGAAAAAAATGGTTTCGAGTCAGCAGTACAGAAATCGGTGACCAGATATAGGCTTGAAGAAGATTAACCACCCAAAGCTCTTCCATATAATCGAAATAATTTTCAAGCTAAAACAGTGAAGACTAAATAAGAAAGGAACAATATGCAACTGGATTGAACATGTGAGCGAGAGAACTTTTAATGTGTGATAAACTTTGTTTAAAGCGATTGTGAACCGATCGTATACTTCTATACAGCCATTAAAAATGTCACTACACGTTTTTTACTGAGAATTTCAAAATATCCGAAAACGTAATTTTTACTGTAACAACCACTAATAATGTTAAGTTTGATACTTCGTGGCTAAGTATAGGGTTTTCTTTTGTATGATTTCAAATTATTGTTGGGAACTTTGTTTTTACTGGAAATCTATGTTCGAGATACTACAAATAAGATAATTATTGTTTAAAAAAATGTGTGTTTATGTTCTGGGAAATCACACAGTTACACAAAGTAGGTATGTTTAAATTGTATCTCATCGCAGGACATATACGCATTCCATTATTTGTGGGGGACTGACAAAATGGTAAACATTTCTTTTCGATACATAGCAGGTTGACAAAACATTGCAGGAAGATTATAATTTGACTATTGTACTTAAATTATATTTATGTACAGTTTTAATCGGTCACAGTAATTAGTTTGATGAGTTGATGAAAGATCGATGAGTTGTAGTTTTGTAAATGTTTGCTGCTGAACGTGAAAATACATTAGACAAAATTTGAAGAGCATTTGGTTTTGGGAATTACCGTAATATGAGAGAGTAACGAACAAATTTAAGAAGATATTTTATAATTGCAACGCTAAGTAAGGCTGGCACATTTAAGAAGGATTATAACAGGCTGTAGGGAGGGTGGGATGACCCATAAGTGTAGAAGGTTCAACGGAATCATACATGTTAGGATAGGTTAGGTTTTTAGGTACTTTTATTATTTATGTTAGTTCAGCGGGACAACTAAAAGGTATAACAAAGTCCTTTAAGAGAAGGTGGCGAAGACCTTTTCCTTTAAAATGTCATTTTTAGTACAGTTTTATTTGATATTGTACTATAAATAGTGCTATAATCATACATAGTAGTACTTTTCAAACATTATCAAGAGGTTGATACTTTGGCAAATATCTCTGCACTGTGCAAATGCTTAAGTCTCGATTCCATCCAGGAGAATAAAATCAGTGTTTGCTCTAACTGGCAGAGTAGCTTAGCTGTTTATTTATTTGCGGAAATGCCTTTTTATAGGTAAAAATAATAATTCATGACACTTACTTTCATTCAAAATATGAACCATAAATAAATATATGAAATAAATAACAAGCAATACGTATAGAAACATTAGAAAAAAGGTTAATATTAGACATTGAGTAAAAAGCGTATACAATAGCAATGGCTGAACAATTATGAATAGTAAAATCCAGTGCCTGGTAATAACAATACAAATAAATTAACACCGTGCATAAATGCTCACTAAATAGGTGAAAAAACTTTTCAATAATAGAATAAAAAGTTTCACTAATAATAAATAGAATAACAATTATAACCATATAACAGACATACAAAATTAATTGCATACGGTGAGAACAGTGACGATACTAAACGTGGAGTTCAATGGCGAGTCGAGTGGATCTTTAGGTCACATACACATTATCAGTCATTATGAGATAGTTATCTCTACACGATGCACCATAGGGCTATGATACTCACAAAATGTTCCATGGTAGTGTCTGGCAAATAACAAATTGGACAGATTGAAAAACGTACAATTATAGAGAAATGTTTACGTCTCCTCCGGCAGGCAAAAGAGGAACTGTGTAAGCCTACTGGGCCATAGCCTCCAATGATGCTTAGTCAAATTCTATCGTTAAACATTTACCATCATGTAACACATTCTCGTTTATGAACAAATGAAGTTTCGCGCAATATTTAGAGAAAAAAGATGAAATAATTCTGGAGATATCTCGCCACAATTGCTTTCCAATTTTTGTGCACTAAATTAGGTTTCATAGCACTGTTTAAATAGTAAACTTTGGCATTTACGACATTTTAGCATTTACTTTCTACTCTTTTATTTTTTACTCTAAGAATAAAAGTCACATGTTGAAATATCAAATGATTGGATTCAGTTTCTTTACAAAATTATTTATCCTGCTTTTTTGTTGCCACTATGATTAAACCAAACCAATATTCGCTAACGCTCATCCAAATTCCCTGAAGTAATATGCACTATTATCGAACTCAGTGTTGCAAATATATAATTTAAGCTTCATGCAAAGTTTGAAGTCTATTGGTCAGTTTCGTGTTCGAGATACCACCCGGACAGGCATACAGATAGACAGACAGACAGAAGTGACATTTTGCAGCCACGAGTGAATGACTTCGCTAAAGCATAGACAGCATAATTAATAGTTTCATTGCTAATTTTGATAATTTTAGCTTAGACCCAGGCCAAGTACAGCTGTTAATTTTTAAGGTAAAATGGAGCCAAGGTTCCATGCTCATAGGATGAATAGGATCGGTTAAATATGTCTAAGGTATACAGTAAGGTGTACCTGGTGAAATCCTGTAGTAATTAGCCTTACCCAGTGTGCGGCATCAGGCTGGGTGGAACGTTACTAGATGTTCACAGGAGCACAATGGAAAGTTAAAAAAAATAACAAAATCGAACCTATTCCTGAGATGATAGAACAATCTCAGCGCCACTAGTGAAGCGATGGGACTTTCAGAAGGAGGAAGTCTGTACTCACAGATCGAAGAATCTTCATTAGTCCAAAGGCCACTGACACTAGGAATCAGAAGTTACCTTAACAACTGAAACTTGAAACCAAAGCCATGTCATGTGGGCATAGGGAAACAAGTATAAAAGCAAGACTGGAGACTGAAGTAGTAAAATTTGGTTCTCTTAAGTGGAAGACAGACAATTTGAAGTTTATAACACCGATGCAGAGGGGACATCTTACAATCAGGCATGAAGAGGCGAGCACTCACTGCTCTTGGACAAATAGAACGCAATCCCAACAAGAAATTCAAAGTAACCAGAGTGCAACTGTACTGTATAGCGCTCATCATTAATTCTTCCTGAGCCATAAACCGTCTTTCGAAATATGAAGTGGCTTGGTCTACTTACCGTAACAGTTAATTACCATGTCTGTTCACCACAGTCGCGAGTTAGAGCTTATCGACATAAACGATTCATTGCTGATCACCGGACAAGTTCAACTCATTGACCAGAATTAAATTATTTATAAATTATCCAAAAATGTACTGTCTACCACAATCTCAAGCGTCAACTTTTGGTCTTTCATACAGAGTCAGTCTTTGAGCCACACATCAAGAATTGTATATTTGGTGATAATTCTAAAACTTCACTGTTTCCAAACTCAAAAGAATGTATCTACGTACAATTCTAGCCAGAACTGTATTTTAGGCCATATTTCCATTACCGTATTCGCTGTCAAACTGACGAAATTGAAATATTATCCTTACATACTACTATTTTGTCCAATTTTCCTTAACTTTCCAAACTGACGAAAATGAACTTTTACCTTCAACGAAATCAATACCTTGGAATAAATAGTTTTGACAGTTAGATTTGATATTGTAATAAATCATTAAATTGAAAACCCGATCTAGTTTACTTCTATACATTATGGTCGGATTAAATCGACACTCTAATTTTCCATTGTAGTCATTATCATTCATCTGTAATTAAATGATATGGTAAATATTTTACAATATGTATTGAAGTTTTATTATGTACATAACAGATATCATAATTATACATCAGAGTCTATTCAGACTCGTGTAGCAGTAGATTACTTTGTCATAAATACAAATTTGGTAATTCTAAACTAACTACGATTGAAGGTGAAATTCATACCAAGAGCACAACATTTCAATTAGTTTAAACCCAACAAACAGAATGATTCAGTGATTTGATAAGTAAAAGACGAGACCCGGTCATTCAACTGGACTTAAAGCTTTAATCAAGCGTGAAATTCCACCACAGTCTACATTTTCTGCTCCACTAACCACACGACAAAGTTGGTTATAATTTATAAACTACCAGACGTTCCATGAAACAAACTTAGTTTGTCGCTAACCTGTTATTTATGAATGCACTATTTTCTTTATGATCTAAACGGGCTTTGAGAAAGTTTAGTATCCACCGATATCACTTTGGCCTTTTTTAAAGCTTTAAGGTAAAGTAGTGTGTTTTTTTGTTTTGTATTTAAATCTCAAAGTAACAGATATTTAATATGATTTCTCCGAAAAAATAAAAACCCTTTTTATCACTCCAAAAGGCATTATATGCATTTGAAATATGACTTTTCAGTTATGGTGTAAACAGCCACAAATTAAAACTAATGATAAATTATAATTTTTGCAGTAAGAAGCACTTTTTTCATAAATTTTAAATCAAACAATCCAATACATTTTTATTCGTGAGGTCTTTCGTTTTCTTAGAATATTATTGAATTGTTTGATTTAAAACTCACAACAAGAAAATTTCCGATAAAATACGACAATCTGCCATTTATGTTGTAAATAAATTACACCTCCAGGAGGTAGGGTAATTCCCAATGATGTTTGATTTAATAAAATTAAAATTTAAATGAAAAATAATTTTTGTAGTTATTTAAATAAATTACAACTTCTTTTTAAATCGTATTCTTATTTTCAACAGTTTTCATTCCTGATTATACGAAGTATCTACATTATAGCCTACTTTTAGATGGCTCCTACTCTTCGAAGGATCGAAAAGTTAAAATAATTTTAAGAAAGACTTCTCATATATATCATATTTATTTTTAACTTTCAGACAAACAATTAAAGATTAATATTCAGGCTAATATTTGAATTGATTTAAAATTATCTTACTTGCACGGTTTACACGAATTGCAATTGAAAAAAACATTTAAATTGCTATATAGCGTTATGAAAAACGATATTCGACTTAGATGTAGATGTAAACTAGAAAATAATAACTTAACAAAAGATTTCCATTAAAGTTAAGTTGACGAGACCTTAGACAGGTGGATGACAATGGGGTGTTTTGGTTGACGTGTCTATACGTAACTGAAAACCTGTATCACGCAGGAAAACCTGGTGTGACACAGCGCTCTGTTTTTTTGTCTTTTTTTCAATTTTGCATTGTAAGTACATAATGAAAATATTACGTTAAAAACGACGCATCAGATATACCAAAGATCCCAAATGCATAAATATATAATAATAAGCATTGTATATACCACAATAAAAGCAGTCTTTATAATCTAGTGCAGCCCCAACGGTGATGGCTTGTGTCATTGAAGTACCTGTAAATCCATTTCACTTTTTGGGAAGGTGGTTCATGGACGTCTTTTATCACGTTGCTTATTAGAAAATATATGCCAATTAGCAACGTGGCCAAATGGAAAATATTTTCGTCTCTGAACATATTCCGTCAAATGTCAGATTGATGTAGAGAATTGCTAAATTTTTGGCCACTATAGTGACATTATCAGCAATGCGGATGCAGAAAATTTGTCTTATGTTAGGATTGTTCAATTTCTTTAAATTTATTGGATATGGTTAAACATGTTGAAACAGGCAATAAGGTTCCCTATATCTATTGTTGAAAAATTTCACTTCGTTTAGCGCATCTTTTTGTGTGTTTTATTAAAAATCGTGTCTCAGAAATTATTTAAGTTACACCGTTATAATTTTGCATGTTTGTATGTGTTATTAGGATACAAATGTTGGCCAAAATTATGGCCTTGTTTAAATTTTGAAACAAAATTTTGTTGAAACAGACAAGAAGAGAAAATATTGTCAAAACACGTAAAATATTGGAAAAATGTAATGCCTTATTTGTTATACAATAATTTAGATGAACGGGTAATAAATAACAGAATAAATATCTGTTTGTTTTATAAGTGGTTACGCATTGACTGAAGTTCAATAATATTTGGCCTGCACTAGAGTAGTAAATACGAATGTATTCCGTTGTAAAGAAGATAAAAAAATATTATATCCACCAGTATCAAAAACAAAATAGATATTAATATTAAATCAAACTTAACTGATGTAGGAGACAGCCAGTTTCTTGCAATAGTGAACCATCTAGTGTAGTACTAAATCTTGCCTTATCTGCTTGTTAGA
The DNA here is from genome assembly GCF_021130785.1 of Homalodisca vitripennis. NCBI lineage: Eukaryota > Metazoa > Arthropoda > Insecta > Hemiptera > Cicadellidae > Homalodisca > Homalodisca vitripennis. The sequence goes on from NC_060215.1 coordinate 47,343,628, forward strand.
TCTCCGTGCGGATAATAATTTAACAGGGTTGCTGTACTGCCGGAGCATAAGTAATTTAATATCTCTGTTTGTACCTGTACATAGTGTACGGTGCTGTACACTCAACACTAACAGAGTTGCTGTACCGCTGGATAATGATTTAATATCTCTGTTTGTACATGTACATCGTGTATTGTACTGTACAGTCAACACTAAAAGAGTAGATGTAATGCCGAATAATAATGTGATATCTCTTTCTTTACCTGTACATCGTGTATTGTACTGTACAATCAACACTAAAAGAGTAGATGTAATGCCGAATAATAATGTGATATCTCTTTCTTTACCTGTACATCGTGTATTGTGCTGTACAATCAACACTAAAAGAGTAGATGTACTGCCAGATAATAATTTAACATCTCTGATTATACCAATACGTCGTGTATTATGCTGTACAGTCAACACTATGAGAGTAGCTGTACTGCCGGATAATAATTTAATATCTCTGATTTTACCTGTACATCGTGTATTGTGCTATACATTTAACACTTACAGGGTTTTTGTACTTCCGGAACATTTAATATCTCTGTTTATATATGTACAAAATGTACGGTGGGTGCTGTACACTTAAAACTAACAGGGTTGTTCTCCCCTAAGAGAGTTCACTTCTGGCTGGTTATACCTTCCAGTTGAACCTACACTGGGCGCAGCAAAAATCGATGTCACTTAAATCTGGCAACCTTATGAATATCCAGCAGGGCACATTACTAATTACAAATGTCAAAATGTGTTAAAGGCTGTTGTTAGTGCCACGCCCTGCCTTATTTGGCTAGAAAAGCTGGTACAGAGCTGGCTTCCTTTTTTTCCAAGGAGGCATTAGGGGAAACAATACCAAAAATCCTTCCTAATGGATCTTGACAGAAAGCGGCCTTTACCGCCAATCGCATACATATTCAGAATATCCTCCGGAACAGCGCACAGATCCTTTTATAGTTAAGTACAATTTCTCAGATTCTTGTCCTAAGAGATAAAAAAAACAGCATTGTTGTACTTCCGGAGCATGAGTAATTTAATACCTCTAGGTACAACGGTGCTACACACACAATACTAAATTGTGTAGTAAACTACTTTAAATTAGATTCTAAAAGAATACGGGGAAAGAAGTCGTCTTTGCATGAAAACCCTTAGTCTTTTGAAAAACATTAATTGTTTGTAAAGCCAAAAGAGTTAAATCAAACAGATACGTTTAGGACGCTAGTTGCTTTGATTTTCACAATTTACAACAAAGGTCAGAATAATTAATTAGAACTCGAGGGACTACACCCTATATTTGATGGAACTCTGCCTATTGTAATCGACCTGATGACGGAATTTTCGTAATTTTCTCCGATCATGAACTCCAAAATTTAAAACTACCGTAATCCGAAAATGTATATGTATAATTTTTTTATTGCTTGTGGCCACGATAACTCATGTAATTTTTAAAACATCTAGATTAAACTTGGTACGAAGACAGGAATTGCACTCTGAGAAGGAGAGTTTTATCTCGAATCTTGAAAATCAAATTGAGCGGCATCAGAGGCAAAATGTCGAATTAATATCTGTTCAAAGTAAATTGGCAGCTCAGTTGCGAGATCCAGAGGAAAAATCTTGGCATAACAGTAGGTGGCTAGAAGATAAAATTATCGATTCCTATTTCGAATCCTTTGCTGACAAACAGACGAGTAAAGATTCGGAAACTCTCTTTTTCGGTCCATGTGTTACGCAATTTGGTAAGTTGGGTGATTCTAGTGATGTTTTGCCAATTCTAGAGGAATTATCATTTTATAACTCAAAATATGCGTTTTTATGTAGGCAATAACCTTGATAAAATTAAAAGTGATTCTGGTGATCACTGGAGTTTACTATTCGTAGACTTGTTTGTAAAGCAGGCATTCCATTTTGATTCGCTTGGCAAACACAATCTCTTAAGTGCGAACATTTTGATCGAAAGACTTAATGCTGGACTTACTCTTGTTGAGGTGGATTGTGCAAAACAAAACAACAACTATGAGTGTGGCTTGAATGTCTTGATGTATGCTAAATTGGTGAATGAAGCTTACTGTAATAAGATGTTGCAGATACCGTTTCTTGATTGGTATACTGATGTGATATTGCATGTAAATTCTGATTTAAGTGAGGTTTGTTCTTCAAGTAGCTTGATAGTGTCGCCAACTGATCAACCTGAACTCATGAAAGTACAGCTTAAACCAGCTTCCCTGGAGGCTGGAGGGGAGCAGTCAGATGAGTTAGGTTGGGTAACTGTCCAAACTTCCAGTAAAATTCACCCCAGTACCTCTCTCGATGTCTCTTTTGAGCACAATAATCCTTACTCCATCCTCTCTTCCCTTGACGAATCTGAACCTCCTTGTGAGGTGGTAGGGGTAACTCCAAGAGTAAGTGGAAATTTTGGTAGTCCAATAAGATTGCACAACTCTCCTAGTCACCTTAAGAGACACAAGACTTCTAGGTCAAACAAGTGTACTAATAGTGGAACAAATGTAATCAGTACGGAAGTGTTAAGGTTAACACCAGAATATTGCGATGAGGAAAATGTCTCTCCTTCTGTTTCTGTAAGACTTCCAAGAAGGAAAATTAGGTTGTTAACCGACAGTCATGGTAAACTGCTAAGTATCTTGTTACAAGAAAAATGTAATAGTGGTTCTGATGTACTTTCTTTTGTCAGACCTGGTGCTAAGTTGGATCATGTTGTACATGATATAGATGATGTATCTAGTGATTTATGTAAAAATGATTATTTGATAATTTTTGGTGGGACCAATGATGTAAACTCTGGACACTGTAGTATTGAAGATTTATTGAACTCATTTACCAGATTATTGACATGGACTAGCAACACAAACGTGATTGTGGTTGGCCTTCCTTATAGACGGGATAGGCCTGATCTAAACAGTTTGATTTCTAAGATTAATATGACAATTTTTCAAATCGTTTCACAGTTTGTTCATGCCCATTTCCTGTCACTCAGCTCAGTATTCAAGCCTCAACTTTACACCAAATCTGGCCTCCATCTTAACATTTCAGGGAAGAGGAGGATAGCTAGTCTCCTTTTTAACATGATGCCTGTTGATTGTAGCTCCCAAACCTCTCCTATTCCTGTCTTAATTAACCGAGATCTCTCATATAACTATGTGTCCGAATCACTCCCAGTTATGTCGGATACAGTGCCGAAAGACACCTATCCTCTTAAGAATGACTGTTTTTGAGGGCTGTTTGCCGAGAGTGGATAGTGTTTTAATGAATGGTAATTGTTCTTTGGTGAGCAGGCCTCCGAGTTATCCATCAGAATGTGCAGGGTGCCAAGGCAAAAATGCCTCAAATTGAAGTTTTACTTGATCTGTACTCCCCAGATTTGCTTTGTATCTATGAGCATTTTTTAATAAAGCGGACCTAGACTCTTTCAGCATGCCTGGCTACTGTATTGCTTCGGGGTACTGTCGTTCTATCTTAAAAAGAGGAGGCGTTTGTATTTTAGTTAAGGAACTACTTAAGTTTTATGAAATTGATATGTCTGAGTTCTCGATTGAGGGTGTTTGTGAGTTGTGTGGTGTTAGAGTTGAGTCTGAAGCAAATAGTATTATTTTTATATGTGTCTATAGACCACCTAATCAGAGCATTTCTGAAATAAATGACTTTTTTCTATCGATTCAGCATTGCTTGGAAACCTGTATCCATCTTGACAGATGGATTGTTTTGTCTGGTGATTTCAATACAGATTTTTCCACCATTAGTCAGTCATCTAAAATTTTTATCAATCTGATGAGTTCGTTCGGCTTGGTGAGCACAATAGACACTTTCACTCGAGAATTTAATGGTTCCAGTTTACTCATTGACAACATATTTAGCAATATTCCAAAGAATATGTTTTCACCTCAGGTTCTAATTACTGGAATTTCCGATCATCATGCGCAAATTGGAGACATTGCCTCATTTGTTCCTTCAACCCACAATATTATTAAATTTACATTCAAGCGGTGCTTCACCCCGGACGGCATTCGGGTCTTGAGGAATCTTCTGGAGGGTGAATTATGGCATGAGCTTTTTGGAGCCGCTGATGTTGATGAAATGTTTGACTTATTTCTTGCAATTTTGTCATTTAATATTGATTGTGTTTTTCCTAAAAAAAAAAAAGATTAAGTTCGGTACATGGGGCACTCAGATGAGGATTCCTTTGGACGAAGATCTAAAAAAACTTCATAATCGCCTTTTGTTTCTCTACTCGCTGTCTAAGTATCTTGAATCTTCTCATCCTTTGAGAGTTTCTTTTATTCAAACCAAGAAGGAGTTTAGGAAACGCATCCATTCCGCCAAAGCGAAAAAAGTATTGACCTACATCAGCGGGGCTCAGAATAAACAGCGAGCTGCTTGGAATGTGGTTAAGGATCTCATTCCTGATAAGAAAGCTAAGGCCTTCACACATATTACGCTTAATGATGAGAATGGCGATCTGATGAACAATCCTAGGATGATTTCAGAGAAATTCAACATCCATTTTGCAGAAATAAGCCAGAGTTTGAGAGACTCTGAAGGTAATTCTTCATTTGTTCCTCCAAAATCATTGTCTTCTTCGAGTATGAATTCCTCTATATTTTTTGCTCCAACTGATAAGAATGAGATCATCTCAGTCGTGAAGTCCTTGAAAACAAGCAATTCATCAGGATCTGATGGAGTTTCATCCAGGATTTTGTTGAGCTGTATAGATATATTGGCTGATCCTCTTGCACAGATTGCGAACTCGTCATTTGAATCTGGGAAGTTCCCATCACACTTGAAGCTCTCAATTGTAAAACCTATATTTAAGAAAAAAGGAAGTCCAAATGAACGTAGCAATTACCGCCCCATTTCGATCCTTTCTACATTTTCAAAAGTTCTTGAAAGGCTTGTGCTAACCAGACTTTCCAATTACCTGTCTGTCAATGGAATTTTACATGACCATCAATTTGGCTTTCGTGAGGGGTTGTCTACAGTCAATGCAATTTTTAGTCTTCTAACTGAGGTATTAAACTCATTGGATAACAGGAATCACGTGTTTGGCCTATTTTTGGATCTTACGAAGGCTTTCGACGTTGTGGATCACGGGTTGTTGCTCAAAAAACTTGAAAACTTGGGTATTAGAGGGAAAGCTTTTGATTGGATTGCTTCTTATCTCCTGAACCGTAGACAGATTGTTGAAATTCCTTTTATTGATGATACAGGGTGCTTGAGAAAACAATTTTCTGAGTAGCGAGAAGTACGCACTGGAGTTCCCCAAGGCTCCGTACTTGGTCCTTTATTATTTTTACTATTCATAAATGACATCCATCGAAGCGTGAAAGGTTCAAAGTTGTTTTTGTTTGCTGATGATACCTCCTTGGTCATCTCTGGTTGCAATCGAGCCGAGCTTGAAATCCAAACCTTTGTTCAGGCCAGTAATTTGCTGCAGTGGTTGGGTGAAAACTCTCTGTTTGTAAATACATCTAAAACCAATTTTCTTGATTTTGGAATTAGAAAGTCTGCTAAAACGTTGATTGAATCTCAAAAAATTATGATTGGAGAGTCAGAAATGTGTCCTTCTTTGAATGTTAATTATCTTGAAATGATTTTGGATGATCAGCTAAACTTTTTTAGTCACATTGATAAAGTCACGAAAAAACTAAGCAGCTGCATATTTTTTATGTATAGACTATCCTGTTTTGCTAGTGAGGAAATTCTTTTGCTTACTTACTATGGCTGTTTGTATCCTTACCTTTGCTATGGAGTCTCTATATGGAGATATGAGAGTAAAAAAACTCAATATGTGTTTCGTCTCCAGAAAAGAGCTATAAGGATTATTTTCAAGTTGAGTCGTTCCCAGTCTTGTAGAGGTTTCTTTCGCAGTAATAATATCCTTACGTTCCCATCCATTTATATCCTTTAGTGTCTTTCTTTTTACAAAAAGCATCCCCACCTTTTTTCAGTCAACGTTAATACAGCCCATAATTACTCCTTAAGAAAAAGAAACAACCTAATCCTACCCCGCCATAAAACATCTTTTTTTGAAAAACAAAGTCTTTACTCCTGCATCCGCCTTTTTAAGTCTTTGCCATCCTGCTTGAAAATTGTTGTGGACGATAGGGAATTTCAAAATCGTCTGAAAAAATTTCTTATTTCGAGAGAATATTACAGTGTCCGGGAATACGTTGAGGATAATAAATTGTAGATCACTCCTGTTATATTGATTTGGTCCTGTTGTGTTTGATCTGTCAGTAGTGTATACTTTAAGTTGGGATATTATAATTTTCTTGACGAATGCCTATGCATGTTATGTTTTTGGCAATAAATGAATTGATTGATTGATTGATTGATTGCACATACCTTGGATGAGTTAATTAGTCAATCTTAACCAATAAACAATTCTAAGATGCGAGACATCACATTCGATCAAAATTTTACCTCAATTAATACCCAACATAGACACAAAATAATATTTTTTTTAATACTAGTTAATTATAAACAACTTTTATTCTTTCACTTGTTTCGATGTGTCTTAAGGTTTCAAGATGCTTAAAGCTATTTAAACTTTGGAAAGGAATGATTTACATATAAGTTATGATGCATTATTGCACTTTTTTAGAATTTTAAGATAATTTACAATAATTTTTGTTTTTATGACTGTTTTGATACCTCGTAATATTTCCTGATAGCGGGCGTATGTAGTTTTAAATTGTGTGCAACATTGCGGGAATAATACGATAAGTAACATATTTCTTGATAAATTCAGACGACATAGCTTAGTCAAGTTTGTCATAAGGTTTCAACATGGTGGTCTTTCGCATTTGGACGACATTTTATTTTGGGCGTTTTGTAACATAAATCAAAATTTTAACTTTTCTTAAAACTGTTAAGCAAATTCAAGAAAAATTTCCCTTATTAAAACCCTTAAGGTATTAGGTTGGTGGTCATTTAAGTTATACAATAATGCAATTCAATTTAATGTTTTAGGTGAATATGTTTAAACATAATTTCAAATTAATTGCAACTAAATCAAGTTCACGTTTTTACAAAAAACTCATATGCTTCTGGAAATTTTTATCTTGCAAGATTTCAATGTTATGAAGTTTCAAATGTTTCAATTTGTTACGATTGTATTAACATGGCAAAATTGAGAGTTATTTTTCCATCAGTGTTTAGCAAATTAAACATCTAAACTAATAATTCATCTGTCAAATTGTTGACATTTACAGATGAGGCTACATGTGAAATCCGGCTTTTTCCGAATGACCCGGAAGGGGGTATTCATATTTACTTGGATCTCCTTAGTGAATAAAAACATAAATAATAGGTTAGAAATAGAGGAATTGCATGTTTTCAATTCATTTAGAAATTAGATGTTTTTTCTTTGGGTGGTAGCTATCATCCTTTTTATCACATTTCATGCATTTGGCCTTGTAATCCTGTCTGTGCAATATCAAGTATTTAACCAAGGAAACTATTAGAAGAGTAACAGCTTACACGTTTAAGTTTCAAGCAATCAATAGCATATGAAGTTACTGTTCCTGAGTGACTGGCAAGTGACGTTGTGTTCAGGCATAGAACTTTTGCATTCTAACTTATATTGATTCGAACTTGAATTAATGTAATAAATGGTTCCGGGCTGGAGCTCCGAACACACATATTAAATTCAAGCAACGATTGTCTACATTGAATCTACGTGCAATAACTGTACCTAAATTGCTTTAAATTATAAATATCTCTTAAATCGAATATGATAGTCTTATAAACTGTTCATGCTATTATTCTTAGAACACGGGGTGAATAAATGTTATGAGAAGCGGGTGTAAAGGAAGAGAGGGTTCATTATAAACCCCTAATGTATTCACAGTCACTCTCTCAGCCATCTAAGTACTGGTATTTATCGTTCGAAACTGACACTCCGCTCCCATCCCTGTCGCGCCAACCAGCTCTTACCTCCCCCCCCCCCCCATAAATCCTCCCCCTCACACCCTCTTTCACTCAAATTCTTTCACTTTAAACTCGTTATTGCATTATTTATTTCAATTAATGTATGTATTGTCTAATTTATAAAACGTGGGCTGGACAAACTGTATTTTCCATCCTCAAGTTATTTTGATGTAGATGGTTAATAAAATATTATGTTCTTGTAAAATCGTTTTAAGAATCTGAAGTACTATATTATTTAATGTCGGTCGTTTGTATTCTGTTTTGTTTTTATTATGTTTTTATACATAATAATCTTTCTTTTAATTAGCTGTTATCCGCGCCTTCGTACGCACTTTTCAAAATCGAACTTATAATACTTTGTAAACACACTTATGATGTAATATGATAAGATCTATCAAATTTTTCAAACGCAACTATGCACACATCAGGTAGATATTATTTGAATTTCCATGGTTCATGGTTCATTAACCTGACTCATATAATGTTTTGCACGTGTACGTGAATTTCTAGTTTTTCATTATGTTTCCAACGTCACAGCTGAGTATACCTTGTTACCTCAATAAAAAAAAACAAATACAAAGGCCTTGAAAATAGACTTTAGTCTCATATACTTTCGGTCTAACACATTTATAGTACCATAATAGAGTTTGATTTGTTGTCGCCCGTAAAAAAAGAAACATAAACAGGGTCGAGAAGCCTACTTCAATTAAAGGATGCCTACTTTCGTACGTTTATATTCACTTACGGTGTTACAATTTAGTTTGCCTTATTGCCTGGATAAGTATTTAACCCTCGAAAATCTACTTCGGTTAAAAAAGGGTCTACTAGGTTGAGTTTGCCTTGTTCTCCCGATGAAGAGAATAATATACATACGTAGGAATGTATGTATTTAGTCCCACTTTATACCTACTTCTTATACATGGGGGAAATTCTTATTAAGTTCATGCAAAATTCCATAATTTCCATTTATAAGGTTTTGTGTTATATAAGTCTTGTTGATTTTCGGATTTTAGTCTGGGAAAAAGGATCGTTGACGCATGTTAGTGTTTCTCTGTTTTGTCGTAAGCCACTGTTAAAATACCACATCACATGTCAAGGAAGGCCACCAGTTTGGAGTACTGTATGTGAAAACATTCACAGCTTTGTCATTGAGGTTGGTTAAGTAACAGTGTTTAAATAGTATTTACGAAGAATTATAAGTTTCAAATTCATTATTGGCGTAATGTAGAGTAAAATTGAGATATTAACTTATTATTTTCTATCTGCATTATACTACTGATCAGGCACCTTATGTTCAATACTTTATACAATTCTAGTGTAAAGAAATACTTCAAGAAAATTTTTCAAACTTTAGCTGAAAGTATCAACAGCTGTTTATTTCCAGTTAAATTTAGATTATGAATCATAAATAATACAATTCTTTTCTAGATTTCAAAATATTCCAAGTAACTTTTCTAATCTACCGGTTCATATAAGTCTTCATCGGATTTCAATTAATGTTTTACAAAAATGTTTAGCCGAATTTGTCCAGCCGTGTTTTTACTTATAATAAGATTGGTATGATTTATGTTATATATAATATGTTAATTTGATAAAAAAAGTATTAAAATTGCATCCTTTCTTCTTTGTGCTTTTTAAAGAGAGAACGATCTGCCAATCTCTCTTTTTGACGTTACTCTGTCCGTCCTTGTAGGTTGCTGGCCTACAAGGTTGATAATATTTATAAAAGTGAAACGGCCACAGACAGGATTCGAACTCTGCGCTATCGTTGAACTCAAATCCAAATTCCCACACATTATACCATGAGGCCGTCGACTCAGTCATATATCTCATAACATAACATAAATCTCTGTAATATAAAAAAAATCTAAAAGCCACTTTCCTTGGACTGTTAGCTAACCTTCAATATAAGACCATTCAGCTTTATAAGGCGATTATATTACATTTATCCCTAAATTTGGCTGTCTCGTTAAAAGGGGTCACTTTTGTAATCATACAGATTCACATTCAATATATTACAACAAAAACAGATTAACCTTACGGCTTATGATTTAAGTGGTGTATTTTAAATAATTAATAGTTTTAAGGTTTGTAGACATGAATAGGAGCACAATAAGAGTTTTTGTCGGTGTACATGTGGCCATACACCGTTGTATTCTGTCACCGCCAGACACATTTACAAGGGAAAATACATTGACGGCCTAAGTGAAATGAAGATTGATTTAAGTTTCCAAATCTTGAAGTAATAAACTATAATTCACTAAAATCATGCAGGAAAAGTTTTTTTGTGTTCAGTTCACTTTGAGCTTTAAGATGCCACATTTTGTAAAGAAAACAGATGCCCGATTTTAGAGAGTGAATACAAAACTACTTCTTCTCCCGTAATGCATAATGTAACGATTGCATTATGCAGTTACACTCCGTTATATGCCTGCCCCCAATGCATACACTTACTTTTATACGGACTAAATGTAGTTTCTTAATACAATAATGTATTACATCGCGAATGCAAACTATTATTATACAGTTTTCAGCAAGTAAAAATTGAATATTAGTAATAGTACACAATAACTGCGTTATATTTTGTTGGATATGATTTACTCAATACAATGTACGAGTTTGATTTTACATTTAAAATTAACTAAACAATCAGTAATTATTTGAATTAGATATTAGCAATGCGAGTTTATTAAGTGAAAAATAATATTAAGTGTACATAACATTCAAATATTAATATTGCTATCTCAAACATTTCTTAACTATTACCAAAATCCAAATTTATTAAGACCAAAATCTTTTTTGTGTGTTTTTAGCACACTTTATAAAACCAAATTATTTCTTAGTTTAATAAATCAAAACCAAATTATTTCTTAGTTTAATAAATCAAAACAAAATTATTTCTTAGTTTCTTTGTTTTATCAATGAATTATAATTAAAATAAAACACTTCTGGAACAAACAATTAACAAACTTAAAATCCAGTCCAGTGTTATTAAAAAAAATTCAAATTAATGTTTTATATATGTGCAGCATGGTGCATGAAAACTGAATTAAATAAGGTTAAGTGTGAAATTTTCATTTTTCTATTTGAGAACAAATATCTTTTATTAAAACATATATATATATATATATATATATATATATATATAATTCAAATTCCAAATATTTAGTTTAATTAGATTACTGCAATTATTAATCTAGTAGTTTTCGCTTCGTATGGGCTTATGCATTATAGAACATGAAATCTTATAGCTACTTAATTGGGTATTAGGTCTTCGTTTCTAAAAATCTGGCATTATCAATACACATAATAAGTTGTGAACACTGTATCAACTCATTAAGGCGATAGCTGGTTTGGTTAATTTTATCTTTATATAGTAAACACATAATGTTTATCATTCCTCGATGTGTTATAATAATTTAAAGTAGTATTTGTAGCAATGAAATAAGTTGAAAGAAATCTGTGAAATTAAATATTACTTAAGGAAATGTCATGCATAAAACATGCCATTTTCTGCAATAAAATTGCAAGTTGAAATGTATAATATTTGATTAAAATATTTTTAATTGTATTCCAGAGTCTTCAGAGATTTAAATAGCTGTGAGTATGAAACGTAATAATAGTAACACAATAGAAAAATAATGAAACCCCCTTAAATAATTTATTTTTAGTAGAATTACCAGATCTTCCATTGATAATACTAGAAATAGTGATATTTCGGTAGTATTTAGTGTATATTTTGCTAAAATTAAACTGTAATCAGTTAATTTCTTCAATTAGTTATCAAGTTTAAGGTAGCCAGTTGAGGAAAACTAAGTCACGAATAGCACCTAATTGAATCGGATAATCATACTGTAGCTGTTTAGGTGTTCTTTCCTTAAATAAAGCACGGGGAAAGCCTGATCCAGAAAGAGATCGTCGCTCTTGCCTTAGGAAATGAAAGTCTTACATTTCCGCCCTTATCTGTAGCTCTAAGCCCGGTACATTCGTTAGTAAATTATACGGCAGGGCTAAATGTGCTTGTGGATTAAAAGGGAATTTACTTTGCTGTATTCAAAGCATCGAGATAAGGTCTTGAGCATTTATTTTCTAAATAAAATCTCTAATAATGTGATGCATGATTTTGTTCCGCTGTAAATCTTATCTATTTTTAGAAATGAAATATCATGTACTAAATTTTTAACACTATTTGTTTTATGCACTCTCTATAACAGCTAACTTGTCATAAAATATTTTGCTCAATTCTTTAGAAATCATATTTTAATTATACCGGTATCAATATGAACAGGATACAGTAAACAAGTTACGTTAATAACATCAAATATTTATAAATAACTCGTATGCACATATCGGTCAATGATTTTCTGTAATTTAATTCGTAACTAAATGTTTAAATAGTTATTATTTTGGGTGTTCACATAAGTGCCTTAAGATGCTGTCAAGAAAATGCCTATAAATAAACGCATTATTAAAAAAAACTGTGTGAGTAATGTTTATTATTAATTGTAGTTTTACTGAATGAAACCAAATCTTGGACTTCAACTATAATCTTGTTATGTTGAAGTCCCATATCATAACATAGATGATATCCAACATAACTTTTGTGTGTGTGTGTGTTTGTGTGTATGTGTTTGTTTGTTTGTTTGTTTTAGACTGGGAGGATTTGATGGATACATCTAAGGTAAATTAAATTTTAAAATAATCAGGGTGTATATTATGTCTGGAAACACCCAAATATATCCTTTAATAATTTAAATATAAATTTGAAACCTCTTACAATCGTGATAGAGATTGGGCATCTACTTTTTGGAACAATGTTTTGTTATGTCACACCAACGGGGGACGTCCTGCCGAGGGTGTCGTGAATATTCTTAATGGAAGCCTATACCTTGTGATACATAATTTTAAAGGTAATAGCTTACTGAATTGAATGCCACAAACCGCATCTCAAAGGAATTATTCTATCAGAAAATAGAGCATTTTTAGTATTGAAAATTTACTGATGTTCAACAATGTAATTTTAACATGGTTCTTGCCACAAAATGTGTTACACTAATTTTTTAGCATTTTTTAAATGTTCAATTAAAATAAAATAAACAATTTATTTTTAAGCTGGTTTCATTAGTACAAACTTACCAGTTTTTATTACAATGAATAAAACTTATGAGTCACTTTCTCTGATTACTTATGAATCTGTACTTGGTGTTTTCCAGTCAGCAGGAAGGTTTAAAGAGACAAAGGTCACTAGCCTATGAGAAACATTATTGTGTTATTAATCATCTGGTCTACAGGTTTCAGTTTGTTGAGCATGCAGCTTTCACTAGACAGGTCTAAGCTTGGGAATTACAAATGGACAAAGGTCATATCATTCCTGTCGAGTTAATCAGTGTCTCTGAAGCATTGCTGTCAACAAGTTATCTAATTACAGTAGTTCAGTTTTTATTTGGCATTTTAATGGAATTGTCTGAAAGAGAACGAATTACTCTGTTGATGATGCGAGGATATGGCGATCGTCAAAGATCTTATCGGGAAGTTTGTAATTTGTTTAATGACACTTTCCCAGAAAGGAATCCCATAAGTGTTTCAACAATATCAAAAACTATTGAGCGTTTTGAAATGACAGGGAGTGTACGTAATCGGCCAAAGTCGGGTAGGATACAATCTGCTACAGATGAAGAACATGCACTAGATGTTTTGCAAAAATTTATTGAAGACCCACATACATCGCTCAGAAAAGCTGCACAGCAACATGATATGCACCCTATGTCTGTGAGTAAGATTTTGAAAATTAATAAATACAAACCATTTAAAGTTCATTTAGTCCAACAGTTAAGTGAGGATGATTACGACAGAAGAGTTGAGTTTTGTGAACTTGTAATGCGCAAATGTGATGACAATAGAGATTTTCTGACCA